>NC_079189.1:294501128-294803912 GCF_029499605.1 Hyla sarda
AAGTGTTCTATACCCCTATTGAGGCTGTATGTAGGCTAGAAATAGCCTTTCTTAATATAGATTCGCCGTGAAAAAATTCATATCGAAACAAACTTTTTCGGAAAATTCGGCGAATCGTCCAAATCGAATTTTTCAAAAGTTCGCTCATCTCTAGTTAAGACGTTGGGCCGGAGGTGAGGCAGGCAGCATCCTTCTTGCTTGTTGTGGTGACCCATTTGGCGGGGTCACAGGAGCACCACCATCTTGTGGGTTAGGCGGTGGAGAGGGTGCTGCAGGTGGCAGTAGGTTCGGACATCTTGACCTACAGCGTTGGCCCTTTAAATGAAGCTTGAAAATGCAGGACCTTTTAAGAGACGCAGCTGTTCTTTAATCTGGAACTTGAGAGCGGTGATCTCGAACTTGAGCGGTGACCTGGAACTGGAGTGCGTTGAGCTGGAACTTGAGTGCGACGAGTCGATGCCTTCAGCATAGTGACCTGGCACCTTAGAGCTTTATAGTATGCTGGCTCTTTAAGAAATTTAGCTTGTTGCTGCACTCTGCATTTTTTTGCTGTGCTAACTGTGCCTTTACGCAGGTCTTCTGTTTGAGGCTCCACCAAAATGGCCTCCGCGGTTCCGGAGACCTTAGTGTGCGGAGTTCAGGATCGCGCGCGCGCAGGAAGGCCCTGTGCTAACTTTAATAACTTCTGATGAGGATTGCAACTCTACTGTACTCTTTTCCTCCCCCCTTACTTTTCGTGTGCACTTCTTATACAAAACAATACCAGCACAGTCCCGATCACTTGTGTGCGCACACCTCTTTGCAGTATACAAAGGCTTTTCGCAGTACGTTAATACAGTTCTTTATATAGGGGGTGTACACGTTAAACGGTGGCAACAGCTGTAAGCACACACCCGTATCCTGTTCGTGACACTAAAAAGCTATGTGGTAGCTTCTGGGTGTAGGGTAGGTAGTGTGTAGCTGTGCAGTGATGAAAGAGTGTTGGATTGACCTTTAACTGTCGGGATGCCAGGTTGCGGGTTCCTCTCTGTATATATATCCTACCGCCACCTGTCCCAGGGACGATAGAGAGGAATAAAGGATTGTCCACAACCAGAAGTTAAGTAAACTGAAGATAACTTTACTGCAGTTTTTATGCAGGTTAAACGTAGTAACAGTCTTTACAGAGAACCGGACTTTAGGTTCCTCACAGGTTTGGTTGGGACCGTATAGGGAATAAGCTTGAAGCAATTGCTTTACGATGTTCCACTAGATTTAGGGGACTTGTTTAGGTCCAGCAGTCACGTAGGATTAGGATTGAGCTAGACTGAACTCCCAGTTTTGTATTCGGCTAAAGTTAGCAGGCTTCAGGCCTAAGTTCTCTTGCAGAATTGTACGGAGGGATGCTTTCTCTAGAGATGATCAGGAAACAAGAGCGCGATGAGTGGAAACAGTGCCCTTATATCTAAAGGGGCGGGCTTCAAGCTTATTGGTCCCCCAGACCTGTCAGTCCTAATACAAAGCATTATGGCACAACATGTGACATGAGCACCTGTTCTGAAAGGTCCTTAACCTTGGCAGAACTATATAATTATCAATCATGTGATCTAAGATCTTGGAAGCAATATTTACACTATACATTATATATTAAAAACCCATACAATTAAAGAAGGAAGAGGTGACTAGGGGTTATCCCACTAAGAGCATCCTATCAGTACGGAGGAACTCTGGCTTTGGGGACTTATAACAGAAGGTACGTACGTGTACGGTACTGGGACACCACAATTCACATATACAATATGTCTACTTTGTGTTTCCATCATAAAGTGGATGTTTTTACTTTCAGAAGACATCAGAGGGCTTCAAAGTATAGCAGCAATTTTCCAATTTGTCAAAAAAATTTCAAAATCTGAATTTTTCAGGGACCAGTTTAGTTTTGAAGTGGATTTGAGGTGCCTTCATATTAGAAATACCCCACACATGACCCCATTATAAAAACTGCACCCAGCAAAGTATTCAAAATGACATTCAGTAAGTTTGTTAACCCTTTAGGTGTTTCACAGGAATGGCAGCAAAGTGAAGGAGAAAATTCAAAATCTTCATTTTTTTACACTATCATGTTCTTGTGCTTGTGTAAATGGAAAAAAATCTTCATAAAATTTGTAACCCAATTTCTCTCGAGTAAGGAAATATCTCATGTGAATGTGAAGTGTCCTGTGGGTGCACTAGAGAGCTCAGAAGGGAAGGAGCGACAATGGGATTTTGGAGAGTGAGTTTTTCTGAAATGGTTTTTGGGGGGGCATGTCACATTTAGGAAGCCCCTTTGGTGCCAGAACAGCAAAAAAAAAACACATGGCATACTATTTTGGAAACTACACCCCTCAAGGAACCTAAAAAGTGGTACAGTGAGCCTTAACACTCCACAGGTGTTTGACGACTTTTAGTAAAATTTGGATATGTAGATTTTTTTTTTTCACTAAAATGCTGTTTTTTCCCCAAATTTTACATTTCTACAAGGCGTAATAGGAGAAAATGCCCCCCAAAATTTGTAACCCCATTTCTTCTGAGTATGGAAATACCCCATGTGTGGACGTCAAGTGCTCTGCTGACCCACTGCAATGCTCAGAAGAGATGGAGCGCCATTGAGATTATGGAGAGAGAATTTGGTTTGAATAGAAGTGCATTGAGCATTTTTACCCCACTGCAATTTGACAGATCTTAGGAACAGTGGGCTGTGCAAATAAAAAATTACATTTTTCATTTTCACTGACCACTGTTCCAAAAATCTGTCAGACACCTGTGGGGCGTAAATGCTCACTGCACCCCTTATTACATTACGTGAGGGGTGTAGTTTCCAAAATGGGGTCACATGTGGGAGGGGTCCATTGTTCTTGCACTATGGGGGCTTTGTAAACACACGTGGCCTTCTATTCCGGACAAGTTTTCTCTTCAAAATCCCAATGGCGCTCCATCTCTTCTGAGCATTGTAGTTTGCCCGCAGAGCACTTGACATCCACATATGGGGTATGTGCCTACTCAGAAGAAATGGGGTTACAAATTTTGGGGGGCTTTTTTCCTGTTTCTCTTGTGAAAACTCCAACTTTAACAAAAATTCGTCAAACACCTGTGGGGTGTTCAGGCTCACTATACCCCTTGTTACGTTCTGTGAGGGGTGTAGTTTCCAAAATGGGGTCACCTGTGGGTATTTATTTTTTTGCATTTATGTCAGAACCGCTGTAAAATCAGCCACCCCTGTGCAAATCACCAATTTAGGCCTCAAATGGACATAGTGCGCTCTCACTCCTGAGCTTTGTTATGCGCCCGCAGAGTATTTTACACCCACATATGGGGTATTTCTGTATTCAGGAGAAATTGCGTTACAAATTTTGGGGGTCTTTTTTTCCTTTTACCTCTTGTGAAAATAAAAAGTATGGGGCAACTCCAGCATGTTAGTGTAAAAAAAAATTTTTTTTTTTACACTAACCGGCTGATGTAGACCCCAACTTTTCCTTTTCATAAGCAGTAAAAGGAGAAAAAGTCCCCCAAAATTTGTAACTTAATTTCTCCCGAGTTCAGAAATACCCCATATGTGGCCCTTAACTGTTTCCTTGAAATACGACAGGGCTCTGAAGTGAGAGAGCGCCATGCGCATTTGAGGACTAAATTAGGGATTGCATAGGGGTGGACATAGGGGTATTCTTTTCCAGTGATTCCCAAACAGGGTACCTCCAGCTGTTGCTAAACTCCCAGCATTCCTGGACAGTCAGTTGCTGTCCGGAAATGCTGGGAGTTGTTGTTTTGCAACAGTTGGAGGCTCCGTTTTGGAAACACTGCCATACAATGTTTTTTTTATTTTTATTGGGGGGGACAGTGTAAGGGGGTGTATATGTAGTGTTTTATCCTTTATTATGTGGTAGTCTAGTGTAGTGTACTGTATTTAGGGCACATTTGCACTGGAGCAGGTTTACAGTGAGTTTCATGCAAGGAGTTTGTGCTGCTGCAGAAAATTTGCCGCAGCTCAAACATAAAGCCGGAAACTTATTGTAAACCTGCCTGTGTAAATGTACCCTGTACATTCACATAGGGGGGGGGGGGGGGGAGGGGGGGCGCAAACCTCCAGCTGTTGCTAAATTAATTTTGCATTAGCTGAAGGCCCACTGGTTGGAAAACCTTCAGTTAGGTTCAGTTACCTAACTCAGTATTTTCCAACCAGGGTGCCTCCAGCTGTTGCAAAACTTCAACTCCCAGCATGTACTGATCGCCGAAAAGCATGCTGGGAGATGCAGTTATGCAACAGCTGGTGGTACGCAACTACAACTCCCAGCATGCCAAGACAGCTGTTTGCTGTTTGGGCATGCTGGGTGGTGTAGTTTTGCAAGATCTGGAGGGCCACGATTTAGAGACCACTGCACAGTGATCTCCAAACTGTAGCCCTCTAAATCTTGCAAAACAGATGTTGCTAGGCAACTTCTCACCGGCTTCCGTAGTCTTCACCAGGGAGCCGCGAGGGAGCCGCACATCATCATCGACGCCTGCCACCACCGGTCAGGTAAGGGACCTCCACCGCCGACGGTCACGCTACAGTTCTGCCCGGATTACAGTTGGTGGGCAGAACCGAACTTTAACCCCCCCCCCCCGCCCCCGATCTGCTATTGGTCGTCGCTTCTTGACGACCAATAGCAGGGATAGGAGGGGTGACACCCCTGCCACCTAACTCCTATCCCTTCAGGGGGACCAGGTGATTTTCCGGGTCACCGGACACAAGTATGACCCGGATCTGCCGAAAATCACCGGTCTGAATTGACCTGCGATCACCAACATACCGACATATCAGCAGTCATCCCGGTCCGGTCCCCGACCAGACCGGGCATATCCATATGCCCTCCGTCCTTAAGGACTCAGGATGCAGGGCTTATGCATACGCGCTTTGTCCTGAAGAGGTTAAAGGGGTACTCCGGTGGAAAACTTTTTTTTTTTTTAAATCAACTGGTGTCAGAAAGTTAAGCAAATTTGTAAATTACTTCTATTAAATAATCTTAATCCTTCCTTTACTTATTAGCTGAATACTATAGAGGAAATTCTTTTCTTTTTGGAATACAGAGCTCTCTGCTGACATCACGAGCACAGTGCTTTCTGCAGACATCTCTGTCCATTTTAAGAACTGTCCAGGAGGAGAAAATCCCCATAGCAAACATATGCTGCTCTGGACAGTTCCTAAAATGGACAACAATGTCAGCAGAATGCACTGTGCTCGTCATTCAGCAGAGAGCACTGTGTTCAAAAAAGAAAAGTATTTCCTCTGTAGTATTCAGCAGCTAATAAGTACTGGAAGGATTAAGATTTTTTTTTAATAGAAGTAATTTACAAATCTGTTTAACTTTCTGGCAGCAGTTGATTAAAAAAAAAAAAAAAAGTTTTCCACTGAAGTACCCCTTTGATTTTTCACCTGAATGTAGGGGATTTTCCTAAGGATATGCGTGGCTGCAGGTTTAGACTTCTTACTAGCTTGAGGCCTCCTCAGATCACCTCACACTTCTCTCTGACTTCTCCACACTGTACCTCAGGAGCTCAGCTCACAACTAGCACTGGATCTAGACTGAACTCTTAACTGAACTAAGGCAGCTCCTTCAACCCCCCCCCCCCCCTTCACTATATACAGGGCAATTTGGAGGATTCCCCTTGGGGCAGACAGGTCACTTGATTACCTCTGCACCTTCTTGACTAACATCTTAAAGAAACAGTAACATGAAAATATAAACATGTAAAAATAATTCAAAATATTGAGTCCTGAGTAGTGGGCCCAAGATGCCAGACAGGATGGGCAGAATATGGTATTCTACTTGGTCACCACACGCAAGCCATGTGGACTGTTAAACAATTTGTGACTTCTTACTGATCTCTGCCAGGTTCAGAATATAATAAATGTCTCCCTTAGTTTTCTAGTCTTGTTCATCATCGTGATGCGCTTGAAGACATCTACTAAGACAGTTAAATGGGCACTGTCACCAACTTTTTTTTTTTGATATGTTGTAGTACGTATGTACTACAACATATCTCTAATATAGTTTCATAATTTTTACATTTTTTATTATAAGGGTGTAATTTACATTTGGAAACCGGCCACTAGGGGTCTCCCTCCTAGTGGCCGGCTGCAGCCTGGCGTGACGTCACACCTGAAAAAGGACTGATTTTGGCCTGGCAATCAGTCCTTTTTCATTTAGGCTGCTCTCACTCCCTGCCTGTCAATCAGACAGGCGGGAGCGAGCGCATTGGTTCCCCGGCCACTGGCTGGGAGGCCACTCCTCCTGCACATCGCCGCCGCCTTGTCACCACCGCTGTCCCTGCACGCCCGCTGCCGGTAAGTATAACGGAGGGAACGGGGTATGCGGGCGGGGGGTTTGTGATGGAGGGAACAGGGTTTATGCGAGCGAGGGGGGCGGGTGGGGGAGGGGTTTGTGATGGAGGGAACGGGGTATGGCGGGGAGGGGGTTTGACGGAGGAAACGGGCTTGCGCCGTAGCGCCGCATGGCACTAACTTATAGTTTATCTACACAGGGTGCCTCCAGCTGTTTCACTACTACAACTCCCAGCATGCCCTGACAGCCAATAGATGTCGGGGCAAGCTGAAAGTTGTAGTGGTGAAACAGCTGGAGGCACCCTGTGTAGATAAACTAAGGGCAGAATCCCCCCCCCCCCCCAGCAGGCATCAGTGACGTGGTGCCTGCTGGGTTAGTCTGCCTGGTAGTGAGCACACTACCAGGCAGAAAAAAACTGTTATTTTTAATATAGTAAAAATAAAACTTTAAAAGCAGGGAGGGGGTTAGGGAGAGATTGGCAATAGGCAGGGACAGAAAAAAAAAATAGGATGGTGGGAGCTACACTTTAAGCACATTTTTAGTCTACCTAAACCTTTTGTCTCCAACAAAAAAAGGAAAGGCAGCAATGCCACTCCTGTCCTTATGTCCCGTCCCCACCAAAAATGTATCTTTCTCTGTACCTGTCTGCCGGACAGTTGTCAATCTATGCAGCTCAACAGCAGTATGATCAGGAAACGTCCCATAGACTTGCATGAGAAATATATATATATATATATATATATATATATATATATATATATACACACATACAGTGGGGGAAAAAAGTATTTAGTCAGCCACCAATTGTGCAAGTTCTCCCACTTAAAAAGATGAGAGGCTGTAATTGTGGTCATAGGTATACCTCAACTATGAGAGAAAGAATAGGGGGAAAGAATACAGGAAATCACATTGTAGGATTTCTAACTAATTAATTGGTATTTTTCTTGGTAAAATAAGTATTTGGTCACCTACAAACAAGCAAGATTTATGGCTCTCACAGACCTGTAACTTCTTCTTTAAGAGTCTCCTCTGTCCTCCACTTGTTACCTGTATTAATAGCACCTGTTTGAATTTGTTATCAGTATAACAACCTCAAACAGTCACAATCCAAACTTCACTATGGCCGAGACCAAATAGCTGTCGAAGGACACCAGAAACAAAATTGTAGACCTGCACCAAGCTAGGAAGTCTGAATATGTAATAGGAAAGCAGCTTGGTGAGAGGAAATCAACTGTGGGAGCAATTCTTAGAAAACGGAAGACATACAAGACCACTGATAATTTCCCTTAATCTGGGGCTCCATGTAAGATCTCACCCCGTGGTTTCATAACAATCACAAGAACGGCGAGCAAAAATTCCAGAACCACACGGGGGGACCTAATGAATGACCTGCGGAGAGCTGGGACTAAAGTAACAAAGGCCTCTGAATAGGAGACCCTCCCAATAGGGGACAAAACAGTCCCAATAGGGGACAACCAGGCTTAATCGCTGGCCCTACCTTCTACGCAGGGTCGCCATCAGGGGGTGCAGCCAACACCCCAGTAAGGGGCCCAGGAGTTGAGTTTAGCAACAGCTGGAGGGTCCCTGATCCTAAACTTCAACTCGCATGCTAGGAGTTGTAGTTTTGCGACAGCTGGAGGCACCAGGTTTAAAAAATGCCACCCGCCCGTTGTTGCAAGACTACAACTCCCAGCATGTCCTTACAGTGGGGACATGCTGGGAGTTGTAGTTTTGCAATGGCTGGAGGCACCTAGGTGTAAAAAATGCCACCCACCCACTGTTGCAAGTCTACAACTCCCAGCATGTCATTACAGTGAGGACATTCTGGGAGTTGTAGTTTTGCAATAGCTGGAGGCACCCTGGTCTTAAAATGACACCCACCGCTATTGCAAGACTACATCTCCCAGCATGCCCTTACAATGAGGACATGCTGGGTGTTGTAGTTTTGTCACCATTAGCCCTGCTTGGGTGAGGCCTACTTTTATTCACTCATCACTTCAGGGCAGAACCGGATCAGCAGCAGGGATCATCAGTTTCCTGTTGGACAGGCGGCACAGTGAGCTCCGCTGTGGGCGCGCTCAGGCCAATGTGAGGTCACGTCACAGTGGGACGTGACCTCAGCTCCTTTCTCCCAGGCATCCCAACCCATGGTAGGGCCGCCCTGGTCACATTTGTTTTTTGTTTGTGACATTTTCTAAAGTTTGGAAAAGTTACAATGATAAATTCATGACTACTGTGTCCGCATAGACCGATCAGCGATTTCTTACAAATCTGCTATGCAGCAAGAAGGCGCAAAATAGTTGCACACAAGCCACGTGCGTTTTTTTTTTTTGTTTTTTTTTTTGTGCCAAACTACAGTAAAAAAAAAAAAAAACTTGTCTAGGTCTCAGTTACAGAGTGATTTGGCAAGGAGAATGGTAAAAGACAACTGTCCGTTCAGGCTAGGTCTATGCTGTGTTAGTGCTTCCATCCTGCTAAAAATGGGATGGCAACATACACTGAAACAGAGGGCAATGCATGCAATTCGTTTCAATGGCATGAACACCTTGCAGCAGACAATGCTTTTGAGTCTGCTTAACCCCTTAAGGACTCAGCCCATTTTGGCCTTAAGGACTCAGACAATTTAATTTTTACGTTTTCATTTTTTCCTCCTCGCCTTCTAAAAATCATAACTCTTTTATATTTTCATCCACAGACTAGTATGAGGGCTGTTTTTTGCGCGACCAGTTGTCCTTTGTAATGACATCACTCATTATATCATAAAATGTATGGCGCAACCAAAAAACACTATTTTTGTGGGGAAATTAAAACGAAAAACACAAGTTTGCTAACTTTGGAAGGTTTCGTTTTCACGCCGTACAATTTATGGTAAAAATGACGTGTGTTCTGTATTCTGAGGGTCAATACGATTAAAATGATACCCATTATTACATACTTTTATACTATTATTGCGCTTAAAAAATACCACATTTGCATATAAAAAAACTTTTAATACATTTTTTATAATTTTTTTTAAATAAAATGTATTAAAAAAGTAGCAATTTTGGATTTTTTTTTTTTCATTCACGCCGTTCACCATACAGGATCATTAACATTTTATGTTTTTTTGGGGGGTAAAATAGGACAAAATGGACGTTTTACTTTTTTATTGGGGGAGGGGATTTTTCACTTTTTTTTTACTTTTAAATTAAAAAAAAAAAATTTTTTACACTTGAATAGGGGACTATTCATAGCAATACCATGATTGCTAATACTGATCTGTTCTATGTATAGGACATAGAACAGATCAGTGTTATCTGCTATCTTCTGCTCTGGTCTGCTCGATCCCAGACCAGAGCAGGAGACGCCGGGAGCCGGACAGAGGAAGGAGAGGGGACCTCCGTGCGGCGTTCTGAATGATCGGATCCCCTCAGCAGCGCTGCGGACGATCCGATCATTCATTCAAATCGCGCACTGCCGCAGATGCCGGGGTCTGTATTGATCCCGGCACCTGAGGGGTTAATGGCGGACGCCCGCGAGATCGCGGGCGTCGGCCATTGCCGGCGGGTCCCTGGCTGCGATCAGCAGCCGGGATCAGCCGCGCATGACACGGGCATCGCTCCGATGCCCGCGGTTATGCACAGGACGTAAATGTACGTCCTGGTGCGTTAAGTACCACCGCACCAGGACGTACATTTACGTCCTGCGTCCTTAAGGGGTTAAAGGGGTACTCCGCCCCTAGACATCTTATCCCTTATCGCCCCTAGATGTCAGATCGCTGCTGCAGCACCCCTCTATCATTACTGCGCAGAGCAAGATCGCTCTGCACGTAATGACGGGCGATACAGGGGCCGGAGCAGCGTGACGTCATGGCTCCGCCCCTCGTGACGTCACGGCCCGCACCCGTCAATACAAGTCTATGGGAGTGGGCGTGGCTCTGTACAGTAATGATGGCGGGGTGCCGCAGCGGGGATCCCCGGGGTCCCCAGCAGTGGGACCGCGGTGATCTAACATCTTTTCCCCTATCCTTTGGATAGAGGATAAGATGCCAGGGGCGGAGTACGCCTTTAAAATAGGGCATACATTCCAAACAGTCACTAGGTCACCCTGTTTGGGCCATTGGCATTCATTGTCCGTTACATATTTGAGTTGCTGGTAATGAAGGTGAAAGGTAAAGCAAAATGAATTGCACATTATCTGTAACAGAGGGACAATTGTTTGTATAAACACACCATGCATGGTTACAGTATTAATATACAATCCTTATAACAAGGAGATTCACTATGGGGGGTATTTATCAAAGGATTTATGTGTCTTTTTTAACGCAACTTTGGCGCAATACTTTGGCGCAGTGTCTTTTTGCGCCAAAGTTTGGCGCATCTTCCCCACTGTCATTTTTAGAACTTTCTCAAAATCACACGGCCCTGTGTGTGATTTTAACTTTAGTCAGTAATTCATCATTTGCGCCAATCGATCTTTGGCGCAATTTTGGTGCAAATCCCGTTTTTTGGGCGCAAATCACCACCAAGAAATTTTGCACATGGAAAACACACTTAGCAATGTCAGAAAATGTAAAGGCGTCAAAATACATTAAAAAGGGCTGCTCAATGCTATCCTGCGACATAGTTGTCTCTGAGGAACCTTCACCCTCCATTGAGCCAGCATTGGACATGGCCGCACAGGTTCAGGAAAGGTAAGCACTAAAGCAGTGGTCTCCAACCTGCGGACCTCCAGATGTTGCAAAACTACAACTCCCAGCATGCCCGGACAGCCAACGGCTGTCCGGGTATGCTGGGAATTGTAGTTTTGCAACATCTGGAGGTCCGCAGGTTGAAGACCACTGCACTATAGTAACCAATAAATAATAAAAAAAAATACTCAAGTTGAAAATAAAATCTATTTCACATGGTGACTATAAACCCCACAAAAGAAAATAACTCATGTCGCTTGCTGATAAACTGCAGGAGGGACTCCGAAATGGCTGCTCTACCGGGTAAAATACGCGTCCTCTGTGGTGGTAAGTTCTGTGTAAAAGGCGCTGTGAACAGCAGATTTCAACATTCGCGCCAAAATTACTAAGAACTTGCACCAAATTATAAATTTGGTGCATGTTCACGAAAACCAAAGTGAAAAAAAAAGGGTAAAAAGAAACGGTCAACAGGCAAAATTGATAAATCTCCCCCTATATGTTTATTCACCATTTATTTCTGTTCAGCACTGAAAGGGTGCTGAGAGAGAGAGCGGGAGCTGGCGGGGGTGATCATATACATATATGTATATATGTGTGTGTGTATATATAAAATGGGTGATGTGTATATATCGTGTGTGTGATGTGTATATGTATAGTTGGGGACATGTATCATTTCCAGTATATAATTTAGAATTCTCCTCAGAGCATAAATTTACACCGCAGCTCTATTTAGTAGGAGCTTTGTCTGCAGCGTTTCTGCACCTAAACAGTAAGTGTGTCCTCGTTATTAGTTTTAGAATTTTTTTCTTCATTATGTAGATTTTTAATCTTACAATAATACCACTTTTTGCACCCAATTATAACACATCAATTATACCAATGTCCTTATTCTTCATTTAACATCTGTGACACCCCTGTGCAAATCACCTCAAATGTACATGGTGCACTCTACCTTATGAGCCTTGTTGTGCGCCCGCAGAGCATTTTGCGCCCACATATGTGGTATCTCCGTACGCCGGCTAAATTGTGTCCCAAGAAATGGGGATCTTTTTTCCCATTTACCTCTTGTGAAAATGTAAAGTATGCGACAACACCTGCATGTCAGTGTAAATAATATTATTTTTATACACTAACATACTGGTGTAGACTCCAACTGTTCCTTTTCATAATGGGTAAAAGGAGAAAAAGCCCCCCAAAATCTGTAAGGAAATTTCTCCCGAGTACGGCGATACCCCATATGTGACCCTAAAATGTTGCCTTGAAATACGACAGGGCTCCAAAGTGAGAGCGCCATGCGCATTTGAGGCCTAAATTAGGGTTTTGCATAGGGGTGGACATAGGGGTATTCTAAGCCAGTGTTTCCCAAACAGGGTGCCTCCAGCTGTTGCAAAACTCCCAACATGCCTGGACAGTCAATGGCTGTCTGGCAATACTGGGAGTTGTTGTTTTGCAACAGCTGGAGGCTCCATTTTGGAAACAGTGCCGTACCAGACGTTGTTCATATTTATTGGGGAGGGGAGGGGGGCTGTGTAGCGGTATGTGTATATATAGTAATTTTATTTAAGTGTAGTGTAGTGTTTTTAGGGTACAATCACACGGGCGGGGGTTCACAGCGAGTTCACAGCGAGTTTGCTGCGAGTTTGATGCAGCACTCCCTGTAAACCTCCGCCCATGTGAGTGTACCCTGTCCATTCACATTGGGGGGAGGGGGGAACATCCAGCTGTTGCAAAACTACAACTCTGAGCATGCCCTTTGGCTGTCCGTGCA
Organism: Hyla sarda; assembly: GCF_029499605.1. Lineage (NCBI taxonomy): Eukaryota > Metazoa > Chordata > Amphibia > Anura > Hylidae > Hyla > Hyla sarda. The sequence goes on from NC_079189.1 coordinate 294,513,901, forward strand.
TGCTGGGAGTTGTAGTTTTGCAACAGCTGGAGGCACACTGGTTGCGAAACACGGAAACAGACTGTTTCGCATTCAGTGTTGCAAAAACTTCAAATCTCAGCATGCAGTGACAGCAGAAGGACATGCTGGAACTTGTAGTTATGCAACAGCTGGAGGCATACTGCTACAACTCCCAGCATGCCCTTTGGCAGTCTGTGCATGCTGAGGGTTGTAGTTATGCAACAGCTGAAGGCACACTGGTTGCAAAACACTTGAAAGTTTTTTACTTAACTTAGTGTTTCCAAACCAGTGTGCCTCCAGCTGTTGCACAACTTCAATTCCCAGCATGCATGGTCTGTCAGTGCATGCTGGGCGTTATAGTTTGGAGGCACAGCTGGAGGCACACGGGTTGGGAAAAAGAGTTAGGAAACGAACAATGTTTCCCAACTAGTGTGCCTCCAGCTGTTGCAAAACTATAATTCCCAGCATGGCCAGATATGCTGGAAGTTGTATTTCGGCAATATCTGAAGGGTCAGATGTTGACTAACTACAACTCCCAGCATGCTTGGGCAGTCTGGGCATGCTGGGAGTTGTAGTTTTGCAACAGCTGGAGGTCCACAGTTTGTAGACCACTGTATAATGGTCTCCAATCTGTGGTCTTCTAGATGTTACAGAACTACAACTCCCAGCATGCCTCGACAGAGTGGGCATGCTGAGATTTGTAATTTTGGAACATCTGGAAGAGCACAGATTGGAGACCATTATACAGTGGTCTCCAAACTGTGGCCCTCCAGATGTTGCAAAACTACAACTCCCAGCATGCCCAGAAAGCCAAAGGGTGGTGCGGGGACGCACCACCCTCGGGACCGCCTGGAGGACGCCGCTCGCACCGGGACTGCTCAGGACACCGCATGGCCGGGTAAGTGACGCCGGGGGATGGGTAAGGGACACTTAGCAGAGTGGTGTGTGTCCCGATCCCCGTGATCCGGACTCACACACCATGCTGCTAAGTATTCTCATAGCGAAACGCTGACTAGCTGATAGCAGCGATCGCTGGGGGGGGGGGGGGTTGAGGGGAATGAAACCCCCCGTGGTCGCATGGTAAGATGGCTAGCTATCGGTGATCGCCACCATCTTACCGGGCGCTGGGGAAAAGTATAACGGAAAGCAGTAAATTGTAAAAATAAAAGGAGAATGATCTACAGTGTTAAGTGGATTACAAAGCTATTTTAATGTGACGGAGCTTGTGCAATGATAAGTTATCAAACATTTCCTATGTAAATGTATGGAATAAAACAAGACTTCAGGGAGAAACCAGGATTTTCGGCGCTGACCAAGAAGAAGGTGTCGGAGCCCAGGTAAAGGAAGGAGGTTTATTAGCAACGCGTTTCACCGCGCTTGCGCGGCTTCATCAGGCTTCACCAAGCCTGATGAAGCCGCGCAAGCGCGGTAAAACGCGTTGCTAATAAACCTCCTTCCTTTACCTGGGCTCCGACACCTTCTTCTTGGTCAGCGCCGAAAATCCTGGTTTCTCCCTGAAGTCTTGTTTTATTCCATACATCCTCCAGGAAGGCTGCAGACAACAGGATTGTGATCCTTAAAAATCACATGTATTCAGCATAGTTGTGTATGTCCTCACACAACCTAGCAGGGTGAGCACGGATATTACAATTGTTCTCCTCTCTACCCTCGTGCTGACTTTATTACACAGGGAGCGCCTTTCCTCTTTTTTATGTAAATGTATTAAATTGTTGGATCATAAAATAACAATATACAAGTGATCTAATGAATAACTGAACTGGAAACAAATATTCTATATGCTAATTATTTGGAATAACCAAGGAGTAAAAAGCAATATAAAGCAAACCAAATGAGGAATTGAGATAGGAAAGTAATAACATTCTGGAGGTTCCTTAGTAGAACTTTCCTTCAGAAATAGAAAGGATCGCTACGTGCAGTTAAAGTTGGCTTATATTTACGGGGGAAAAGACGCACTTGCATCAAAATTTTTGGTGCAAAGGAAAAGTACGCAGGCAATAAATCCATGTGTACTATAGATGTCACTCCAAGGTACCCTGATTCAGCCACATCTGGAGGACATGCTCTACCAAAACGTGCGCAAAAAAATGCGCAAAAAAAGGGATTGCGCAAAATTTTGCGCAAAAAAATACACACAAAACAGGGGTAAAATCTTTGATACATGTCCCCCACTATACATATACACACACACACATCACACATTATATATGCACTCGGTGTATATATATATACTCACACATTATATATGCACTCGGTATATACACATCACACATTATATATGCACTCGGTATATACACATCACACATTATATATGCACTCGGTATATATATACTCACATTATATATGCACTCGGTATATACACACTCACATTATATATTCACTCGGTATATACACATCACACTTTATATATGCACTCGGTATATATATACTCACATTATATATGCACTCGGTATATACACACTCCCATTATATATGCACTCGGTATATACACATCACACATTATATATGCACTCGGTATATACACACATCACACATTATATATGCACTCGGTATACACACATCACACATTATATATGCACTCGGTATATACACATCACACATTATGCACTCGGTATATATATAGTCACATTATATATGCACTCGGTATATACACACTCACATTATATATGCACTCTGTATATATATACTCACATTATATATGCACTCGATATATATATATAGTCACATTATATATGCACTCGGTATATACGCACTCACATTATATGTGCACTCTGTATATACACACATCACACATTATATATGCACTCGGTATATACACACATCACACATTATATATGCACTCGGTATACACACATCACACATTATATATGCACTCGGTATATACACACATCACACATTATATATGCACTCGGTATATACACATCACACATTATGCACTCGGTATATATATAGTCACATATATGCACTCGGTATATACACACTCACATTATATATGCACTCGGTATATATATACTCACATTATATATGCACTCGATATATATATAGTCACATTATATATGCACTCGGTATATACACACTCACATTATATATGCACTCTGTATATACACACATCACACATTATATATGCACTTGGTATATACACACATCACACATTATATATGCACTCGGTATATACACATCACACATTATATATGCACTCGGTATATATATATATACTCACATTATATATGCACTCGGTATATACACACTCCCATTATATATGCACTCGGTATATACACATCACACATTATGCACTCGGTATATATATAGTCACATTATATATGCACTCGGTATATACACACTCACATTATATATGCACTCGGTATATATATACTCACATTATATATGCATTCGATATATATATAGTCACATTATATATGCACTCGGTATATACACATCACACATTATATATGCACTCTGTATATACACACATCACACATTATATATGCACTTGGTATATACACACATCACACATTATATATGCACTCGGTATATACACATCACACATTATATATGCACTCGGTATACACACATCACACATTATATATGCACTCGGTATATATATACTCACATTATATATGCACTCGGTATATACACACTCCCATTATATATGCACTCGGTATATATAAAGTCACATTATATATGCACTCGGTATATACACATCACACATTATATATGCACTCGGTATATATATACTCACATTATATATGCACTCGGTATATACACACTCACATTATATATGCACTCGGTATATATATACTCACATTATATATGCACTCGGTATATATATACTCACATTATATATGCACTCGGTATATACACACTCACATTATATATGCACTCGGTATATACACATCACACTTTATATATGCACTCGGTATATACACATCACACATTATATATGCACTCGGTATATACACATCACACATTATATATGCACTCGGTATATACACACATCACACATTATATATGCACTCGGTATATACACACATCACACATTATATATGCACTCGGTATATACACATCACACATTATGCACTCGGTATATATATAGTCACATTATATATGCACTCGGTATATACACACTCACGTTATATATGCACTCGGTATATATATACTCACATTATATATGCACTCGATATATATATATAGTCACATTATATATGCACTCGGTATATACGCACTCACATTATATATGCACTCTGTATATACACACATCACACATTATATATGCACTCGGTATATACACACATCACACATTATATATGCACTCGGTATATACACATCACACATTATATATGCACTCGGTATATATATATATATATACTCACATTATATATGCACTCGGTATATACACACTCCCATTATATATGCACTCGGTATATACACATCACACTTTATATATGCACTCGGTATATACACACATCACACATTATATATGCACTCGGTATACACACATCACACATTATATATGCACTCGGTATATACACACATCACACATTATATATGCACTCGGTATATACACATCACACATTATGCACTCGGTATATATATAGTCACATTATATATGCACTCGGTATATACACACTCACATTATATATGCACTCTGTATATATATACTCACATTATATATGCACTCGATATATATATATAGTCACATTATATATGCACTCGGTATATACGCACTCACATTATATATGCACTCTGTATATACACACATCACACATTATATATGCACTCGGTATATACACACATCACACATTATATATGCACTCGGTATATACACATCACACATTATATATGCACTCGGTATATATATACTCACATTATATATGCACTCGGTATATATATAGTCACATTATATATGCACTCGGTATATACACATCACACATTATATATGCACTCGGTATATATATACTCATATTATATATGCACTCGGTATATACACACTCACATTATATATGCACTCGGTATATACACATCACACTTTATATATGCACTCGGTATATACACATCACACATAATATATGCACTCGGTATATACACACATCACACATTATATATGCACTCGGTATACACACATCACACTTTATATATGCACTCGGTATACACATCACACATTATATATGCACTCGGTATACACATCACACATTATATATGCACTCGGTGTATATATATATACTCACACATTATATATGCACTCGGTATACACACATCACACATTATATATGCACTCGGTATATACACATCACACATTATATATGCACTCGGTATACACACATCACACTTTATATATGCACTCGGTATATACACATCACACATTATATATGCACTCGGTATATACACACATCACACATTATATATGCACTCGGTATATACACATCACACTTTATATATGCACTCGGTATATACACATCACACATTATATATGCACTCGGTATATACACACATCACACATTATATATGCACTCGGTATACACACATCACACTTTATATATGCACTCGGTATACACACATCACACTTTATATATGCACTCGGTATATACACACATCACACATTATATGCACTCGGTATACACACATCACACTTTATATATGCACTCGGTATATACACATCACACATTATATATGCACTCGGTATATACACACATCACACATTATATATGCACTCGGTATATACACTTCACACTTTATATATGCACTCGGTATATACACATCACACAATATATATGCACTCGGTATATACACATCACACATTATGCACTCGGTATATATATAGTCACATTATATATGCACTCGGTATATACACACTCACATTATATATGCACTCGGTATATATATACTCACATTATATATGCACTCGATATATATATAGTCACATTATATATGCACTCGGTATATACGCACTCACATTATATATGCACTCTGTATATACACACATCACACATTATATATGCACTCGGTATATACACACATCACACATTATATATGCACTCGGTATATACACATCACACATTATATATGCACTCGGTATATATATATATACTCACATTATATATGCACTCGGTATATACACACTCCCATTATATATGCACTCGGTATATATATACTCACATTATATATGCACTCGGTATATATATAGTAACATTATATATGCACTCGGTATATACACATCACACATTATATATGCACTCGGTATATATATACTCACATTATATATGCACTCGGTATATACACACTCACATTATATATGCACTCGGTATATACACACTCACATTATATATGCACTCGGTATATACACATCACACATTATATATGCACTCGGTATATATATACTCACATTATATATGCACTCGGTATATACACACTCACATTATATATGCACTCGGTATATACACATCACACTTTATATATGCACTCGGTATATACGCACTCACATTATATATGCACTCTGTATATACACACGCCACACATTATATATGCACTCTGTATATATACACACGCGCCACACATTATATATGCACTCTGTATATACACACGCGCCACACATTATATATGCACTCTGTATATACACACGTGCCACACATTATATATGCACTCTGTATATACACACGCGCCACACATTATATATGCACTCTGTATATATACACACGCGCCACACATTATATATGCACTCTGTATATATACACACGCGCCACACATTATATATGCACTCTGTATATACACACGCGCCACACATTATATATGCACTCGGTATATATATATACTCACATTATATATGCACTCGGTATATACACACTCACATTATATATGCACTCGGTATATACACATCACACTTTATATATGCACTCGGTATATACACATCACACATTATATATGCACTCGGTATATACACACATCACACATTATATATGCACTCGATATATACACATCACACATTATATATGCACTCGGTATATATATATACTCACATTATATATGCACTCGGTATATACACACTCACATTATATATGCACTCGGTATATACACATCACACATTATATATGCACTCGGTATACACACATCACACATTATATATGCACTCGGTATATACACATCACACATTATATATGCACTCGGTATATACACATCACACATTATATATGCACTCGGTATATACACATCACACATTATATATGCACTCGGTATATACACATCACACATTATATATGCACTCGGTATATACACATCACACATTATATATGCACTCTGTATATACACACGCATCACACATTATATATGCACTCTGTATATACACACATCACACATTATATATGCACTCTGTATATACACACACATCACACATTATATATGCACTCTGTATATACACACACATCACACATTATATATGCACTCTGTATATACACACGCATCACACATTATATATGCACTCTGTATATATACACGCATCACACATTATATATGCACTCTGTATATATACACGCATCACACATTATATATGCACTCTGTATATACACACGCATCACACATTATATATGCACTCTGTATATATACACGCATCACACATTATATATGCACTCTGTATATACACGCATCACACATTATATATGCACTCGGTATACACGCATCACACATTATATATGCACTCTGTATATACACGCATCACACATTATATATGCACTCTGTATATACACGCATCACACATTATATATGCACTCTGTATATACACACGCATCACACATTATATATGCACTCTGTATATACACACGCATCACACATTATATATGCACTCTGTATATACACACGCCACACATTATATATGCACTCTGTATATACACACGCCACACATTATATATGCACTCTGTATATACACACGCCACACATTATATATGCACTCTGTATATACACACGCCACACATTATATATGCACTCTGTATATACACACGCCACACATTATATATGCACTCTGTATATATACACACGCGCCACACATTATATATGCACTCTGTATATACACACGCGCCACACATTATATATGCACTCTGTATATACACACGCATCACACATTATATATGCACTCTGTATATACACACGCCACACATTATATATGCACTCTGTATATACACACGCCACACATTATATATGCACTCTGTATATACACACGCCACACATTATATATGCACTCTGTATATACACACGCCACACATTATATATGCACTCTGTATATATACACACGCGCCACACATTATATATGCACTCTGTATATACACACGCGCCACACATTATATATGCACTCTGTATATACACACGTGCCACACATTATATATGCACTCTGTATATACACACGCGCCACACATTATATATGCACTCTGTATATATACACACACGCCACACATTATATATGCACTCTGTATATACACACGCCACACATTATATATGCACTCTGTATATACACACGTGCCACACATTATATATGCACTCTGTATATACACACGCGCCACACATTATATATGCACTCTGTATATATACACACGCGCCACACATTATATATGCACTCTGGGGGACATGTATCAAAGATTTTACCCCTTTTTTTGTGCATTTTTTTGCGCACGTTTTGGTAGAGCATGTCCTCCAGATGTGGCTGAATCAGGGTACCTTGGAGTGACATCTATAGTACACATGGATTTATTACTTGCGTTGTTTTCCTTCGCACCAAAAATTTTGACGCAAGTGCGTCTTTTCCCCCGTAAATATAAGACAACTTTAACTGCACGTAGCAATCCTTTCTATTTCTGAAGGAAAGTTCTACTAAGGAACCTCCAGAATGTTATTACTTTCCTATCTCAATTCCTCATTTGGTTTGCTTTATATTGCTTTTTACTCCTTGGTTATTCCAAATAATTAGCATATAAAATATTTGTTTCCAGTTCAGTTATTCATTAGATCACTTGTATATTGTTATTTTATGATCCAACAATTTAATACATTTACATAGGAAATGTTTGATACTTATCATTGAACAAGCTCCATCACATTAAAATAGCTTTGTAATCCACTTAACACTGTAGATCATTCTCCTTTTATTTTTACAATTTACTGCTTTCCGTTATACTTTTCCCCAGCGCCCGGTAAGATGGTGGCGATCACTGATAGCTAGCCATCTTACCATGCGACCACGGGGGGTTTCATCCCCCTCCCCCCCCCCCCCCCCCCCCCAGCGATCGCTGCTATCAGCTAGTCAAATCTGACTAGCTGATAGCAGCTTTTCACTATGAGAATACTTAGCAGCACGGTGTGTGAGTCCCGATCACGGGGATTGGGACACACACCGCTCTAAGTGTCCCTTACCCATCCCCCGGCATCACTTACCCGGCCATGCGGTGTCCCGAGCGGTCCCGGCGCGAGCGGCGTCCTCCAGGCGGTCCCGGCGGCGGTGAGTTTCCGGCAGCAGGGCGGCATCTTCATTGGCAGCAGTGAGATCGCCGTAAAGCGATCTCACTGCTGCCTCTGGGAGTTTAAAAACTGCAACTCCCAGCATGCTCAGACAGCCTTTGGCTTTCTGGGCATGCTGGGAGTTGTAGTTTTGCAACATCTGGAGGGCCACGGATTGGAGACCACTGTATAATGGTCTCCAATCTGTGCTCTTCCAGATGTTCCAAAATTACAAATCTCAGCATGCCCACTCTGTCGAGGCATGCTGGGAGTTGTAGTTCTGTAACATCTGGAAGACCACAGATTGGAGACCATTATACAGTGGTCTACAAACTGTGGACCTCCAGCTGTTGCAAAACTACAACTCCCAGCATGCCCAGACTGCCCAAGCATGCTGGGAGTTGTAGTTCTGTAACATCTGGAAGACCACAGATTGGAGACCATTATACAGTGGTCTACAAACTGTGGACCTCCAGCTGTTGCAAAACTACAACTCCCAGCATGCCCAGACTGCCCAAGCATGCTGGGAGTTGTAGTTCGTCAACATCTGACCCTTCAGATATTGCCGAAATACAACTTCCAGCATGTCTGGCCATGCTGGGAATTATAGTTTTGCAACAGCTGGAGGCACACTAGTTGGGAAACATTGTTCGTTTCCTAACTCTTTTTCCCAACCCGTGTGCCTCCAGCTATGCCTCCAAACTATAACGCCCAGCATGCACTGACAGACCATGCATGCTGGGAATTGAAGTTGTGCAACAGCTGGAGGCACACTGGTTTGGAAACACTAAATTAAGTAAAAAACTTTCAAGTGTTTTGCAACCAGTGTGCCTTCAGCTGTTGCATAACTACAACCCTCAGCATGCACAGACTGCCAAAGGGCATGCTGGGAGATGTAGCAGTATGCCTCCAGCTGTTGCATAACTACAAGTTCCAGCATGTCCTTCTGCTGTCACTGCATGCTGAGATTTGAAGTTTTTGCAACAGCTGAAGGCACACTGGTTGCGAAACACGGAAACAGACTCAGTGTGCCTCCAGCTGTTGCAAAACTACAACTCCCAGCATGCACGGACAGCCAAAGGGCATGCTCGGAGTTGTAGTTTTGCAACAGCTGGATGTTCCCCCCCCCCTCCCCCCAATGTGAATGGACAGGGTACACTCACATGGGCGGAAGTTTACAGCGAGTGCTGCAAGATTGAGATGCAGCAAACTTGCTGTCAACCCCCGCCCGTGTGGCTGTACCCTAAAAACACTACACTACACTACACTACACTTAAATAAAATAAGTAAAAAACACTACATATACACATACCGCTACACAGCCCCCCTCCCCTCCCCAATAAATATGAACAACGTCTGGTACGGCACTGTTTCCAAAATGGAGCCTCCAGCTGTTGCAAAACAACAACTCCCAGTATTGCCGGACAGCCATTGACTGTCCAGGCATGTTGGGAGTTTTGCAACAGCTGGAGGCACCCTGTTTGGGAATCACTGGCATAGAATACCCCTATGTCCACCCCTATGCAAAACCCTAATTTAGGCCTCAAATGCGCATGGCGCTCTCTCACTTTGGAGCCCTGTCGTATTTCAAGGCAACATTTTAGGGTCACATATGGGGTATCGCCGTACATCGGGAGAAATTTCCTTACAGATTTTGGGGGGCTTTTTCTCCTTTTACCCATTATGAAAAGGAACAGGTCTACACCAGTATGTTAGTGTATGAAAATAAAATTATTTACACTGACATGCAGGTGTTGCCGCATACTTTACATTTTCACAAGAGGTAAATGGGGACACAATTTAGCCAGAGTACGGAGATACCACATATGTGGGCGCAAAGTGCTCTGCGGGCGTACAACAAGGCTCATAAGGTAGAGTGCACCATGTACATTTGATGTGATTTGCACAGGGGTGTCACAGATGTTAAATGAAGAATAAGGACATTGGTATAATTGGGTGCAAAAAGTGGTATTATTGTAAGATTAAAACTCTACATAATGAAGAAAAAAAATTCTAAAACTAATAACTGGGACACACTTAATGTTTAGGTGCAGATACGCTGCAGACAAAGCTCCTACTAAATAGAGCTGCAGTGTAAATTTATGCTCTGAGGAGAATTCTAAATTTAAACGCAATTCAAGAAAATAGCTGCACAAGAATGATAAATTTAACGCAGCTGCGCACAATTTAGACAACAGGCAGAGGGGTAAAAAACTTCTATTATACACTGGAAATGATAAATGTCCCCCAGTGAGTGTATATAATGTGTATATACAGAGTGCATATATAATGTGTGATATGTATATACCGAGTGCATATATAATGTGTGATGTGTATATACAGTGTATATGTATATGTGTGTGTGTATATGTATGTATATATATATGTATGTATATATATATATATATATGTATGTATATATATATATATATATATATATATATATGTATATATATATATATTGGGTGGTATGTGTATGTATATATATATATATATATATATATATATATATAATAGCAAAATCATCTGTAGTTGCAGTATCTTGTAATACCTTTTTTATTGGACTAACAGGATTATGTAGAGACAAGCTTTCGGGATTCCTCCCTTTATCAAGTCATAAGCATTTCTGAGCTCACAAGGAGAAAACACAGGTTCAGAAATGCCCAGTGACTGTGCCCTTCTGTTGCCCATTGTTTGCCCAGACTCCGGATCACCCCTCATCGTGTGGATTGTGCTTTGTGATTGCTGCCAATAAACCTGGTGCTGTTCTCCCATCTCCTGCTCTGTTGATTGTGTGACAATCTTTGAGTGTTGAACCCCGTCACAACTGTGAGCTCAGAAATGCTTATGACTTGGTAAAGGGAGGAATCCCGAAAGCTTGTCTCTACAAAATGCTGTTAGTCCAATAAAAAAGCTATTACAAGATACTGCAACTACTGATGATTTTGCTTTTTGCATCACTGGACTAATACGGCTACTCCTAACTAATCTATATATATATATATATATATATATATATATATATATCCGTGTGTGTATAATGGGGGATGTGTATATACCGTGTGTGTGATGGGGGATGTGTATATACCGTGTGTGTGTGTGTATAATGGGGGATGTGTATATACTGTGTGTGTGTATAATGGGGGATGTGTATATACCGTGTGTGTATAATGGGGGGGGGGGTGTATAATGGGGGATGTGTATATACCGTGTGTGTGTATAATGGGGGATGTGTATATACCGTGTGTGTGTGTATAATGGGGGATGTGTATATACCGTGTGTGTGTGTATAATGGGGGATGTGTATATACCGTGTGTGTGTGTATAATGGGGGATGTGTATATACCGTGTGTGTGTGTGTATAATGGGGGATGTGTATATACCGTGTGTGTATATAATGGGGGATGTGTATATACCGTGTGTGTGTGTGTATAATGGGGGATGTGTATATACCGTGTGTGTGTGTGTATAATGGGGGATGTGTATATACCGTGTGTGTGTGTGTATAATGGGGGATGTGTATATACCGTGTGTGTGTGTATAATGGGGGATGTGTATATACCGTGTGTGTGATGGGGGATGTGTATATACCGTGTGTGTGTGTGTATAATGGGGGATGTGTATATACCGTGTGTGTGTGTGTGTATAATGGGGGATGTGTATATACCGTGTGTGTGTGTGTATATAATGGGGGATGTGTATATACCGTGTGTGTGTGTATATACCGTGTGTGTGTGTATAATGGGGGATGTGTATATACTGTGTGTGTATAATGGGGGATGTGTATATACTGTGTGTGTATAATGGGGGATGTGTATATACCGTGTGTGTGTGTATAATGGGGGATGTGTATATACCGTGTGTGTGTATAATGGGGGATGTGTATATACCGTGTGTGTGTGTATAATGGGGGATGTGTATATACCGTGTGTGTATAATGGGGGGGGGTGTATAATGGGGGATGTGTATATACCGTGTGTGTGTGTATAATGGGGGATGTGTATATACCGTGTGTGTGTGTATAATGGGGGATGTGTATATACCGTGTGTGTGTGTGTATAATGGGGGATGTGTATATACCGTGTGTGTGTGTGTATAATGGGGGATGTGTATATACCGTGTGTGTGTGTATAATGGGGGATGTGTATATACCGTGTGTGTGTGTGTATAATGGGGGATGTGTATATACCGTGTGTGTGTGTGTGTATAATGGGGGATGTGTATATACATAGGCGTGCGCACAGGGTGTGCCGGGTGTGCCCAGGCACACCCTAATCACCGCGGCCGTGGAGCAAAAGGGGCAGCTGCCCCTGGCTCTGTAATTCCTGGGGGCCCAAAAGCAGCTCGCCCCTTTTGCCCCATGGGCCCTGATAAAGCTGATAAAGGCTGGCGGGCCAGGCGTCAGGGGCCCGGCCAAAATGTTAGTAGGAGAGGGCCCGGGGGGGGGCGGGTTTGCGTCGCACGCTACCTTTTTATGTTCGCCGCCGTCGTCACTCATCCCCAGGCAGCCAGTACCGCAATGGCTGTCTGGGAGATGGTCACGTGACGTGACGTGCGACGTCACTGGCGGCATCATAGAGAGGAGCGGAGCAGAGAGAGTCTCCCGCTCCTCTCAGTCCCCACACGGCCGCTTCCAGGATCAAGGCCGCAGCAGGGGACCCACCGCCGGATATGTGAGTATGTATAATGTGTGTGTGTGTGGGGGGGGGTATTTATTATATAGTGTGCGTGCGTGTGGGGGGGTATTTATTATATAGTGTGCGTTCGTGTGTTGGGGGGTATTTATTATATAGTGTGTATGTGTGTGTGGGGTGGGTGGGGGGGATTTATTATATAATGTGAGGGGGGATTTATTATATAGTGTGGGGGGGGATTTATTATATAGTGTGGGGGGGGATTTATTATATAGTGTGAGGGGGGATTTATTATATAGTGTGAGGGGGGATTTATTATATAGTGTGGGCGGGGATTTATTATATAGTGTGGGTGGGGATTTATTATATAGTGTGAGGGGGGATTTATTATATAGTGTGAGTGGGTGGGGGGGATTTATTATATAGTGAGGGGGGATTTATTATATAGTGTGGGGGTGGGGGGGATTTATTATATAGTGTGGGGGTGGGGGGGATTTATTATATAGTGTGAGGGGGGATTTATTATATAGTGTGTGTTGGGGGGTATTTATTATATAGTGTGTGTGGGGTGGGTGGGGGGGATTTATTATATAGTGTGGGGGGGATTTATTATATAGTGTGGGGGGGATTTATTATATAATGTGAGGGGGGATTTATTATATAGTGTGGGGGGGATTTATTATATAATGTGAGGGGGGATTTATTATATAATGTGTGGGGGGGATTTATTATATAGTGTGGGGGGATTTATTATATAATGTGTGGGGGGGATTTATTATATAGTGTGGGGGGGATTTATTATATAATGTGAGGGGGGGATTTATTATATAGTGTGGGGGTGGGGGGGATTTATTATATAGTGTGGGGGGGATTTATTATATAGTGTGGGGGTGGGGGGGTTATTATATAATGTGAGGGGGGGATTTATTATATAATGTGAGAAGGGAGGAAATGATGCATGTGAGGGGAGGATAATAATGATTATTATAATCCTCCCCTCACATATATGTAACATCTCCCCCTCACATGTATAATCTGATAATCCCCTCTTCATATTGATTATCCCTTCACATATAATCTGAGTATGATATTACCGTATATACTCGAGTATAAGCCGAGTTTTTCAGCACGATTTTTCGTGCTGAAAACACCCCCCTCGGCTTATACTCGAGTGAACTCTCCACCCGCAGTGGTCTTCAACCTGCGGACCTCCAGAGGTTTCAAAACTACAACTCCCAGCAAGCCCGGGCAGCCATCGGCTGTCCGGGCTTGCTGGGAGTTGTAGTTTTGAAACCTCCGGAGGTCCGCAGGTTGAAGACCACTGCGGCCTTCGACATCATCCAGCCCACTCTCACCCCCTTTAGTTCTGTACAGTACTCACCTCCGCTTGGGGCTGGTCCGGTGCTGCTGGACTGTCCGGTCAGGAGGTGGTCCGGTGGGATAGTGGTTCCGGGCTGCTATCTTCACCGGGGAGGCCTCTTCTAAGCGCTTCGGGCACGGCCCCAGAATAGTCACGTTGCCTTGACAACGACGCAGAGGTACGTTCATTGCCAACGTACTTCTGCGTCATTGTCAAGGCAACGCCTCTATTCCGGGCCGGAAGCGCGGAGAAGAGGCGCCCCCGATGAAGATAGCAGCCCGGAACCACTATCCCACCGGACGACCTCCTCACCGGACAGCCCTGCAGCACCGGACCAGCGCCGAGCGGAGGTGAGTACTGTATAGAACTAAAGGGGGGTGAGAGGGGGCTGGATGATGTCGAAGGCCGCAGTGGTCTTCAACCTGCGGACCTCCGGAGGTTTCAAAACTACAACTCCCAGCAAGCCCGGACAGCCGATGGCTGCCAGGGCTTGCTGGGAGTTGTAGTTTTGAAACCTCTGGAGGTCCGCAGGTTGAAGACCACTGACGACGGATGATGAGAAGAGGATGATGAAGGGGGGGGTGTGGGATGATTACAAGGGGATGATGAAGGGGGTGGGGATGATGACAAGGGGATGATGAAGGGGGGATGTGTGGGATGATGACAAGGGGATGATGAAGGGGGGATGTGTGGGATGATGACAAGGGGATGATGAAGGGGGGATGTGTGGGATGATGACAAGGGGATGATGACAGGTGATGATGATGAGGGTCTGGATGATGACAGGCGGTGATGATGAGGATGTTAATGACAGGTCTGGATGATGACAGGGGGGGATGATGTATTTCCCACCCTAGGCTTATACTCGAGTCAATAACTTTTCCTGGGATTTTGGGTTGAAATTAGGGGTCTCGGCTTATACTCGGGTCGGCTTATACTCGAGTATATACAGTATATATTTATGTGAGGGGATAATCAATGTGAGGAGGGGATTATCAGATTATACATGTGAGGGGGAGATGTTACATATATGTGAGGGGAGGATTATAATAATCACTATTATCCTCCCCTCACATGCATAATCTGATAATCCCCTCCCCCGTACGTATCCTGTACTGATCCTGAGTTATATCCTGTATTATACTCCAGAGCTGTACTCACTATTCTGCTGGTGAGGTCACTGTGTACATACATTACATTACTGATCCTGTACTGATCCCGAGTATGTGTGGGATGGGGGTGGGGGACCGGAGGGACCAAAAAAAATTGCTTGCCCAGGGTCCAATCAAAATTAAAGACGGCCCTGTCCATTATACTTACACTGTACAGCAATCATACCTCCATTATACATACACTGTACAGCAATCATACCTCCATTATACATACACTGTACAGCAATCATACATCCATTATACATACACTGTACAGCAATCATACATACACTGTACAGCAATCATACATACACTGTACAGCAATCATACATCCATTATACATACTGTACAGCAATCATACATCCATTATACATACTGTACAGCAATCATACATCCATTATACATACACTGTACAGCAATCATACATCCATTATACATACACTGTAGAGCAATCATACCTCCATTATACATACACTGTACAGCAATCATACCTCAATTATACATACACTGTACAGAAATCATACCTCCATTATACATACACTGTACAGCAATCATACCTCCATTATACTTACACTGTACAGCAATCATACTTCCATTATACATACACTGTACAGCAATCATACCTCCATTATACATACACTGTACAGCAATCATACCTCCATTATACATACACTGTACAGCAATCATACCTCCATTATACATACACTGTACAGCAATCATACATCCATTATACTTACACTGTACAGCAATCATACCGCCATTATACATACACTGTACAGCAATCATACCGCCATTATACATACACTGTACAGCAATCATACCTCCATTATACATACACTGTACAGCAATCATACTTCCATTATACATACACTGTACAGCAATCATACCTCCATTATACATACACTGTACAGCAAGCATACCTCCATTATACATACACTGTACAGCAATCATACCGCCATTATACATGCACTATACAGCAAGCATACCACCATTATACATGCACTGTACAGCAAGCATACATCCATTATACATGCACTGTACAGCAAGCATACCTCCATTATACACACACTGTACAGCAAGCATACCACCATTATACATACACTGTACAGCAAGCATACCACCATTATACATACACTGTACAGCAATCATACCGCCGTTATACATACACTGTACAGCAAGCATACCGCCGTTATACATACACTGTACAGCAATCATACCGCCGTTATACATACACTGTACAGCAAGCATACCGCCGTTATACATACACTGTACAGCAAGCATACCGCCATTATACATACACTGTACAGCAAGCATACATCCATTATACATACACTGTACAGCAATCATACCTCCATTATACATACACTGTACAGCAAGCATACCACCATTATACATACACTGTACAGCAAGCATACCACCATTATACATACACTGTACAGCAATCATACCTCCATTATACATACACTGTCTGTGACTGTACAGCAATCATACATCCAATCCATTATTAATGGATTGGATGTATGGTTGCTGTACAGTCACAGTGTATGTATAATGGAGGTATGATTGCTGTACAGTGTATGTATAATGGAGCGTCCAATCCAAAAAAAAGCCTCCAATCCAAAAAAAAGTTTTAATAAAGTTTTTCATTTTGTTTGTATTGATATTTATGAGTGTAGGTATGTTTATGTATGTGTGCATGCAAGCAAGAGTGTGTGTATATATATCACACACACGCGTGCGCTGCGTGAGTTTGTTCTTTAGGGTGCACACCCTAATGCAATAGGCTGCGCATGCCTATGTGTATATACCGTGTGTGTGTGTATAATGGGGATGTGTATATACCGTGTGTGTGTATAATGGGGGATGTGTATATATCGTGTGTGTGTGTGTGTGTGTAATGGGGGATGTGTATATACCGTGTGTGTGTGTGTATAATGGGGGATGTGTATATACCGTGTGTGTGTATAATGGGGGATGTGTATATACCGTGTGTATGTGTATATACCGTGTGTGTGTGTATAATGAGGGATGTGTATATACCGTGTGTGTGTATAATGAGGGATGTGTATAATGGGGGATGTGTATATACCGTGTGTGTGTGTGTATAATGGGGGATGTGTATATACCGTGTGTGTGTGTGTGTGTATATAATGGGGGATGTGTATATACCGTGTGTGTGTGTGTATAATGGGGGATGTGTATATACCGTGTGTGTGTATAATGGGGGATGTGTATATACCGTGTGTGTGTATAATGGGGGATGTGTATATACCGTGTGTGTGTATAATGGAGGATGTGTATATACCGTGTGTGTGTGTGTATAATGGGGGATGTGTATATACCGTGTGTGTGTATAATGGGGGATGTGTATATACCGTGTGTGTATAATGGGGGATGTGTATATACCGTGTGTGTGTATAATGGGGGATGTGTATATACCGTGTGTGTGTATAATGGGGGATGTGTATATACCGTGTGTGTGTATAATGGGGGATGTGTATATACCGTGTGTGTGTGTATAATGGGGGATGTGTATATACCGTGTGTGTGTGTATAATGGGGGATGTGTATATACCGTGTGTGTGTGTATAATGGGGGATGTGTATATACCGTGTGTGTGTATAATGGGGGATGTGTATATACCGTGTGTGTGTATAATGGGGGATGTGTATATACCGTGTGTGTGTATAATGGGGGATGTGTATATACCGTGTGTGTGTGTGTATAATGGGGGATGTGTATATACCGTGTGTGTGTGTGTATAATGGGGGATGTGTATATACCGTGTGTGTGTGTGTATAATGGGGGATGTGTATATACCGTGTGTGTGTGTGTATAATGGGGGATGTGTATATACCGTGTGTGTGTGTGTATAATGGGGGATGTGTATATACCGTGTGTGTGTGTATAATGGGGGATGTGTATATACCGTGTGTGTGTATAATGGGGGATGTGTATATACCGTGTGTGTGTGTATAATGGGGGATGTGTATATACCGTGTGTGTGTGTATAATGGGGGATGTGTATATACCGTGTGTGTGTGTGTGTGTATAATGGGGGATGTGTATATACCGTGTGTGTGTGTATAATGGGGGATGTGTATATACCGTGTGTGTGTATAATGGGGATGTGTATATACCGTGTGTGTGTGTATAATGGGGGATGTGTATATACCGTGTGTGTGTGTGTGTGTGTGTGTGTGTGTGTGTATAATGGGGGATGTGGACATGTGTATATTGGGGGACACATTAATCATTAGGGGGGAGATTTATCAAAACCTGTGCAAAGGAAAAGTTGCCCAGTGGCCCATAGCAACCAATCAGATTGCTTCTTTCATTTTACAGAGGCCTTGTTAAAAATGAAGGAAGTGATCTGATTGGTTGCTATGGGCAACTGGGCAAGTTTTCCTCTGCACAGGTTTTGATAAATCTCCCCCTAGGTGTCTATTGACACAGATCTACCCCTTTACACTGCTTGTCTAATTTACACTCAATTTGCGCAAATATCGAAACGTGTACCCCCCCCCCCCCCCCCGCCCCCGGCTCGACCTTCTCTACCTCACACTTTACAGAGCTGTGATATTTTTCCGCGTTGCACTACTCACATAGCTAGAAGTGCTGGATCAGCAGTGTGTGCCAAACAAAACTCTGCACAATAGTAAAATCATAAATCTTTATAAAGTACACAGAATGTCTGGGTTTAAAAAATATGTAATTTTGCTAAAAAATCTGTCCCCTAACTTCTATATCAGTGTTCACCAACGAGAAGGCCTCCAAGTGTTGCAAAACTTGGCATGCTGGGAGTTGCAAAAGCTGGAGGCACCCTGGTTTGTAAACACTTTAGAGCTTCAATGATTAATCGACAAAATCTATTACATTTGATAACTGGATTTGTTGTCGACGAATCCTGTTACTGAATAATTGCCCGATTCGTTTTCTGCGGTCATGAGGCTGCTGTGGGCGGTCAGGCGTCCTGCGAGTCCTGAAATTCCCACAGCATCTTCAGTGAAAGTCTCGGGCTGAGACTCTGCGCTCCACCCACCGATCAGTATTGTCAGTTAAGGTGCATTCACACCACGTTTTGTACATATGGGTACCGGATCCGGTGGGGGGGAGGGGCAACCTGACGCTCCCGTACCCCGGCCGGATCAGCCCGTGACTTCATTTACTTTAATGACCCGACCGGAGTCAAACGGTGACTCCGGTCGGCTCAGTTTTGACCCGTATGCGGTTTTGGACTGGACCTAAAACCGTATGTACAAAATGTGGTGTGAATGCAGCCTTAGGAGGCTGCTGCTCCTCCTAACGGTCTCCTCCCCCGCTGCCATTTTACCTGTATTACCCCCACTCAGCCCATGAGGATCAATGACCCTTCATTTTCTGCTGCCACCTGCCGCTGGCTCCAGGGCACCTGTACGGTAGGTTGAGGTTCTACTACAGCACACACTCACTGTGCTGCGGCCAGTTATCCTCCCAGGGCCTCCGTCCGTGTGTGTGTGTGCAGTCTGCTTTGCACTGCACTGCTATACACATGGGGGTATATGCAGAGCAGACTGCAGACAGAGCATTGCACCCTAGTGTCTTCTGCAGACCTTAAGGTGCAATGCTCTGCAGCCTGCACATACCCCCCCCCCCCCCATGTGTATAGCAGTGTGTACATTCCTATACAGGTGGGGGTATGTGCAGAGCATTGCACCCTAGTCTGTACTCTATATACCCCTATGTGTATAACAGTATATGCAGAGCATTGCACCCTTGTGTCTGTAGTACAGACAGTAGGATGCAATGCTCTGCACTTACCCCCATGTGTATAGCAGTGTGTGTGTACTACATACACAAACACTCTGCTATACAAATGGTAGTATGTGCAGAGCATTGCATCCTACTGTCTGTACTACAGAGACAAGGGTGCAATGCTCTGCACATATCCCCATGGGTATAGCAGTGTGTATGCAGTACATATACACTGCTATACATATGGGTGTATGTGCAGAGTATTTGCTCCCTAGTATTTGTAGTACTACAGAGTCTGTTCTACAGACATGGGTCGGGTGCAATGCTCTGCAGTCTGCACATACCCCCCATGTGTGTAGGAGTGCTATATAGAAAGAGTAAAGTAAAAATAAAATGTAAATTAACTGCTCCCCCAATAAAAATTATCTCCCCTTTTCCTATTGCTATACAAAAAATATTTTTTTTATTTTATTTTTTTTACATATTTGATACTGCCGCATGGCTAACTGTCTGAACTATTAAAATATTAGTGACTCATTAACTTTTTATTTTAATAGTTAAGTTACCCATGCGGCAGTATCAAATTTACACTGGTTTCTGTACAGGATCATTAACCCCTTAAGGACCAATCCCATTTTCCCCTAGGGCCAGGCTAATTTTATTTTTGCGTTTGCGTTGTTACGCCGAGCGCTCCGGGTCCCCGCTCCTCCCCGGAGCGCTCGCTACACTTCCCTCACTGCAGCGCCCCGGTCGGTTCCACGGACCCGGGGCGCTGCGTTACTACCTCCGGCCGGGATGCGATTCGCGATGCGGGTAGCGCCCGCTCGCGATGCGCACCCCGGCTCCCGTACCTTACTCGCTCCCCGTCAGTTCTGTCCCGGCGCGCGCGGCCCCGCTCCCTAGGGCGCGCGCGCGCCGGGTCTTTGCGATTTAAAGGGCCACTGCACCGCTGATTGGTGCAGTGGTTCCAATTAGTGTTTACACCTGTGCACTTCCCTATATCACCTCACTTCCCCTTCACTCCCTCGCCGGATCTTGTTGCCCTAGTGCCAGTGAAAGCGTTCCTTGTGTGTTCCTTGCCTGTGATTCCAGACCTTCTGCCGTTGCCCCTGACTACGATCCTTGCTGCCTGCCCCGACCTTCTGCTACGTCCGACCTTGCTTCTGTCTACTCCCTTGTACCGCGCCTATCTTCAGCAGCCAGAGAGGTTGAGCCGTTGCTAGGGGATACGACCTGGTCACTACCGCCGCAGCAAGACCATCCCGCTTTGCGGCGGGCTCTGGTGAAAACCAGTAGTGACTTAGAACCGATCCTCTAGCACGGTCCACGCCAATCCCTCTCTGGCACAGAGGATCCACTACCTGCCAGCCGGCATCGTGACAGTAGATCCGGCCATGGATCCCGCTGAAGTTCCTCTGCCAGTTGTCGCTGACCTCACCACGGTGGTCGCCCAGCAGTCACAACAGATTGCGCAACAAGGCCAACAGCTGTCTCAACTGACTGTTATGCTACAACAGTTACTACCACAGCTCCAGCAATCATCTCCTCCGCCAGCTCCTGTACCTCCTCCGCAGCGAGTGGCCGCTTCTGGAATACGACTATCCTTGCCGGATAAATTTGATGGGGACTCTAAGTTTTGCCGTGGCTTTCTTTCCCAATGTTCATTACACTTGGAGATGATGTCGGACCAGTTCCCCACTGAAAGGTCTAAGGTGGCTTTCGTAGTCAGCCTGCTGTCTGGAAAAGCCCTGGCTTGGGCCACACCGCTCTGGGACCGCAATGACCCCGTCACTGCCTCTGTACACTCCTTCTTCTCGGAAATTCGAAGTGTCTTTGAGGAACCTGCCCGAGCCTCTTCTGCTGAGACTGCCCTGTTGAACCTGGTCCAGGGTAATTCTTCCGTTGGCGAGTATGCCGTACAGTTCCGTACCCTTGCTTCAGAATTATCCTGGAATAATGAGGCACTCTGCGCGACCTTTAAAAAAGGCCTATCCAGCAACATTAAAGATGTTCTGGCCGCACGAGAAATCCCTGCTAACCTACATGAACTCATCCATCTTGCCACTCGCATTGACATGCGTTTTTCCGAACGGCGTCAGGAGCTCCGCCAGGATATGGACTCTGTTCGCACGAGGCGTTTCTTCTCCCCGGCTCCTCTCTCCTCTGGTCCCCTGCAATCTGTTCCTGTGCCTCCCGCCGTGGAGGCTATGCAGGTCGACCGGTCTCGCCTGACACCCCAAGAGAGGACACGACGCCGCATGGAGAATCTCTGCCTGTACTGTGCTAGTACCGAACACTTCCTGAAGGATTGTCCTATCCGTCCTCCCCGCCTGGAAAGACGTCCGCTGACTCCGCACAAAGGTGAGACAGTCCTTGATGTCTACTCTGCTTCTCCACGTCTTACTGTGCCTGTGCGGATGTCTGCCTCTGCCTTCTCCTTCTCTGCTGTGGCCTTCCTGGACTCTGGATCTGCAGGAAATTTCATCTTAGCCTCTCTCGTCAACAGGTTCAACATCCCGGTGACCAGTCTCGCCAGACCCCTCTACATCAATTGTGTAAACAATGAAAGATTGGACTGTACTATACGTTTCCGCACGGAGCCCCTTCTAATGTGCATCGGATCTCATCACGAGAGGATTGAACTGTTGGTCCTCCCCAATTGCACTTCTGAAATCCTTCTTGGACTTCCCTGGCTTCAACTCCATTCCCCAATCCTGGATTGGTCCACTGGGGAGATCAAGAGTTGGGGGCCCTCTTGTTCCAAGGACTGCTTAAAACCGGTTCCCAGTAAACCTTGCCGTGTCCCTGTGCTTCCTCATGTAACCGGTCTCCCTAAGGCCTATATGGACTTTGCGGACGTTTTTTGCAAAAAACAAGCTGAGACTCTACCTCCTCACAGGCCTTATGATTGTCCCATTGACCTCCTCCCGGGCACTACTCCACCCCGGGGCAGAATCTATCCTCTGTCCGTCCCAGAGACTCTTGCCATGTCTGAATACGTCCAAGAAAATTTAAAAAAGGGCTTTATCCGTAAATCCTCCTCTCCTGCCGGAGCCGGATTTTTCTTTGTGTCCAAAAAAGATGGCTCTCTACGTCCTTGCATTGACTACCGCGGTCTTAATAAAATCACGGTTAAGAACCGCTACCCCCTACCCCTCATCTCTGAACTCTTTGATCGTCTCCAAGGTGCCCATATTTTTACCAAACTGGACTTAAGAGGTGCTTATAATCTCATCCGCATCAGAGAGGGGGATGAATGGAAAACGGCATTTAACACCAGAGATGGACACTTTGAGTATCTGGTCATGCCCTTTGGTCTATGCAACGCCCCTGCCGTCTTCCAAGACTTTGTTAATGAAATTTTTCGTGATCTACTATACTCCTGTGTTGTTGTATATCTGGACGATATCCTGATTTTTTCTGCCAATCTTGAAGAACACCGCCAGCATGTCCGTATGGTTCTTCAGAGACTTCGTGATAATCAACTCTATGCCAAAATAGAGAAATGTCTGTTTGAATGCCAATCTCTTCCTTTTCTAGGATACTTGGTCTCTGGCCAGGGACTACAAATGGACCCAGATAAACTCTCTGCCGTCTTAGATTGGCCACGCCCCTCCGGACTCCGTGCCATCCAACGTTTTTTGGGGTTCGCCAATTATTACAGGCAATTTATTCCACATTTTTCTACCATTGTGGCTCCTATTGTGGCTTTAACAAAAAAAAATGCCGATCCCAAGTCTTGGCCTCCTCAAGCGGAAGACGCCTTTAAACGACTCAAGTCTGCCTTTTCTTCGGCTCCCGTGCTCTCCAGACCTGACCCATCTAAACCCTTCCTATTGGAGGTTGATGCCTCCTCAGTGGGAGCTGGAGCTGTCCTTCTACAAAAAAACTCTTCCGGGCATGCTGTTACTTGTGGTTTTTTTTCCAGGACCTTCTCTCCGGCGGAGAGGAACTACTCCATCGGGGATCGAGAGCTTCTAGCCATTAAATTAGCACTTGAGGAATGGAGGCATCTGCTGGAGGGATCAAGATTTCCAGTTATTATTTACACCGATCACAAGAACCTCTCCTACCTCCAGTCTGCCCAACGGCTGAATCCTCGTCAGGCCAGGTGGTCTCTGTTCTTTGCCCGATTTAATTTTGAAATTCACTTTCGGCCTGCTGATAAAAACATTAGGGCCGATGCTCTCTCTCGTTCCTCAGATGCCTCTGAAATTGAACTCTCTCCTCAACACATCATTCCTCCTGACTGCCTGATTTCCACTTCTCCAGCCTCCATCAGGCAAACTCCTCCAGGAAAGACCTTTGTTTCTCCACGCCAACGCCTTGGGATCCTCAAATGGGGTCACTCCTCCCATCTCGCAGGTCATGCGGGCATCAAGAAATCTGTGCAACTCATCTCTCGCTTCTATTGGTGGCCGACTCTAGAGACTGATGTGGTGGACTTTGTGCGAGCCTGCACTATCTGTGCCCGGGATAAGACTCCTCGCCAGAAGCCCGCTGGTTTTCTTCATCCTCTACCTGTCCCCGAACAACCTTGGTCTCTGATTGGTATGGATTTTATTACTGACTTACCCCCATCCCATGGCAACACTGTTATTTGGGTGGTCGTTGATCGATTCTCCAAAATGGCACATTTCATCCCTCTTCCTGGTCTTCCTTCAGCGCCTCAGTTGGCTAAACAATTTTTTGTACACATTTTTCGTCTTCACGGGTTGCCTACACAGATCGTCTCGGATAGAGGCGTCCAATTTGTGTCTAAATTCTGGAGGGCTCTCTGTAAACAACTCAAGATTAAATTAAATTTTTCTTCTGCATACCATCCTCAATCCAATGGACAAGTAGAGAGAATTAACCAGATCTTGGGTGACTATTTACGACATTTTGTTTCCTCCCGCCAGGATGACTGGGCAGATCTTCTACCTTGGGCCGAATTCTCGTATAATTTCAGAATCTCTGAATCTTCCTCCAAATCTCCGTTTTTCGTGGTGTACGGCCGTCACCCTCTTCCCCCCCTCCCTACCCCCTTGCCCTCTGGTCTGCCCGCTGTGGATGAAATTTCTCGTGATCTTTCCACCATATGGAAAGAGACCCAAAATTCTCTCTTACAGGCTTCTTCTCGCATGAAGAGATTCGCAGATAAGAAAAGAAGAGCTCCTCCCATTTTTTCCCCTGGAGACAAGGTATGGCTCTCCGCTAAATATGTCCGTTTCCGTGTCCCGAGCTATAAGTTGGGACCACGCTATCTTGGTCCTTTTAAAGTTTTGTGTCAAATTAATCCTGTCTCTTACAAACTTCTTCTTCCTCCTTCTCTTCGTATCCCTAATGCCTTTCACGTCTCTCTTCTTAAACCTCTCATCCTCAACCGTTTTTCTCCTAAATCTGTTCCTCCCACTCCTGTTTCCGGCTCCTCGGACATCTTCTCTGTCAAAGAGATTTTGGCCTCTAAAAAGGTCAGGGGAAGAACTTTTTTTTTAGTGGATTGGGAGGGTTGTGGTCCAGAAGAGAGGTCCTGGGAACCTGAGGACAATATCCTGGACAAAAGTCTGATCCTCAGGTTCTCAGGCCCCAAGAAGAGGGGGAGACCCAAGGGGGGGGGTACTGTTACGCCGAGCGCTCCGGGTCCCCGCTCCTCCCCGGAGCGCTCGCTACACTTCCCTCACTGCAGCGCCCCGGTCGGTTCCACGGACCCGGGGCGCTGCGTTACTACCTCCGGCCGGGATGCGATTCGCGATGCGGGTAGCGCCCGCTCGCGATGCGCACCCCGGCTCCCGTACCTTACTCGCTCCCCGTCAGTTCTGTCCCGGCGCGCGCGGCCCCGCTCCCTAGGGCGCGCGCGCGCCGGGTCTTTGCGATTTAAAGGGCCACTGCACCGCTGATTGGTGCAGTGGTTCCAATTAGTGTTTACACCTGTGCACTTCCCTATATCACCTCACTTCCCCTTCACTCCCTCGCCGGATCTTGTTGCCCTAGTGCCAGTGAAAGCGTTCCTTGTGTGTTCCTTGCCTGTGATTCCAGACCTTCTGCCGTTGCCCCTGACTACGATCCTTGCTGCCTGCCCCGACCTTCTGCTACGTCCGACCTTGCTTCTGTCTACTCCCTTGTACCGCGCCTATCTTCAGCAGCCAGAGAGGTTGAGCCGTTGCTAGGGGATACGACCTGGTCACTACCGCCGCAGCAAGACCATCCCGCTTTGCGGCGGGCTCTGGTGAAAACCAGTAGTGACTTAGAACCGATCCTCTAGCACGGTCCACGCCAATCCCTCTCTGGCACAGAGGATCCACTACCTGCCAGCCGGCATCGTGACATGCGTTTTTTCCTCCTCGTCTTCTAAAATCCATAACTCCTTTATATTTCCATCTACAGACCCATATAAGGGCTTGTTTTTTGCGCGACCAATTGTAAAAAAAAATTTAGGGAGGAAATTTTAATGAAAACCAAAATTTTGCACATTTTGGAGGGTTTTGTTTTCGCACTATACACTTTACGGTAAAAATGACCTGTTCTTTATTTTGTGGGTCAATACGATTAAAATGATACCCATGGTTAGATACGCTTATATTTTTGTACCGCTTAAAAAAAATCGAAAACGTTTTGTACAAAATCAGTAATCTAAAATTGCCCTATTTTGACAACCTATAACTTTTTTTTATTTTTCCGTAGATAGGGTGGTATGAGGGTGTCATCTGTACTTTTTATTGATACCACATTTGCATATATAAAACTTTTAGATCATTTTTTTTCATAAAATGTGACAAAGCTGCATTTTTTACGTTTACGCCATTCACCGTACCGTATTTTGATAGTACGGACATTTACGCACGCGGCGATACCAAATATGTTTATAAAAAAAAAAATTGCGCTTTTTGGGGGTAAAATAGAAAAAACTGACAATTTTCATTTTAATTGGGGGAGGGGATTTTTCCCTTTTTTTTTAAATTTTTAAACTTATTTTACACTTTTTATGTCCCCATAGGGGACTATCCATAGCAATCCTTTGATTGCTAATACTGTGCAGTGCTATGCATTGGACACAGCACTGCTCAGTATTATCGGTGATCTTCTGCTCTGCTCAATCTCAGACCAGAGCAGAAGACCCCAGGAGACGGCTGGAGTCAGGTGAGGGGACCTCCGGCCACCATGCTGGATGATCGGATCGCCGCGGCAGCGCTGCAGGCGATCCGATCATCCATTCAAACTGCCGCAGATGCCGTGATCTGTAATAATCACGGCATCTGAGGGGTTAATGGCGGACATCCGCGCGATTGCGGATGTTGGCCATTACCAGCGGGTCCCCGGCTGCTACTAGCAGCCAGAACCTGCCGTGTATGACACGAGCACCTTTCCGATGCGCATACACAGGATGTAAATGTACGTCCTGGTGCGGGAAGTCCCGCCAAACCAGGATGTACATTTACGTCCGTGGTCGTTAAGGGGTTAATAATGATCCTGTACAGCAACCAGCGTAAAAGTAAAAAAAAAAAAATAATAATAATAATAATATCTGCTGTTTGGTCACATCATATGCTAGAAACTTTTAATATGGCCATTGTACATCATTTTTCAAGTAGAATCAGCTGAACCCTTTTTTGGGGAATTTTTAATTTTTTTCCGATTTAATCGATTATTAGAATAATCGTTAGCTGCAGTCCTAAAACACGGTGTGCATGTACCAGAACGGAGTGTGTGATCATGTAGCAGAAATTAGTGTGCAGCATGTGTATGGAGCAGAGCTGAAAGTGTGATTATGTGCATACACATGACCGCATACATCACACTGCTTCTCAGCCAATCACCAGCTGAGGGACATCATTTTGGTCGCCAGTTGGCTGATCACAGTGTAACTTGTCAGACCCCAGAAGCAGAAAGACAGGGACTGGAGGACAGGAGAGCGATATTGGCAGCATCTGGATAGCAGTGAAAGGGAAATTAAAGGGGTACTCCAGTGGAAACCAATTTCTTTTTTTAATTTTTTTTATTAACTGCTACCAGAAAGTCTTACAGATTTGTAAATGACTTCTATTTAAAAATCTTAATCCTTCCAGTACTTATCAACTGCTGTATGCTCCACAGAAAGTTATTTTCTTAATTTATTTTCAGTCTGACCACATTGCTCTCTGCTGACACATCTGTCCATGTTAGGAACTGTCCAGAGCAGAAGCAAATCCCCCATAGTAAACCTCTCCTGCTCTGGACAATTCCTGATATGGACAGAGGTGTCGTCAGAGAGCACTGTGGTCAGACAGAAAAGAAATTCTAAAAGAAAAGCACTTCCTGTGGAGCATACAGCTGCTAAGTGCTGGAAGGATTAAGATTTTCTGGCAGCAATCCGGGCATATGGGGCTCTCATAGAATGAAAGCTCGGTTCTTATTTGAAAAAGACAGTTTTACCATTAGACAGTTTTTGATTACTTCAAGCATATGGTTTTGGTCAGTAACACGAGTTCCACCAAAAAAGTGTAAATTGTTCCATTATAGTTTATTGTGGTGGTTCACTTGGCATAAAATACTAACCAAATGGGGCTCAAAAACTAACCAAAATACTGCATGTGAACCTAGCCTAAGAACGAGAAGTCTCAGTATGCTCTGACACCACTGCTTTTTTTTTTTTTGCCAGTTACCAGATGTCTGCCCCAACCGGGAGGAGCTGCTATTGGAAAGTTAAGTATCTATATTTATCACTTCTGCCATGTCATTGTTGTATAACACTCTATCTTTATACTTCATCCAGAAGGTGTTCATTATATACCTTGTCTGTTTTTGTGATAACCGTTATGGTCAGCCCCATCTCTAGTACCGGCAGGTTAGATAGTGGCTATCTATGCATGACTTGTTCCATTGCTAACTTGGGGGAGTTATCAATGTGGCACCATGTGTAGATAGACATAACTAATTAACCCTAAAGAATCAGTTAGTGAAATTGTAGATTAGTCACCTATTGTAATAAATCTTTGCAAAATGGCAATTTACCATATAATTCTATGGTGAATGTCAGCCCCATTCCTAGTACCGGCAGGTTAGATAGTAGCTACCTATGCATGACTTGTTCCATTGCTAACTTGGGGGAGTTATCAATGTGGCACCATGTGTAGATAGCCATAATAACTAGTTAACCCTCAGTTATTTCTATTATTGTCATACTATTCAGCATCAGTAGAACAATAGTCAGTGCCTACTAAATGAAGGTAGGAATGCATTAGGAAAGTCCTAGCTGTAAGTATGGCTGATACCTCGACTGAGGATTTGCAGCCACTATCATTGTTGTTTTTAACATGCTGCTTTTTTATCTTTTGTGTTTGTTCGGCTCTTCATTATTGCTTCATTTTCTAACAGCTTTTGTCTTTCTCACAAGTATTTAGGTACTTTTTTTTTAGAATTCTTTTCCTGTAGAGCAAGAATATTTGATGCTGTCTGCTAGCCCTGGACACTGATACCCAAGAAAGAGTGAGATGACCATCTTACCAGACTGGAAGGAGCTACGATGAGACGGTAAGGTCTTTCCTATATGGTTTATGCCATAGGCTTGTTCGAATAGCCTGTGTCTTTGTTCTTAATTTATTCATTAATTAATCCAAATCCATTTTGCACTGTGCTGTATAGCCTTAAAGGGGTACTCCGGCACTTAGACATCTTATCCCCTATCCAAAGGATAGGGGATAAGATGCCTGATCGCTGGGGCCCCCGTGATCTTGCACGCAGCACCCCAGTTAAAATCAAGCCCCGGAGCATGTTTGCTCCGTGTCTGATTACTGGCGACCACAGGGCCGGCGGCGTGTGACGTCACGGCTGTCACGCCCCCTCCCATAGGCTTGCATTAAGGGGTAGAGCGTGCTGTCACACGGGGCGGAGGCGTGACGTCACACACCGTCAGCCCTGTGGTCGCTGGTAATCAGACCCGGAGCGAACATGCTCCAGGGACTGATTTTAACTGGGGTGCTGCGTGCAAGATCATGGGGGTCCCCAGTGGCGGGACCCCCGCGATCAGGCATCTTATCCCCTATCCCTTGGATAGGGGATAAGATGTCTAAGCGCCGGAGTACCCCTTTAAAGGAGCACTGCAGTGTTAGACACTCATCCCTTATCCACAGGATAGGGCATAAGTGTCTGATCGTGGGGGGTCTGACCGCTGGGACCCCCCGCAATCTCCCGTACATGGATTCGGCATTGCTGCATCTCTGCGCAGTTAATGCATGTGTCGTCAACCTCACTGAGGTCTACATGCCCCCTCCATACAGCTCCATGGGAGAGGTGGGGATACAAGAACACTGCATCTCCGCCTCTCCCATAGAGATACATGGAGGGGTGTGTCTGCTGTGGCAGGCAGGCCTCCTGCACGAGAGGTCCGATGCATAGCCGGGGCCCTGTACAGGAGATCGTTGGTGTTCCAGCATCTGTACCCCTGCGATCAGACACTTAGCCCTTATACTGCAGATAGGGGCTAAGTGTCTAACACTGCAGATCTCCTTTAAGCAGTCAGATGTTTTTGTTTTTTTTTTATTAAAATTGAAAAGTTGCTTCATTTTCTAACAGCTTTTGTGTCTTTCTCACAAGTATCTAGGTAGTTTTTTTTATTTTTATTTATTTTTATTTTTTTTTGAATTCTTTTCCTGTAGAGCAAGAATATTTGACACTGCCTGCTAGCCCTGGATACTAATACCCAAGAAAGAGTGAGACGACCATCTGCCCAGACTGGAAGGAACTGCGTTAAAACGGTAAGATCTTTCCTATATGGTTTATGCCATAGGCTTGTTCTAATAGCCTGTGTCTTTGTACCTAATTTATTAATTTATCCAAATCCATTTTGCACTGTGCTATATAGCCTTCAAGGAGCCCTGTAGTGTTAGACACATCCCCAATCCACAGGATAGGGCATAAGTGTCTGATTGTGGGGGGCTCTGACCGCTGGGACCCCCACGCTATGTCCTGTACGGGGACCTGGCATTGCTGCGGCTCTGCGTGGCTAATGCACGTGTCTCTGACCTCACTGAGGTAGTCACGCCTCCTCCTTACTGCATCTCCGCCTCTCCCATAGAGATACATGGAGGGGGCGTGTACGCAGTGGCAGGCAGGCCTCCTGCACGAGAGGTCCGATGCATAGCCGGGGCCCCATACAGGAGATTGCAGGTGTTCCAGCATTTGTACCCCTGCGATCAGACACTTAGCCCTTAGCCCCTATCTGCAGTATAAGTGTCTAACACTGCAGATCTCCTTTAAGCAGTCAGATGTTTTTTTTTATTTATTAAAATTGAAAAGTTGCTTCATTTTCTAACAACAGCTTTTGTGTCTTTCTCACAAGTATCTAGGTAGGTTTTTTTTTTAGAATTCTTTTCCTGTAGAGCAAGAATATTTGATGCTGCCTGCTAGCCCTGGACACCAATACCCAAGAAAGAGTGAGACGCCCATCTGCCCAGACTGGAAGGAGCTACGATGAGACGGTAAGGCCTATGCCATTGACTTGTTTTAATAGCCTGTGTCTTTGTGCTTCCTCCAGAAGCTGTTCTAGTGGTTAAGACAACCAACATTCATTATTAATTTATTTATCCAAATCCACTTTGCACTGTGCCGTATAGCCTTAAAAGAGCACTGCAGTGTTAGACACTTATCCCCTATTCACAGGATAGGGCATAAGTGTCTGATCGCGAGGGGGGTGGTCCGACCACTGGGTCCCCCACACTATCTCCTGTACAGGGACCCAGCATTGCTGTGGCTCTGCGTGGCTAATGCACGTGTCGACCTCACTGAGGTAGACATGCCCCCTCCATACTGCATTTCCACCTCTCCCATAGAGATATATGGAGGGGGCGTGTAAGCTGTGGCAGGCAGGCCTCCTGCACGAGAGGGCCGCTGCAGAGCCGGGGCCCCGTACATGAGATTGTGGGTGGTCCAGCGTTTGGACTGCCGGAATGAGACACTTATCCCCTATACTGCAGATATGGGAGAAGTGTCTAACACTGCAGATCTCCTCCTCTTTTATTTTTTTTATTTTTATTTTTTATTAACATTTAAAAGTTGCTTCATTTTCTAACAGCTTTTTTGTGTCTTTCTCATAAGAAAATGTGATTGCTAGCCCTTTACACCAATACCAAAGAGAGTGAGACGACCATCTGCCCAGACTGGAAGGAGCTACGATGAGACGGTAAGGTCTATGCCATTGACTTGTTCTAATAGCCTGTGTCTTCATATTTCTGTTCTATTGTGTAAGACAATCCACACCTGGGAGGAGCTGCTGTCAGACCAATAAGTTACTAACTTTGACCTATGTCATATTCTTGTTCTAGAAGTATCTATCAGTTTGCTTTCTCCAGGTATTCCTTATCTTCCCTGGCTGGAATTGTGGATGTACACGTAAGTAAATAAAAGCATGTCTGTTCTTGTCAAAATGTGTTATATTTAGGGGGTAATTTGTTTAATTACATAATTAAATGACTTTCTGTCTCTCGCTTTTGCCAGTCACCGCCTACCCTGGCAGTCTTTGCCAAATTTGGCAATTTACCATATAATTCTATGGTGAATGTCAGCCCCATTCCTAGTACCAGCAGGTTAGATAGTAGCTACCTATGCATGACTTGTTGCATTGCTAACTTGGGGGAGTTATCAATGTGGCACCATGTGTTGATAGCCATAATAACTAGTTAAACCTAAAGAATCAGTTAGTGAAACTGTAGGTTAGTCACCTATTGTAATAAATCTTTGCAAAATGGCAATTTACTATATAATTCTATGGTGAATGTCGGCCCCATTCCTAGTACCAGCAGGTTAGATAGTAGCTACTAGAGATGAGCGAACTTACAGTAAATTCGATTCGTCACAAACTTCTCGGCTCGGCAGTTGATGACTTATCCTGCATAAATTAGTTCAACTTTCAGATGCTCTGGTGGGCTGGAAAAGGTGGATACAGTCCTAGGAAAGAGACTCCTAGGACTGTATCCACCTTTTCCAGCCCACGGGAGCACCTGAAAGCTGAACTAATTTATGCAGGATAAGTCATCAACTGCCGAGACGAGAAGTTTGTGACGAATCGAATTTACTGTAAGTTCGCTCATCTCTAGTAGCTACCTATGCATGACTTGTTGCATTGCTAACTTGGGGGAGTTATCAATATGGCACCATGTGTAGATAGCCATAATAACTAGTTAACCCTCCAGTAATTTCTGTTATTGTAATATACTATTCAGCATCAGTAGAACAATAGTCAGTGCCTACTAAATGAAGGTAGGAATGCATTAGGAAAGTCCTAGCTGTAAGTATGGCTGATATCTCGACTGAAGATTTGCAGCCGCTATCATTATTGTTTAACATGCTGCTTTTTTTTATCTTTTGTTTGTTCGGCTCTTCATTGTTGCTTCATTTTCTAACAGCTTTTGTCTTTCTCACAAGTATCTTGGTAGTTTTCTTTAAGAATTCTTTTCCTATAGTGCAAGAATATTTGATTCTGCCTGCTAGCCCTGGACACCAATACCCAAGAAAGAGTGAGACGCCCATCTGCCCAGACTGGAAGGAGCTACGATGAGACGGTAAGGCCTATGCCATTGACTTGTTCTAATAGCCTGTGTCTTTGTGCTTCCTCCAGAAGCTGTTCTATTGTGTAAGACAACTCCTGGAAGGAGCTGCTTTTCAGACCAATGAGTTACTATCTTTGACCTATGTCATATTCTTGTTCTATAAGTATCTATCAGTTTGCTTTCTCCAGGTGTTCCTTATTTTCCCTGGCTGGAATTGTGGACCTGTGGTTTTGGACCTACGCATAAATAAATTAAATCATGTCTGTTCTTGTCAAAATGTGTTATATTTAGGGGGTAATTTTGTTTAATTACCTAATTAAATGACGTCTTTTGCCTTTGCCAGTCGCTGCCTTCCCTGGCCTTCTTTGCCAGTTGCCGCCTTCCCTGGCCTCCTTTGCCAGTTGCCACCTTCCCTGGCCTCC
Organism: Hyla sarda; assembly: GCF_029499605.1. Classification (NCBI taxonomy): domain Eukaryota; kingdom Metazoa; phylum Chordata; class Amphibia; order Anura; family Hylidae; genus Hyla; species Hyla sarda. The sequence goes on from NC_079189.1 coordinate 294,549,193, forward strand.
TTTGCCAGTTGCCGCCTTCCCTGGCCTCCTTTGCCAGTTGCCGCCTTCCCTGGCCTTCTTTGCCAGTTGCCGCCTTCCCTGGCCTTCTTTGCCAGTTGCCGCCTTCCCTGGCCTCCTTTGCCAGTTGCCACCTTCCCTGGCCTCCTTTGCCAGTTGCCGCCTTCCCTGGCCTCCTTTGCCAGTTGCCGCCTTCCCTGGCCTCCTTTGCCAGTTGCCGCCTTCCCTGGCCTTCTTTGCCAGTTGCCGCCTTCCCTGGCCTTCTTTGCCAGTTGCCGCCTTCCCTGGCCTTCTTTGCCAGTTGCCGCCTTCCCTGGCCTTCTTTGCCAGTTGCCGCCTTCCCTGGCCTTCTTTGCCAGTGGCCGCCTTCCCTGGCCGTCTTTGCCAGTGGCCGCCTTCCCTGGCCGTCTTTGCCAGTCGCCACCTTCCCTGGCCGTCTTTGCCAGTCACCGCATTTCCTGTCCCTCATTGCCAAAAAAAAGCAGCTGCAACAGTCTACTTACCACAATAAAAAGATATAAAAAATAATAAAATAAAAAATATGCCTCTCTTGGGCTTTTATCTTTAGTGTAGGGTCCGTCCCAATGAGGTCACCTTACCGTGGTGGGACGGTACACACTATTTGGCCAAATATTATGCTAAGAACCTCTATAGCAGTATTGAACACATATATTTTAGAGCTAAGGGTATACTGCTGTATTTCTTTCTGTTTGGGGGGGGGGGGGAGAAATAACAGGTGGCTGTAGCCGCTATTCTACCTTGAGCAGCTGCCACATAGTCTAATGACCACAGCTGCCATCAGCCCTTGACTGCTGAGAAAAAAAAAAGAGGGATATCAATTGTATAGGGTCTGTCCCCAAGAGGCCACCTTTCCATGATGGGATGGTACTATTTGGCCAAATAGTATGCTAAGAACCTCTTCTGTTTGCAAATAAAGGCTGTGCAGCCACTGTTATACCTTAAGCAGCTGCAACATAGTCTAATAACCACAAATCCCATCAGTTCTTGGCAGCTGTAAAAAAAAAAAAAAAAAAAAAAAAGGTGGGTTACTTTAACATGAGAAAATCCATAGCTACGCAAAGCTATTCACTTGTCACTTGAAGGTGTCATTGTTTATATCACCCACCCCCACATTATGGATCCAAATATTTTTGTGTTGGTAGATTAGTGGTAGACTGCAGTTTTTTTTTGATGCTGTAGTCTAGGCAAACCATGCCTTTTGCGTTACTTTGGTTATTTTTTAAGAAGCTATTGGTTTTAATGATTGGAAACTTACAGTATATTGATGTTAACTTTAAATAACTTTCCCCCCCCCCCCCCCCCCCCCTTTTTGTAGATTTGGCAAGCTCATTCTACTACATGGTGTAGCAGACCATGGCAAGAACCTTAAACTTACTACCTTACCAGTCTTTGAATCTCCATAAGACAAGGCATGACATCTGGAAAAAATCGTATGGTAGGTCAGATTTTCAGCTTCTCACACAGAATGGCAGTACAAAGCTATTCACTTGTCAATTGAAGGCATAACGGTCCATAAGCCCCCCATTGTGGATCCAAACCTTTTTGTGCTGGTGGATCAGTGTAAGACTGCTATTTTTGGTTAGTTTTTCTTTGGTAGATAACTAGGGTAACTATTTTAGCAGGATGGGGTTACAAAGATTGATATTTCACAGTACATCTCGTAAATAATTTTTGTGCTTCTTGTAGGTATGAGAAGTTTATTATACTACCCGGTATAGAAGACCATATAAAGAACATTTAACAACTTCCTAGCTTACCATGCTATTAGCAGAAGTCTTGACATCTTGCCAAAATCATATGGTAAGTCCTTTTTTAGGTTTTCATTTTGACTTCTTATACCCAATAGAACTGCAGTACAAAGATTTTAGTTTGTCACATGAAGTTAACTGTTAGAGTACCTGTCATGAAACCATATTTTCTAAACTAAATCATTATATTCCCTAACTACTCTTAACACCCTTCTGCCCTCAAACCCTTCCCGCTGTATGCATACATCCCAGCACCCAACACGTCAATCACAGCCAGGGTCCCGCCACAGCTCCCAGGGCCACGATCAATCCTGATCACGGAATCTATGGTGTTGACAGGGGGAGGGTGCTCCCCTGTTCACAAATGGTGGCGCCGTGATACGATCGCGGGTCGCCATTGGTTGCTATGGCAGCAGGAGGTCAGTTGATGACCTCCTGTCTGACTGTTACGGAAGCCTGTGAGATCCAACCAGAACCTGAAATGTATTGTAGCATAGTATAACCTGTAAAAAGTAGGGGAGAAAAAAATAAAATAAAAGGTTCTAAAATAAAAGTATAAAGTGAGAAAAAAAAATGCCCCTTTCCCAATAAAAGCCTTGTATTATCATTAAAAAAAACACAAATCCTAGACATACTCGGTATTGCCATGTTCGTAATGACTTACTATAAAGCTATGATGTAAATTATCCCGCACGGTGAACGCCATAAAAGTGCAAAATTCTCCAATTTTGGTGCAAATAGGAGAGTAAAATCAAAAGGTAGCATGTGTCATAAACATGATACCAATAAAAAGTACAACTTGTCCCACAAAATAAGCCCTCTCTCAAATAACAATTTCAGTATTGCTCCGCTTAGAAAAGTTTTCTAAAGTTATTACTATTTAAAGAGACACATGTCGAATTCAAAAAAAGAGCCTGGTCATTAACCCCTTAAGGACCAAGCGGTTTTCAGTTTTTGCACTTTTTTCCTCCTTACATTTTAAAAATCATAACCTTTTTCAATTTTGCACCTACAAATCCATATGATGGCTTTTTATATTTTTTTTGTGCCACCAATTCTACTTTGTAATGACATCAGTCATTTTACCCAAAAATCTACGGTGAAACGGAAAAAAAAAATCATTGTGCGACAAAATTGAAGAAAAAACGCATTTTTGTACACTTTGGGGTGCTTCTGTTTCTATGCAGTACATATTTCGTTATAAAATGACACCTTATCTTTTACTCTGTAGGTCCATGCGATAAAAATGATACCCTATTTATATAGGTTTGATTTTTGTCTTACTTTTGGAAAAAAAATCATAACTACATGCACAAAAATTAATAGGTTTATAATTGTCATCTTCAGACTCCTTTAACTTTATTTTTCCGCGTACGGGGTGGTATTTTTTTTCGTGTGATCTCAAGTTTTCATCTGTACCATTTTTTTGTTCAGATTTTTCGATCGCTTTTTATTCATATTTTTTTTCTTATGGTATAAAAAGTGACGTAAAAATACGCCTTTTCTCGGTCGTTCTTCATTGGGGGACCTAGCTGATGGGTATATGCTCTTGCCACTAGGAGGCGCTGACACTAGAAAAAAAAGTCGGCTCCTCCCTGGCAGGATATACCATCCCACCTGCAGTGAGGTAATCAGTTTTATCTAGTGTCAGCTAGGAGGCAAGACACAGGTTTGGTGCTCTCCAGACCTTGTGCTTTTTTTGTTATTTTCTAGTAAGGGCAGTTTAGCTAGATTCTTTATTCCCTTTTGTTTTTTTAGGTGGGGGTTAGGGGGCATGGCGCTACCTGTTCCCCACCCCCACCCCCCATATGCGGCTAAGGGGCACGGGACATAAAACTAAATGCACCGTTAACCCCTTCCTGCCAATGGCCAGCGCCTGGGGTTGTACCTAGGGTCCGGGTCCCCCTATTTTCCCTGCTCGTCTTGGACTGTAGCAGCATGACGTGATGCAGGTGACTAAAAAGCTGGCTGAAGACATCTTAGGTGATAAGGGGCTGCCCTGTGTTAGGGGCTCTATCTTTTATTCTAAAAAAGGGGTGAGCAATGGCAGGAATGAATGGTTACTTTATTATTATGCACGTGTGTGTGTTATACTATGCGGCTGACAGCCGCGGCGCTTGTACTGTTCGGGCGCATGAAGCGCCGACTTACTTTCACTTTCGGCAGCAGATGGCTGCCGGCAGATGTGTTTCGCCCGCTCACTTCCTCGCGGGCGCATATGTGGCTGACATGTGCACTCGGGGCAAGGAGCGGGCGCCATTTCTATTGTGCTTCTCCGTGGTCGGGGCGCTATAGCTCCGCCCACAGGGCCGCCGGAGCAGCAAATTGCCCTCCAATCAGCGCTGTGCGCGTGATGCAGGGGCCAATCAGACAGTGCCCCTGCTCCAGGAACGCCCCTCTCCAGCTATTGGCTAGCCTGTCCTCCTCTCTGATAGAGCAGATTTTCCTCACAGCAGAGACAGTGTTACAGTGTTGGGGTTAAAACTTTACTGCCACAGGGGACACAAATCTGTTCCTCACTCTAAACAGACAACTGGACTGTTAATCTCCTATTTTGTCTGTATGACATGTAATTCCAAAATGCCTGGTTCTGCAGAGCCCACTGGCTCTGCCTGGTCCACTGCTCCCCCAGACCCCCTAGCTCCCCCGGATGTTACAGTTCCGGTGGATTCGGCCGCCCCTCCAGCATGGGTTTCTTCCTATCCCAGTGTATGGCTGACTTGACTCAAGTCTCCCGTTCGGTGGCTGAGGCCTCCCGTGACGTGGTGTCTGCCTTGAAGAGGTCTGCCCTCTGGAGGGTCCCGCTCCTCTTCTCCACAAGCCTCACGTGCTCACAAGCGTACTAGGGGTGCTTCTTCTGACTCTTACATTGAGTCTTCAGGTAGACGTGGGCGTCCCCCTGTGGGTTTGCGCCCCCCCCCCCCCGTGTCATCTGGTCACAGACGTCGCTCCTCCAGACGTGGACCTTCCTTCAATGGATCCTTCCATTTGTGTCAAAGTTCCGGGCCCCCCTGGCTCTAGCCGTGGACACCCTAGTGATTCCTTGGGCGGGGTTTGCTCTGCCCTATCTGTTCCCTCCCCTTTGCTCCTTCCCAGGGTTCTGAGGAAGCTCAAAGCGGAGGACGTTCCCGCCATACTGGTAGCTCCAGATTGGCCCCGAAGGTCGTGTTACGCCGACGTGGTCAGGCTCCTGGACGACACTCCACTGCGCCTTCCACTTCGTTCGGACCTGCTGTCTCAGGGTCCTCTTTGCCACCCCAATTTACAGTCGCTGCATTTGACGGCGTGGCAGTTCAGACCGCGGTTTTGAGAGCCCGTGGTTCTCTTCCCAAGTCATTCGCACCATGCTCAGGGCTCGCAAGCCCTCCTCGGCGAAAATTTACCCCTGTAAATTTACCCTCTTATTTTCGTTGGTGTGAAACTCGGGTCTTGTCTCCTGTTACTTTTTCTGTCCCCCATCTTCTCTCCTTCTTGCAGTCGGGATTGGGACTGGGGTTGTCTTTCAGTTCCCTTAAGGGTCAGGTTTCGGCCTTTTCTATTTTCCAGCGTCCTCTGGCTTCTAATTCTCATGTCCGGACCTTCCTTCAAGGAGTGGCGCATGCTGCCCCTCCTTATCGGTCACCTTCTCCCCCTTGGGACCTTCACCTTGGAGTACCCCAGAACCAGATTAACCTTTTGAACCCCTTGGGGAGGTGTCCCTTTGCCTCCTTTCTTCGAAAGTGGCGTTTCTTGTTGTGATCACCTCCATTCGGAGAGTGTCTGAATTGGCAGCTCTCTCCTGCCTTTCTCCGTTTCTGGTGCTTCACCAGGGCAAGGTTGTCCTCCGGCCAGATCCTTCCTTTTTTGCCTAAGGTTGTTTCGGCCTTTTATCTCAATGAGGACATTCTTCCGTCCTTTTTGTCCCGCTCATTCTATGGAGCATTTACTCAACAAGCTTGATGTGGTTCAGGCTGTTGGGTATTATCTCTCTATCTCTTCTTCGTTTCGTCAGTGCGATTTCCTTTTTCGTCCTTGCGGAAGGTCGTCGTAAGGGACAACCTGCTTTCACCACTTCTCGGTGGATCTGGTCTGCCATTTTGGAAGCCTATCGCTGTAGGGGGAAGATTCCTCCCTTCAGGGTTTTGGCTCATTCTACCCGTTTCTGTTGGGGCATCCTGGCAGATTTGCAAGGCGGCTACTTGGTTGTCTTTGCACACTTTCTCGAGGTTCTACCGGGTTCGTACCTTCGCATCGGCTGATGCTAGTCTGGGACGTAAACTGCTGCAGGCGGCAGTGGAACAGCCGTCTGCCTGACTGATTATCTGCCCACCCAAGGGAAGGCTTTGGTACGTCCCACTGTCTGTGTCCCCCAATGGAGCCAATAGAGAAAAGGAGTTTTTTTAACACTTACCGTAAAATCTCTTTCTCGAAGGATCCATTGGGGGACGCAGCTCCCGCCCTTTTGGGTTACTCTTTGGTTCTCTCTCCGAGGATATGTTCAGTTATAGCTTTTCTTCTGGTTCTCTGACGGTACGTGTTGTTTTTTTTTCTTAACCTGTCTGTCCTCTCCTATTGCTCTGGTACTAAAACTGATTAGCTCAGGGCCTGGAGGTGGGTATATCCTGCTGGGAGGAGCCGACTTCTTTGTTGCCATAGTGTCATACCTCCTAGACAGCAGCATACACCCATGGTCTGTGTCCCCCCCCAATGGATCCTTCGAGAAAGAGATTTTACGGTAAGTGTTAAAAAAAAAAAAATCTCCTTTTTTGCGGTTGGAGTTCCGATACCCCACTGTTGTACACGATATACGTAGAACTAATCCAGCTGACACTCTACGAGATGTCAGGGATGCATTCCACGGCTCCTCTGCCTCCCTCTATCTCCCAGAGAGTGGGGTTTCTTGGCCTTCCCAGAGGCACAGTTATTGCTTGTCCGACTGTTCCATTTTTGCCAAATGCCTGGGGGTATTGTTCAGCCAGACTGTTGTCTACACTGTTTCTGCCACCATAGGTCTCTGACCTCTAGGCGGCCGTGGACATAGCCAGGTTTCCTGTACCCACGGCTAGCTGAGGGATTTGAATTAGGGTCTCTACGGGTATACGGGATTGATACCAGTCGAACAATCCTCCTTCTGTTGGGGTTTTTCCTACTCCACCAGGTTGCCGTTGGATAGGCCGCACTCTAGTACCCCGCTTCCTCTGGGAGGTTGGATGGGTGTCCTGCCGGCTGGACGGATGTCTGCACGGCTTACTTCTTCATAAGGTCAACTACCATACACTTTCACCCCGTGGACAGCAGTTCAGGTTACTCACTGCCATGGTGTAGTTTCAGGTGAGTGTCCCCATGTGCCTTATACAATGCACCACATACGGGTTTACATGGTTTACCTTCTTGCTCAGGTCCCCCTCTGCATGCCTGCTACTGTCTACAGGCTGGTATCTCACTTCACTGTGTGTTCTGTATGCGGGACCCGGCGTGTCCACAGTCCCTTTGCCATATGGCTAGACTGTGACTGCTTGGTGTTCTAATTCATCTGGTCGCCGTCCCTGTTTTTTTGCTGCGGCTGCAGTCCGCTGTCTCTCTCCAGGTGCTCCAGGCTGGTTGGCTAAGGCACCTACTCGTCACTGTCTGGAATGGATCTCAATACGTCTTATATTTTTTTGCCCAGCTCCAGTATACAGGATTCAGATCCCTCTTGGGACACAAGGTGGCTCCTCCAGATAGCGATGGTTTGCCGTCAGGACCGAGGGGCCCCGTCCTCCCAGTGCTTGTCCCGTGCTGTGGGGAGGTATTTCCCTGCTCCTCTTGCGCCTGGTGCACTTTGCCAATTCCCCTTCCACAGGGGGTACAGGGATCAGTGTGCTTGGCAGGGGTCTGTGCTTGATTTTTTTATTTATTTTTTTTATTTTTTATTTTTTCCTTCCTCTCGACCACCCTTGTTTTACCTCCTCTGGAGGGTCCATTTTGTTGAATTTTTTTCTGCAGCCGTGATGTTTCCGTCTCGCCGTTTCCTGCTGTATAGGTGGAATAACTGGCGAGGTCCTTGTTTTTTGCTGAAAGCATTCAACAGAGCCTCTTCCTGTCTAGGCTTGTGGGCTTACTGTCCATTATCACGGCCTGGCTCTCTCTGTTTTTTGATTGGCTACTGCTGCTCATGCAGTTTGGCGCTCTCCTCTGTTGAAGTTTGTACAATCTCCCTGGAAGGGGTGTGTTTTTTTTTTCCTTCCCTTTTGTCTGTGCCAATTGTAATGCACGAACACCGAAGTCTTCTGGAGTCATCCTTGTGCGCAGACCCTGAGAATCCCAGCTGGGTTCTCATTTGTTTCTCCCTCCGCTCCCATTCTGGCGGGATGTTTCTTTAGTGTGCTCTGGTCCGCTTAGACCACCGGGGTTTAGGACTGGTTGGCCTCCTTGGCTTGGACTCTGTCCTAGGATTCTGTGGCGTGCCTTTTTCGGCGGCTCTTCCAGTTCCTTGGGCCTGGGTGATGGTTCTGGCCTTGGGCATGTGTAGTGATCCGGCCAAGACTCCGCAATCCCATTAGTTGGGACGGTCTTTTGGTTCTGCACTCCTTCACTTCTTCACGGAAGTTTGTCGCCCAGAGAATTTTTCGCGCACATCCGTCTTTCCTTACTCTTCAGGGGTTCGTCTTCCAGGTGACTCTGTCTCCAGTTTACTTGTCGGTCTCTCTGGTATCCGAGATGCCACCCTTTTTCAGGGTGTTTGCCGCTCCCTTCTTCCTTCAGGGCCCAGGTCTGCCTGAGTTGGAGGGCGTTCAGGTTCTCAGCTTTACACCGGTATGGCTAGTTTCGCCTTCTGGGTGCTCATGGTGGGCCCCTGGGACAGGGGTTTTTGGGTCGGCGGCTGTTCAGGTCTTGTTCGCATGCACCAGACCTCTCGAGCAGGTTTCCATCTTTCTTTTTTTCCTGTGGTTTCTTTTCTCGCTAAATGACCCAGGTGTCTTGGGTCTCTACAGAGACAGCCTTTTCCTTTTGGCGCCCTAGTCCATCTCCTTGGACGGTTGTTCTTCCAGGAGTCCAATCTCTGGGCCTAGTGTCTCTGCCCGGGGGGCTCGTCCGCAGGCCTTGTGGACGTGAGTCCAGTCTCAAGACTGATTCCTTTTCTCCGGTGGTTATTTTTTCCCACCCTAGGGGACTGCTTTGGTATATGCCATCAGTTAGGTGTCCCCCAATGAAGATTTTTGTGTACTCACCGTAAAATCTCTTTCTCGTAGTCTTCATTGGGGACACCGCACCCATCCATTTCTTCTTTTTTTCCGGGCTATTTTTCCCGGTTCTTGGGTTGTTATCCGGGATTCCTTTCTAGGGTCATTTGGACATATTTCCTTTTTGTTTCTCCTACTGCTTTGTGGCAAAACTGATTACTTCACTGCAGGTGGGCGGGTATATCCTGCCAGGGAGGAGCTGACTTTTTTTTCCTAGTGTCAGCGCCTCCTAGTGGCAAGAGCATATACCCATCAGTTAGGTGTCCCCCAATGAAGACTACGAGAGATTTTTATAGATCAACTGGCTCCAGAAAGTTAAACAGATTTGTAAATTGTTTCTATTAAAAAAATCTTAATCCTTTCAGTACTTATGAGCTTCTAAAGTTAAGGTTGTTCTTTTCTGTCTAAATCCGCTCTGATTACACCGGTCTCGGGAAACGCCCAGTTTAGAAGAGGTTTGCTATGAGGATTTGCTTCTAAACTGGGCGTTTCCCGAGACAGGTGTCATCAGAGAGGATTTAGACAGAAAAGAACAACCTTAACTTTAGAAGCTCATAAGTACTGAAAGGATTAAGATTTTTTAATAGAGACAATTTACAAATCTGTTTAACTTTCTGGAGCCAGTTGATATATAAAAAGTTTTTTTCCTGGATAACCCCTTTAATTACCAAATGAACTGTCTGACTTCAGGCAGGGAACAGAACAGAGCCACCTAGTGGCTGTTTTTTCAATCACTTTAAAAACCCATAAAGGTTGAGAATTTTAACAGCAAGTAAATGGCAAAGTGTCTTATAATTGCATAAGGAACAATATATAAAATTTCGTATGGTGGCAGGTACTCTTTAATAATCCCTCAATGTGGATCCAAGCCTTTCTGCTGGTAGATGAGTGGTAGACTACTACTTGCTTTGTTAGGAGGAGCTTAGTTTTTTAAGATATATATTTGAGATGAGAAGTGTCTTGCCTCCTTTTGATTACTTTAAATAATGAGTCAGTGGTTCCAAAGATTGGCATTTATTTCACTAACTTACTGTTTTTGTTTTGGGTTCGAGAAGTAAAGGAGGGTCGGGTGGAACTGCTATTGTGAAACTCGTATTAGTTTTTAGGTTGGCTGAAGTAATGGTTAAACTGTAAAATCAGATCACTTTTTTTTTTTCTCCAGATCCTCACTTCTGCACTTCCTGTTCTGTGAAGTAATCAACCGTTTCCACAATGAAACGCTCCGGCAACATTAAAACCTGGCTGCGCCCCATTGTCCGAGTTACAAAAGTTTAAACATGTTGATGTTGTGTGTGTTGTTTTTTTTTTTTTGTCTTGCATAAAATATACATATCTTCTAAATGTTATTTTTAACTTATTTTTTGCTATTCTGTAAATAAAATTTTATTTTTCTCAAAGTGCTTTTGTTGAGTTCTTCTCATGAGATAATGTTCACGAAGTTCAGTCAGTGCTGAATCTCACCCACCCCCACATGTCGGGTTTGCAATAGTAAATCAGGGCCATTGTCTTGTATGCGGAAGATGATTAGACAAGAAATCCCAAATTCCCTCAGCGAGGCTAATTTGGCTTTGCCGTCTGCTCCTTTACCTATGACACAGGATACTGAATTGCCTGTATGAAATGTAACCCCTACAGCAGGTTCAGATGAAGAGGGAATTATTAATCAGAGGAGGAATCTTCTTTTTTGGATAATGGCTCAGCTGGAAGGCAGTTTTTTCTTCGGAAAGATACTGACGGATTAATTAAGTGTGCATTTTGCCTTAAATTTGAATATCCTAAGGAAGTGTTAAATATTCAGGATATCATGTTTGGGGTTGAGAGCTAAGAAAGCTCAGTCTCTTCCTGGTGCGGAGGTGTATTTCCTCACTAATCAAAAAGGAATGTGATAACCCTTACAAAAAAGGCCTTTTTACCAAGAGCCCTAAAATGGAAAATACAGAGTTGGCGGATTAGGAAAAGGTCCCAAAAATAGATGTCGCTATATCTAAAGTGTCTGGGAAGGGTGCCTTTACCTTAGAAGACCTGGGGATTTCACACTGTTCTGTCCAGTCAGTTTAGAGAAAACTGTTTGCAGAATATTACGCAATACAATATAGCCACCAAATCTGGTGATGAATTGCGGTACGGAAAGTGAGTACTCTACCATTGTGCAAAGAAACCTAACTTTCAGATTATCAGTGTTAATTTCGCTAAAATGCTGGTGTTATCCCAAATTTTTTATTTTCACGAGGGGTAATAGAAGAAATGCGGTTACAAATTTTGGGAGGCTTTTTCTCCTATTGCCCCTTGTGAAAATGAAAAATTTTGGGGAAAACCAGCATTTTAGTGAAGAAAATTTTTATTTACACAGCCAACTTTAAGTCTTCAAACACATGTGGAGTGGTAAGGCTCATTGTACCCCTTGTTACATTTCTTGAGGGGTGAATTTTCCAAAATAGTATGCAATTAAAATTTTTTTTTTGATGTTTTGGCACCATAGGGGCTTCCTAAATGCGACATGCTCCCCAAAAAAAATTTCAGAAAAACTCTCCAAATTCCCATTGTCGCTCCTTCTCTTCTGAGCCCTCTAGTGTGCCCTCAGAGCACTTAACATCCACATATTAGGTGTTTCCTTACTCAAGAGAAATTGGGTTACAACATTTTGGGTGATTTTCTCTCCTTTGACCACTTGTAAAAAATTAAGATTTTGAATTTTCTCCTTCACTTTGCTGCTATTCCTGTGAAACTCCTAAAGGGTTACTCCGGCGCTTAGACATCTTATCCCCTTATCCAAAGGATAGGGGATAAGATGCTTGATCGTGGGGGTCCCACCGCTGGGGACCCCCGTGATCTTGCACCCAGTACCCCCGTTACAATCATTCCCCGGAGCATGTTACGCCCCCTCCCATAGGCTTGCATTGAGGGGGCGGAGCGGGACGTCACATGGGGGTGCGGTGGGGGGGACCTAGGTTTTAGGGGGGACACCCGCTCTGTTATGATCACGTGACTTATATCTATCTGTTCTTTGACAATTTGATGTTCCTAGATGTGTATGACCATTAACAACCGTGTAGCTCTGTATACATTGTCTATCTTTATTCTTTACAGCCAGATGCTTCAGTGTACATATATCACATATATTACTTTATGACCATTTAGAAGAGCTCTCGTTTGTTTACTGCATATGGAATAGTGTTTTTTGTGGGTCCGGTTGTCTTAGGATTGCACTTTATTATTGTGTATAGCAGGTGTCCCTGTTCTGGGGGGGGGGGGGGGGGGGGGGGAAGGGGGAGTCTCTGACTAGTTCTGGAGTCCCTCTCCATTGCTCAAGGTGGTCAATAGTGTTATGGACCTCCTTTTTTAGGTGTTTTTAAATGTATGTGGTCGTTTTTGTATAATAAAGATTGATTTTTGGTGTGCTATCATCCCTTTCTACCTTGCCTTTTTCTTTGTGATATATTCAATATTAACCTGTTAAGGACCCAGGGCGTACCTGTACGCCCTGAGTCCGCTCCCGATCTATAACGCGGGGCCACGGCGTCATAGCGGGTCGGGCCCGGTGGCTAATAGCGCGCGGCATTGATCACGCTGCCGCGCGCTATTAACCCTTTAGACGCGGTGTTCAAAGTTGAACGCCGCGTCTAAAATAAAAGTGAAACCATGCCGGTCAGCTCAGGGAGCTGTTCGGGATAGCCGCGGTGAAATCGCGGCATCCCGAGCAGCTTACAGGACAGCTGGTGGGTCCCTACTTGCCTCCTCGCTGTCCGATCGCCAAATGACTGCTCAGTGCCTGAGATCCAGGCATGAGCAGTCAACCTGCAGAATCATCGATCACTGGTTTCTTATGAGAAACCAGTGATCAATGTAAAAGATCAGTGAGTGCAGTGTTATAAGTCCCTATGGGAGCTATAACACTGCAAAAAAAAAAGTGAATAAAGATCATTTAACCCCTCCCCTATTAAAAGTTTGAATCACCCCCCTTTTCCCATAAAAAAAAACTGTGTAAATAAACATGTGGTATCGACGCGTGCGGAAATGTCCGAATTATAAAAATATATCCTTAATCCGCACGGTCAATGGCGTGCGCGCAAAAAAATTCCAAAGTCCAAAATAGTGCATTTTTGGTCACTTTTTATATCACGAAAAAATGAATAAAAAGCGATCAATAAGTCCTATCAATGCAAAAATGAAACAGCTAAAAACTTCAGATCACGGTGCAAAAAATGAGCCCTCATACCGCCCTGTACGCGGAAAAATAAAAGTTATAGGGGTCAGAAGATGACAATTTTAAACGTATAACTTTTCCTGCATGTAGTTTTGCTTTTTTTCCAGAAGTATGACAAAATCAAACCTATATAAGTAGGGTATCATTTTAACCGTATGGACCTACAGAATAAAATGAAGCCACCAAAAGTTACAAAATGGCGTTTTTGTTTCAATTGTCTCACATTGATTTTTTTTTTTCTGTTTCGCCGTAGATTTTTGGGTAAAAATAAGCAATCATATGGATTTTTAGGTGAAAGATTGAAAGAGTTATGATTTTGTAAAGGTAAGGAGGAAAAAACGAAAATGCAAAAACGGGAAAACCCCGGGTCCTTAAGGGGTTAAGGCATAGATAGCGCACCCAGTCTCATTAATATTTGTGGTTGAGCCCACCTTTTTAATACAATGCTCCGGCCCCGTGATCGCCAGTTATCGGACCCAGAGCGAACATGCTCCAGGGACTGATTGTAACGGGGATGCTGCGTGCAAGATCATGGGGGTCCCCAGCGGCGGGACCCCACGATCAAGCACCTTATCCCCTATCCTTTTGGATAGGGGATAAGATGTCTTAGCGCCGGAGTACCCCTTTAACACACTTACTGAATGTGTCATTTTGAATACTTTTGAGGGGTGCAGATTTTTATAATGGGGTTATTTATCGGGTAATTCTAACATGAAAGCCCTTCAAATCCACTTCAAACCTGAACTGGTACCTGAAAAATTCATATTTTGAAAATTTTGGAAAATTTCTGCTGAACTTTGAAGCCCTCTGATGGCTTCCAAAAGTAAAAACATGTCAACTTTATGATAAAGTAGACATATTGTATATGTGAATCAATATATCATTTATTTGGGATGTCCATTTTTCTTATAAGCAGAGTTTCAAAGTAAAAAAAAATGCTAAATTTTCAAATTTTTTTTAGAGATGAGCGAACTTACAGTGATTCGATTCCTCATGAACTTCTCGGCTCAGCAGTTTCTGACTTTAGCCTGCATAAATTAGTTCAGCTTTCAGAGTCTCCTAGGAATGTATCCACCTTTTCCAGCCCACCAGAGCACCTGAACCAATTTATGCAGACTAAAGTCCGCAACTGCAGAGCCGAGAAGTTCGCGACCAATCGAATCACTGTAAGTTCGTTCATCTCTAAAAATTTTCATACAATTTTGGAATTTTTCACCAAGAAATGAAGTATCGACAAAAATTAACCACTAACATAAATTAAAATGTCAGGAAAAAACAGTCTCTGGATCAGAATGAAGAGTAAAAGCATAGTTACATAGTTACATAGTATGGTTGAAAAAAGACATACGTCCATCAAGTCCAACCAGGGGATTGAAGTGAAGGGTGTAAGGGGATAAGGGGAAGGGAATCCCAGAGTTATTAATGCTTAAAGTGACAGTGGTCATATGTCCTAAAAATGCTCTGATCCTTTAGGTGAAAATGGACTGGATCCTTAAGGGGTTAATGAGCAGTAGACTTCTTTCCATGTTAACCCTGCCTCTTGATGTTGCAAGTTGATAATTTAACCCCTTAAGGGCCCTGCCAATTTTCAGTGTAGGACCCGGCCATTTTTTGTACATCTGACCACTGTCACTTTAAGCATTAATAACGCTGGGATGCTTTAACCTTTCATTTTGATTCCGAAATAGTTTGTTCGTGACATATTCTACTTTATATTAGTGGTAAAATTGTCGATAGTTGCATCATTTCTTGGTAAAAAATGCCCAAATTTAATGAAAAATATTTAATTTAGCATTTTTTTATTTATTTTGAAGCTCTCTGCTTATAAGGAAAATGGATATTCCCAAAAAAATTATATATTGATTCACATATACAATATTTCTACTTTATGTTTGCATCATAAAGTTAACATGTTTTTACTTTTGGAAGACATCAGAGGGCTTCAAAGTATAGCAGCAATTTTCAAATTTTTCACAAAATTTTCAAAATTAAAATTTTTCAGGGACCAGTTCAGTATTGAAGTGGATTTGAAGGGCCTTCTTATTAGAAATACCCCATAAATTACCCCCATTATAAAAACTGCACCCCTCAACGTATTCAAAATGACATTCAAAAGGTTTGTTAACCCTTTAGGTGTTTCACAGGAATAGCAGCAAATTGAAGGAGAAAATTCTAAATCTTCATTTTTTTTACACTGGCATGTTCTTGTAGACCCAGTTTTTGAATTTTTGCAAGGGGTAATAGGAGAAAAATCCCCACAAAATTTGTAACCCAATTTCTCTCGAGTAAGGAAATACCTCATGTGTATGTCAAATGTTCGGCGGGCGCAGTAGAGGGCTCAGAAGGGAAGGAGCGAAAATGGGATTTTGGAGAGTGAATTTTGCTGAAATGGATTTTGGGGGGCATGTCACATTTAGGAAGCCCCTATGGTGCCAGAACAGCAGAAAACCCCCACATGGCATACCATTTTGGAAACTACACCCCTCAAGACATGTAACAAGGGGTCCAGTGAGCCTTAACACCCCACAGGTGTTTGACGACTTTCCGTTAAAGGGGTTATCCAGGAGTATATCAACTGGCTCCGGAAAGTTAAACAGATTTGTAAATTATTTCTATTAAAAAAAATCTTAAGCCTTCCAATAATTATCAGCTGCTGAAGTTGACATGTTATTTTCTGTCTGACAACAGTGCTCTCTGCTGACATCTCTGCTTGTCTCGGGAACTGCACAGAGTAGAAGAGGTTTGCTATGGGGATTTGCTTCTAAACTGGGCAGTTCCCGAGCCACGTGTCATCAGAGAGCACTTAGAAAGAGCTCAAATTCAGCAGCTCCTAAGTACTGAAAGGATTAATATTTTATAATAGAAGTAATTTACAAATTTGTTTAACTTTCTGGAGCCAGTTGATATGTAAAAAAAAGTTTTTTTCCTGGATAACCCCTTTAACCCTTTAAGGACCCGTGCTTTTTCGGTTTTTTCATTTTCAATTTTTCCTCCTTAACTTTAAAAAATCATAACTCTTTAAAATTTTCACCTAAAATTCTATGTGATTCCTTATTTTTTGCGTCACTAATTCTACTTTGTAATGACATTTAGTCATTTTGCCAAAAAATCTACGGTGAAACGGGGAAAAAAAATCAATGTGCGACAAAATTGATGAAAAAACACTTTTATAAGTTTTGGGGGCTTCCGTTTTTACGCAGTACATTTTTTGGCAAAAATTACAATTTATCTTTATTCTGTAGGTTCATACGGTTAAAATGATACCCTACTTGTATAGGTTTGATTTTGTATCACTTAAGAAAAAAATCATGAATACATGCAGGAAAATTTATACGTTTAAAATTGTCATTTTCTGAGCCCTATATCTTTTTTATTTTTCTGTGTTCAGGACGCTATGAGGGCTCATTTTTTGTGCCGTGAACTGAAGTTTTTAGCGGTACCATTTTTGTTCTGATCAGACTTTTTGATCACTTTTTACACCACAAAAAAAGTGAATAAAAAGTTATGAAAAATGCGCTATTTTGGACTTTGGAATTTTTTCGCGCATACGCCATTGAATGTGCGGTTTAAAAAGCGGTATATTTTTATAATTCGGACATTTCCACACGCGGCGATACCACATTATTTACACTGGTTTTTTTTATTCTTGGAAATGCCGGGTGATTCAAACTTTTATTAGGGGATTTACTGATCTTTAACACTGGTTGATGCATCCCCATAGGAATGGATCAATCAGTGTTTTCGGCGATTGTTTGCTCAAGCCTGAATCTCAGGCTTGAAGCATTCATTCGGCGATCGGACTGCAGGAAGGAAGGAAGGTAAGAGACCTTCCTCCTGTGCTACAGCTGTTCGGGATGCCGTGATTATACCGCGGCGATCCCGAACAGCTCCCTGAGCTAGCTGGGCTCTTCTACTTTTGTTTTTAGCCGCGCGGCTCAGCTTTGAGTGTGCGGCTAAAGGGTTAATAGCGCGATCAGTGCCGCCCGCTATTAGTGGCGGGTCCCGGCTTCAATATGACGCCGAGCCCGCCGCGATATGATGCGGGGGTCACTGTGTGACCCCGCGTTATATCGCAGGATCGGGACTCAGGGCGCAAGTTTACACCCCGGGTCCTTAACAGGTTAAAGTTGGATGTGTAAATGAAAAAATTTTTGCTGTGCAGTTTTTTTTCCCAAATTTACCATTTTTACAAAAGTTAATGGGAGCAAATGCCCCCCAAAATTTGCAACCCCATCTCTTCTGAGTATGGAAACACCCCAGGTTAGGAAGTAAAATGCTCTGCGGGCGAACTACAATGCTCAGAAGAGAAGGAGTCACATTTGGCTTTTGAAAATCAAATTTGGCTGAAATGGTTTTTGGTGGGCATGTCACATTTAGGAAGCCCCTATGGTTCCAGAACAGAAAAAAAAAAATATATATATATATATATGGCATACTATTTTGGAAACTACACCCCTCAAGAAACTTAACAAGGGGTACAGTGAGCCTTAACACCTCACATGTGTTTCACGACTTTTCGTTAAAGTTGGATGTGTAAATGAAGAAAAAATTTTTTTTCACAAATGCTTGTTTTTCCCCAAATTTTACATTTTTACAAAGGGTGATAGGAGAAAATGACCCCCAAAATTTGTAACCCCATTTCTTCGGAGTATAGAAATAGTGGACGTCAAGTGCTCTGCTGGCGCACTACAATGCTCAGAAGAGAAGGAGCGTCATTGAGCTTTTGGATAGTGAATTTATTTGGAATGGAAGTCAGGGGACCTGTGTGTTTACAAAGCCCCTCGTGGTGCCAGAACAGTGGAACCCCCCCCCCCCACATGTGACCCCATTTTGGAAACTACACCCCTCACAGAATTTAATAAGAGGCGCAGTGAGCATTTACATCCCACTGGCATTTGACAGCTCTTTGGAACAGTCGGTGCCGCTGACCATTTTCTCCCCCTGACTATCGTGCCAGGGGGAGAGAAGCGGCGCCGGCAATGGGGCAGCTGCCCCGTTGCCTCCCCCATCCCCGGTTGTATGATTACCTGTTGTCGAGGGTCGGGTCCGCGCTGCTTCAGGCCTCCGGTGTGCATCCCATGCGTCATTGCTATGCACTGCACGGCGCGGTGCAGTGACGAGTGACGTAATTGCGCCGTGCAGCGCATAGCAACGACACAGGGGACGCCACACCAGAGGCCTGAAGCAGCACGGAGGCAGCGGGACCCGGAGCGCTCGGCGTGACAGTACCCCCCTTGGGTCTCCCCCTCTTCTTCGAACCAAGGAATCTGTAGATGAGTTCTTTGTCTAGAATATTGTCCTCTGGCTCCCAAGACCTCTCTTCGGGGCCACAATTCTCCCAATCAACAAGAAAATTTGTTTTACCTCTGACAATCTTTGAAGCGAGAATTTCTTTAACCGAGAAGACGTCAGAGGAGCCCGAGACAGGAGCAGGAACGGTGACCTTGGGAGAAAAGCGGTTAAGAATGAGAGGCTTGAGAAGGGAAACATGAAAGGAGTTAGGAATACGAAGAGAAGGAGGAAGATGAAGCTTGTAAGAGACAGGGTTGATTTGACTTTTGACCCTTAATGGCCCGAGGTAACGTGGACCCAGCTTGTAGCTAGGGACATGGAACCGAATATATTTGGCAGAGAGCCACACTTTGTCACCAGGGGCAAAGACAGGAGGAATTCTTCTCTTCTTGTCCGCATGGTTCTTCATACGAGAGGAGGCCAGCAAGAGCGACTTTTGAGTCTCCTTCCAAATAGAGGAAAAGTCCCGGGTCAAATCAGCTACGGCAGGGACTCCAGATGAAGTGGGGATAGGGAGGGGGGGGGGAAGTGGGTGACGGCCGTAAACCACAAAGAATGGAGACTTGGCGGATGACTCAGAGTCTTTGAAATTGTACGAGAATTCGGCCCAGGGTAACTGGTCAACCCAATCATCTTGGCGGGAGGAGACAAAATGTTGCAGGTGGTCACCAAGGATTTGGTTTACTCTCTCCACTTGTCCATTAGATTGCGGGTGGTAGGCGGAGGAAAAATTCAATTTAATCTTTAATTGGGTGCAGAGTGCTCTCCAGAATTTCGAGACGAATTGAACGCCTCTATCGGTGACGATATGCGTAGGCAGTCGGTGGAGACGAAAAATGTGCAAAAAAAAATGCTTCGCCAATTGTGGCGCAGAAGGGAGGCCAGGGAGTGGAACGAAATGGGCCATTTTGGAGAATCGATCAATGACCACCCAAATGACAGTGTTGCCATGGGATACAGGAAGGTCAGTGACGAAGTCCATCGCTATGTGTGACCAAGGCTGTTCAGGTACTGGCAGAGGAAGAAGACCCCCGGGCCTTTGGCGATGAATTTTATCACGGGTGCAGACAGTACAGGAGCGTACGAAGTCAGTTACATCTTTTTCAAGGGAAGGCCACCAATAGTGTCTGGCAATCAATTGATTGGATTTTTTGATTCCAGCGTGACCCGCCAAGTGGGAGGAGTGACCCCATTTGAGAGTCCGGAGGCGAAGACGCGGAGGGACAAAGGTTTTTCCTTGAGGAACTGGTGCCAGGGAAGCCGGAGCAGCAGAGATCAGACACTTGGGAGGAACGATGTGTTGGGGAGAGGTTTCTGCCTCCGTGGCATCAGTGGAACGAGAAAGGGCATCCTCCCTGACATTCTTGTCTGCAGGACGAAAATGTCTCTGGAAATTAAAGTGAGCAAAGAACAATGACCACCTGGCCTGGCGAGGATTTAAGCGCTGAGCGGACTGTAGGTGTCACGATGCCGGCTGGCAGGTAGTGGATCCTCTGTGCCAGAGAGGGATTGGCGTGGACCGTGCTAGTGGACCGGTTCTAAGCCACTACTGGTATTCACCAGAGCCCGCCGCAAAGCGGGATGGTCTTGCTGCGGCGGTAGTGACCAGGTCGTATCCACTAGCAACGGCTCACCTCTCTGGCTGCTGAAGATAGGCGCGGTACAAGGGAGTAGGCAGAAGCAAGGTCGGACGTAGCAGAAGGTCGGGGCAGGCAGCAAGGATCGTAGTCAGGGGCAACGGCAGAAGGTCTGGAAACACAGGCAAGGAACACACAAGGAACGCTTTCACTGGCACTAAGGCAACAAGATCCGGCAAGGGAGTGCAAGGGAAGTGAGGTAATATAGGGAAGTGCACAGGTGATTACCCTAATTGGAACCACTGCGCCAATCAGCGGCGCAGTGGCCCTTTAAATCGCAGAGACCCGGCGCGCGCGCGCCCTAGGGAGCGGGGCCGCGCGCGCCGGGACAGAACAGACGGGGAGCGAGTCAGGTAGGGGAGCCGGGGTGCGCATCGCGAGCGGGCGCTACCCGCATCGCGAATCGCATCCCGGCTGGCAGCGGGATCGCAGCGCCCCGGGACAGAGGACGTGACCGGAGCGCTGCAGCGGAGAGAGTGAAGCGAGCGCTCCGGGGAGGAGCGGGGACCCGGAGCGCTCGGCGTAACAGTACCCCCCCCCTTGGGTCTCCCCCTCTTCTTGGAGCCTGAGAACCTGAGGAGCAGACTTTTGTCAAGGATGTTGTCCTCAGGTTCCCAGGATCTCTCTTCAGGACCACAACCCTCCCAGTCTACTAAAAAAAAAATTTTCCCTCTGACCTTTTTGGCAGCCAAAATTTCCTTGACCGAGAAGACGTCCGAGGAGCCGGAAACAGGAGTGGGAGGAACAGATTTGGGAGAAAAACGGTTGAGGATGAGTGGTTTGAGAAGAGAGACGTGAAAGGCATTAGGGATACGAAGAGAAGGAGGAAGAAGAAGTTTATAAGAGACAGGATTAATTTGACACAAAATTTTGAAAGGACCAAGATAGCGTGGTCCCAACTTGTAGCTAGGGACACGGAAGCGGACATATTTAGCGGAGAGCCATACCTTGTCTCCAGGGGAAAAAACGGGGGGAGCTCTTCTTTTCTTATCCGCGAACCTCTTCATGCGTGAAGAAGCCTGTAAGAGAGAATTTTGGGTCTCTCTCCATATAATGGAAAGGTCACGAGAAATTTCATCCACAGCGGGCAGACCAGAGGGCAAGGGGGAAGGGAGGGGGGGAAGAGGGTGACGGCCGTACACCACGAAAAATGGGGATTTGGAGGAAGATTCAGAGACCCTGAAGTTATACGAGAATTCGGCCCATGGAAGGAGATCTGCCCAGTCATCCTGGCGGGAGGAAACAAAATGTCGCAAATAATCACCCAAGATCTGGTTAATTCTTTCTACTTGTCCATTGGACTGGGGATGATATGCAGAGGAAAAATTTAATTTAACCTTTAGTTGTTTACAGAGAGCCCTCCAGAATTTAGACACGAATTGGACACCTCTATCCGAGACAATCTGCGTAGGCAACCCGTGAAGACGAAAAATGTGTACAAAAAATTGTTTCGCCAACTGAGGCGCAGAAGGAAGACCAGGAAGAGGGATGAAATGTGCCATTTTGGAGAATCGATCAACGACCACCCAAATAACAGTGTTGCCACGGGAAGGGGGTAAATCAGTAATAAAATCCATACCAATCAGAGACCAAGGCTGTTCGGGGACAGGCAGAGGATGAAGAAAACCAGCGGGCTTCTGGCGAGGAGTCTTATCCCGGGCACAGATAGTGCAGGCTCGCACAAAGTCCCCAACATCCGTCTCCAGAGTCGGCCACCAATAGAAGCGGGAGATGAGTTGCACAGATTTCTTGATGCCCGCATGACCTGCGAGATGGGAGGAGTGACCCCATTTGAGGATTCCGAGGCGTTGGCGTGGAGAAACAAAGGTCTTTCCTGGAGGAGTCTGCCTGATGGAGGCAGGAGAAGTGGAGATCAGGCAGTCAGGTGGAATGATGTGTTGCGGAGGGAGATCAACCTCTGAGGCATCCGAGGAACGAGAGAGAGCATCGGCCCTAATGTTCTTATCGGCAGGACGAAAGTGAATCTCAAAATTAAATCGGGCAAAGAACAGAGACCACCGGGCCTGGCGAGGATTCAGCCGTTGGGCAGACTGGAGGTAGGAGAGGTTCTTGTGGTCGGTGTAGATAATAACAGGAAATCTTGATCCCTCCAGCAGATGCCTCCATTCCTCAAGTGCTAATTTAATGGCTAGAAGCTCTCGATCCCCGATGGAGTAGTTCCTCTCCGCTGGAGAGAAGGTCCTAGAGAAAAAACCACAAGTGACAGCATGCCCGGAAGAATTTTTTTGTAGAAGAACAGCTCCAGCTCCCACTGAGGAGGCATCAACCTCCAATAGGAAGGGTTTGGAAGGGTCAGGTCTGGAGAGCACGGGAGCCGAAGAAAAGGCAGACTTGAGTCGTTTAAAGGCGTCTTCTGCTTGAGGAGGCCAGGACTTGGGATCAGCATTTTTTTTGGTTAAAGCCACGATAGGAGCCACAATGGTAGAAAAATGTGGAATAAATTGCCTGTAATAATTGGCGAACCCCAAAAAGCGTTGGATAGCACGGAGTCCAGAGGGGCGTGGCCAATCTAAGACGGCAGAGAGTTTGTCTGGATCCATCTGTAGTCCCTGGCCAGAGACCAAATATCCTAGAAAAGGAAGAGATTGGCATTCAAACAGACATTTCTCAATTTTGGCATAGAGTTGGTTGTCACAAAGTCTCTGAAGAACCATACGGACATGCTGGCGGTGTTCTTCTAGATTGGCAGAAAAAATTAGGATATCGTCCAGATATACAACAACACAGGAGTATAACAGATCACGAAAAATTTCATTGACAAAGTCTTGGAAGACGGCAGGGGCATTGCACAGTCCAAAGGGCATGACCAGATACTCAAAGTGTCCATCTCTGGTGTTAAATGCCGTTTTCCACTCGTCCCCCTCTCTGATGCGGATGAGGTTATAGGCGCCTCTTAAGTCCAATTTAGTGAAGATGTGGGCACCTTGGAGGCGATCAAAGAGTTCAGAGATGAGAGGTAAGGGGTAGCGGTTCTTAACCGTGATTTTATTAAGACCGCGGTAGTCAATGCAAGGACGTAGGGAGCCATCTTTTTTGGACACAAAGAAAAATCCGGCTCCGGCAGGAGAGGAGGATTTACGGATAAAGCCCTTTTTTAGATTCTCCTGGACGTATTCGGACATGGCAAGAGTCTCTGGGGCAGAGAGAGGATAAATTCTGCCCCGGGGTGGAGTAGTGCCCGGGAGGAGGTCGATAGGGCAATCATAAGGCCTGTGAGGAGGTAGAGTCTCAGCTTGTTTTTTGCAGATAACATCCGCGAAGTCCATATAGGCCTTAGGGAGACCGGTTACTGGAGGAACCACAGAGTTACGGCAAGGGTTACTGGGAACCGGTTTTAGACAGTTCTTGGAACAAGAGGACCCCCAACTCTTGATCTCCCCAGTGGACCAATCCAGGGTTGGGGAATGAAGTTGAAGCCAGGGAAGTCCAAGGAGAATTTCTGAGGTGCAATTGGGGAGGACCAAAAGTTCAATCCTCTCATGATGAGATCCGATGCTCATAAGAAGGGGCTCCGTGCGGAAACGTATGGTACAGTCCAATCTTTCATTATTTACACAATTGATGTAGAGGGGTCTGGCGAGACTGGTCACCGGGATGTTGAACCTGTAGACGAGAGAGGCCAAAATAAAATTTCCTGCAGATCCAGAGTCCAAGAAGGCCACCGTAGAGAAGGAGAAGGCAGAGGCAGACATCCGCACAGGCACAGTAAGACGTGGAGAAGCAGAGTAGACATCAAGGACTGTCTCACCTTTGTGCGGAGTCAGCGTACGTCTTTCCAGGCGGGGAGGACGGATAGGACAATCCCTCAGGAAGTGTTCGGTACTAGCACAGTACAGGCAGAGGTTCTCCATACGGCGTCGTGTCCTCTCTTGAGGTGTCAGGCGAGACCGGTCGACCTGCATAGCCTCCACGGCGGGAGGCACAGGAACAGATTGCAGGGGACCAGAGGAGAGAGGAGCCGAGGAGACGAAACGCCTCGTGCGAACAGAGTCCATATCTTGGCGGAGTTCCTGACGCCTTTCAGAAAAACGCATGTCAATGCGAGTGGCTAGGTGAATAAGTTCATGTAGATTAGCAGGAATTTCTCGTGCGGCCAGAACATCTTTAATGTTGCTGGATAGGCCTTTTTTGAAGGTCGCGCAGAGGGCCTCATTATTCCAGGACAATTCTGAAGCAAGTGTACGGAACTGTACGGCATACTCGCCAACGGAAGAATTACCCTGGGCCAGGTTCAACAGGGCAGTCTCAGCAGAAGAGGCTCGGGCAGGTTCCTCAAAGACACTTCGGATTTCCGAGAAGAAGGAGTGTACAGAGGCAGTGACGGGGTCATTGCGGTCCCAGAGCGGTGTGGCCCATGACAGGGCTTTTCCGGACAGAAGACTGACTACGAAAGCCACCTTAGACCTTTCAGTGGGAAACAGGTCCGACATCATCTCCAGATGCAGGGAACATTGGGAAAGAAAGCCACGGCAAAACTTAGAGTCCCCATCAAATTTATCCGGCAAGGATAAGCGTATCCCAGGAGCGGCCACTCGCTGCGGAGGAGGTGCAGGAGCTGGCGGAGGAGATGACTGCTGAAGCTGTGGTAGTAACTGTTGTAGCATAACGGTCAGTTGAGACAGCTGTTGGCCTTGTTGCGCTATCTGTTGTGACTGCTGGGCGACCACCGTGGTGAGGTCAGCGACAACTGGCAGAGGAACTTCAGCGGGATCCATGGCCGGATCTACTGTCACGATGCCGGCTGGCAGGTAGTGGATCCTCTGTGCCAGAGAGGGATTGGCGTGGACCGTGCTAGTGGACCGGTTCTAAGCCACTACTGGTATTCACCAGAGCCCGCCGCAAAGCGGGATGGTCTTGCTGCGGCGGTAGTGACCAGGTCGTATCCACTAGCAACGGCTCACCTCTCTGGCTGCTGAAGATAGGCGCGGTACAAGGGAGTAGGCAGAAGCAAGGTCGGACGTAGCAGAAGGTCGGGGCAGGCAGCAAGGATCGTAGTCAGGGGCAACGGCAGAAGGTCTGGAAACACAGGCAAGGAACACACAAGGAACGCTTTCACTGGCACTAAGGCAACAAGATCCGGCAAGGGAGTGCAAGGGAAGTGAGGTAATATAGGGAAGTGCACAGGTGATTACCCTAATTGGAACCACTGCGCCAATCAGCGGCGCAGTGGCCCTTTAAATCGCAGAGACCCGGCGCGCGCGCGCCCTAGGGAGCGGGGCCGCGCGCGCCGGGACAGAACAGACGGGGAGCGAGTCAGGTAGGGGAGCCGGGGTGCGCATCGCGAGCGGGCGCTACCCGCATCGCGAATCGCATCCCGGCTGGCAGCGGGATCGCAGCGCCCCGGGACAGAGGACGTGACCGGAGCGCTGCAGCGGAGAGAGTGAAGCGAGCGCTCCGGGGAGGAGCGGGGACCCGGAGCGCTCGGCGTAACAGTAGGTATGACAAATTTTTGTGGTCAGTGTAGATGGTGATCGGGTGGAGAGACCCTTCCAGGAGATGCCTCCACTCCTCGAGTACCATTTTAATGGCCAGCAATTCTTGGTCACCAATAGCGTAATTTTTTTCAGGAGGAGAAAATGTTTTAGAGAAAAAACCGCAAGTGACCTTTTTTCCTTTAGCATTTTTCTAAAAAAGAACCGCCCCGGCTCCTACTGAAGAGGCATCCACCTCGAGGAAGAATGGCTTCAGTGGATCAGGCCTAGTCAAGACTGGTGCTCAGGCGAAGGCGGCCTTAAGGCGAGTAAAAGCTTCTTCTGCTTGGGGAGGCCAGGATCTCGGATTTGCATATTTCTTGGTCAGAGCCACAATGGGAGCCACAATAGTGGAGAAGTGGGGGATAAACTGACGGTAGTAATTAGCAAATCTGAGGAAGCGCTGGATAGAGCGAAGTCCAGAGGGGCGTGGCCAATCCAAGACTGCGGAGAGCTTATCGGGGTCCATTTGAAGGCCCTGTCCTGAGACCAGATATCCTAGGAAAGGAAGACAGGTACGTTCAAAGAGGCATTTTTCAATTTTGGCGTAGAGATGGTTAACTCGGAGGCGCTGGAGCACTTGGCGAACATGGAGGCGGTGTTCCTCTAGGTTGGAGGAGAAGATTAGAATGTCATCGAGAGAGACCACCACGCAAGTATACAACAAGTCCCGGAAGATCTCATTGACAAAGTCTTGGAAGACTGCAGGGGCGTTGCAATGACCGAATGGCATGACCAGGTATTCGAAGTGACCATCTCTAATGTTAAAAGCAGTTTTCCACTCATCTCCTTCACGAATTCTGATGAGATTGTACGCGCCCCTGAGGTCAAGCTTGGTAAAAAATCTTTGCTCCGCGCAGCCGGTCAAAGAGTTCCGAAATGAGTGGCAGAGGGTAGCGGTTCTTTATAGTGATCTTATTGAGGCAGCGGTAGTCAATACAAGGGCGTAGAAACCCATCCTTCTTGGCAACAAAGAAGAATCCTGCTCCAGCAGGAGAAGAAGACTTCCTGATAAAACCTTTTTTGAGATTCTCCTGAATATATTCCGTCATGGCCTCAGTTTCCGGAGCGGAGACAGGGTAAATCCTGCCACAGGGCGGCGTGGTCCCAGGGAGCAAGTCAATAGGGCAGTAGTAGGGCCTATGTGGTGGTAAGACCTCTGCCTGTTTTTTGCAAAAGACATCAGAAAAGTCTTGATAGGCCTTTGGAAGGCAGAGCAAAGGAGAAGCAATAGAGAATTGGCTGGTGGGAAGCGACTTAAGGCAGCGTGAGTGGCAGGAAGAGCCCCAGGATTTTATGTCCCCCGTGGTCCAGTCGAGGGTAGGAGAATGCCACTGGAGCCAGGGTAAGCCAAGAAGGATGTCTGAGGTGCGGTTAGGCAGGACAAAGAACTCAATCCTTTCTTGATGGAGAACCCCCACGCTCATGCGTACAGGGGCCGAGCGGTAACGCACGTTAGAATTCAGGTGTTCTTAACTGATTAAATGTAGAAGGGCTTGACTAGACGGATAACAGGGATGTTAAGCCGATTGATGAAGGAGGCTTTTATGAAGTTTCCTGTTGAACCAGAGTCCAAGAATGCCTCCGCAGAGAAGGAGGCTTTATCAGCTGGAGAAATCCGCACTGGAATAGTCCGGCGTGGAGAGGAAGAATTTACACCCAGTGACGCCTCTCCCACGTACACTAGGTGCGAGCGTTTCCCTGACGCTGAGGACGAAGAGGACAATCCTTTAGGAAATGTTCAGAGCTCGCACAGTATAGGCATAAGTTCTCGTTCCTCCGGCGAGTCCTCTCTTGCTGGGTCAGGCGTGACCGGTCCACTTGCATGGCCTCCTCAGCGGGAGGCACAGTAACAGACTGCAAAGGATGCTGGAAGAGAGGGGCCAGGCACGGGTATCGCCTGGTGCGAACGAGATCTTTCTCCTGGCGGAGCTCCTGACGTCTCTCAATGTAGTGCATATCAATGCGGGTAGCAAGGTGGATTAGTTCAGTCACGGAGGAGGGTATTTCTCGTACGGCCAGACAATCCTTAATATGGCTGGATAAACCTTTTTTAAAGGTCTCGCAGAGAGCCTCATTGTTCCAGGCCAACTCAGAGGCCAAAGTCCGGAATTGTATGGCGTATTCGCCCACGGTAGAGTCTCCTTGGACAAGGTTCAGTAAGGCAGTTTCCGCGGATTAGGCACGGGCAGGTTCCTCAAAGACACTGCAGACTTCAGAAAAGAAGGACTGGACTGAGGCAGTGGCAGGATCGTTGCGGTCCCAAGCAGCGTGGCCCAGGCCAAGGCCTTCCCAGAAAGTAGTCTGACGACGAACGCCACCTTAGACCGTTCAGTGGGGAATTGGTCCGACAACATCTCTAAATGCAGGGAGCATTGGGACAGGAATCCCCGGCAATTTTTAGAGTCCCCGTCAAACTTATCTGGGAGAGACAGGCGGACTCTAGCAGAAGAAAAAGCAGCAGCTCGGAGAGGAGGAGATGCTGGAGCTGGCGGTTGAGGCTGTGGAGGCAGGAGCTGTTGAATCATGGCGGTCAACTGCGACAGCTGTTGTCCTTGTTGAGCAATTTGCTGGGACTGCTGGGCAACCACGGAGGTGAGATCAGCGAGGCTTGGCAGCGGTACCTCAGCGGGATCCATGGCCGGATCAACTGTCAGGGTCCGGACTAGCGGCTGGTGAAGACACTGGAGGTGGATCCCCTGTACCAGAGAGGCGATGACCCGGGCCGTACTGGGGAATCGGTTCTAAGCAGTTACTGGTGTTCACCAGAGCCCGCCGGAAAGCAGGATGGACTTTTTGTGGCAGTAACTACCAGGTCGTGTTACCCAGTAGCGACTCGACCTCTCTGGCAGCTGAGACTGGCGCGGTACACAAGGACTAGACAGAGGCGAGGTCAGACGTAGCAGAAGGTCAGGGCAGGCAGCGAGGTTCGTAGTCAGGGGCAACAGCAGAAGGTCAAGGTACACAGGCTTGGGACACACTAAACGCTTTCTCAGGGCACAAGGCAACAAGATCCGGCAAGGAGAGGAAGGGGAAGTGGGTTTTTATAGGTTAGGGAGTGATAGGAAGTGATTGGGCCAGGCACCAATTAGTGGTGCACTGGCCCTTTAAATTTAAGCAAGTCGGCGCGCGCGCCCTAGGGAGCGGGGCCGCGCGCGCCGGGAGGAAGCAGACGGGGGCGATGCCGACCGGAGCGCTGCAGACAGAGGAACGCCGTGAGCGCTCCGGGTCCTGCTGCCTCCCCGGAGCGCTCACGGCGTTCCTCTGTCTGCAGCGCTCCGGTCGGCATTGCTGACCGCGAGCGCTGCTCTCTGGTCCCCGGAGGGGACGCGATCCGAGGCACGGCTCGTGTCCGCCCTCGGGTCGCGCCCAACAGCAGTTTTTTTTCCCCCAAAATTTATCATTTTTAGAAAGGGTAATGAGAGAAAATGCCCCCCAATATTTGTAACCCCATCTCTTCTGAGTATGGAAATACCCCATGTTAGGACGTAAAATTCTCTGCGGGCAAACTACATTGCTCAGAAGAGAAGGAGCGCCATTGAGCTTTTGGAAAGAGAATTCGTTTGGAATGGTAGTCAGGGGCCATGAGCATTTACAAAGCCCCCCGTGGTGCAAGAACAGTGGACCCCTCCCACATGTGACCCCATTTTGGAAACTACACCCCTCACAGAATTTAATAAGGGGTGCAGTGAGTATTTACATCCCACTGGTGTTTGACAGATCTTTGGAACAGTGGGCTGTGCAAATGAAAAATTTAATTTTTCATTTTCACGACCACTGTTCCAAAAATCTGTCAGACACCTGTGGGGCGTAAATGCTCACTGCACCCCTCAATACATTACATGAGGGGTGTTGTTTCCAAAATGGGGTCACATGTGGGGGGTCCATTGTTCTGGCACTATGGGGGCTTTGTAAACATACGTGGCCTTCAATTCCGGAAACATTTTCTCTTCAAAATCCAAATGGTGCTCCTTCTCTTCTGAGCATTGTAGTGCGCCCAAAGAGCAGTTTATATCCACATATGGGGCTTTTTTCCTATTTTCCCTTGTGAAAATGAAAACTTTAGGGTAAAACCAGCATTTTAGTGAAAACATTTTTTTTTCATTTTCCCATCCTAATTTAATGAAAATTCGTCAAACACCTGTGGGGTGTTAAGGTTCACTATATGCCTTGTCACGTTTCGTGAGGGGTGTTGTTTCCAAAATGGGGTCACATGTGGGTATTTATGTTTTTGCATTTATGTCAGAACCGCTGTAAAATCAGCCACCCCTGTGCAAATCACCAATTTAGGCCTCAAGTGTACATGGTGCGCTCTCACTCCTGAACCTTGTTGTGCGCCCGCAGAGCATTTTACGCCCACATATGGGGTATTTCTGTACTCACGAGAAATTGCGTTACAAATTTTGGGGGTCTTTTTTTCCTTTTACTGCTTGTGAAAATAAAAAGTATAGGGCAACACCAGCATGTTAGTGTAAAAAAAAATAAACATTTTTACACTAACAGGCTAGTGTAGCCCCCAACTTTTCCTTTTCATAAGTGGTAAAAGGAGAAAAAGCCACCAAAAATTTGTACAGCAATTTCTCCCAAGTACAGAAATACCCTATATGTGGCCATAAACTGTTTCCTTGAAATACGACAGGGCTCCGAAATGAGAGAGCGCCGTGCACATTTGAGGACTAAATTAGGGATTGCATAGGGGTATTCTATACCAGTGATTCCCAAACCGGGTGCCTCCAGCTGTAGCTAAACTCCCAGCATGCCTGGACAGTCAGTGGTCCAGAAATGCTGGGAGTTGTTGTTTTGCAACAGCTGGAGGCTCCTTTTTGGAAACACTGCCGTACAATACATTTTTCATTTTTATTGGGAGGGGACGACGACAATGTAAGGGGGTGTATATGTAGTGTTTTACCCTTTATTTTGTGTTAGTGTAGTGTAGTGTTTTTAGGGTACATTCGCACTGGCGTGTTACGGTGGGTTTCCCGCTAGGAGTTTGCGCTGCAGCATTTGCCGCAGCCCAAACTTGGAGCAGGAAACTTACTGTAAACCTGCCCGTGTGAATGTACCCTGTACGTTCACATGGGGGGGGCAAACCTCCAGCTGTTTCAAAACTACAACTCCCAGCATGTACTGACAGACCGTACATGCTGGGAGTTGTACTTTTGCAACAGCTGGAGGCACACTGATTGGAAAACCTTCAGTTAGGTTCTGTTACTTAACTCAGTATTTTCCAACCAGTGTGCCTCCAGCTGTTGCAAAACTACAACTCCCAGCATGTACTGATCACCGAAGGGCATTCTGGGAGATGTAGTTATGCAAAAGCTGGAGGTACGCAACTAAAACTCCCAGCATGCTGAGACAGCTGTTTGCTGTTTGGGAATGCTAGGAGTTGTAGTTTTGCAAGATCTGGAGGGATACAGTATAGAGACCACTGGATAATGGTCTCAGACTGTAGCCCTCCAGATGTTGCAAAACTACATATTCCAGCATGCCCAAACAGCAGGCTACAGGTTAGAGACCACTGTATAATGGTCCCAGACTGTAGACCTCCAGATGTTGCTAGGCAACTTACCAGCTTCCGTAGGATCCAGGGAGCCGTCCTCTTCTTCCGCACGACATCGCCGCCCGCCGATCACCGTCGCCCGTTGCCTCCGGATGGGTAAGCGGACTTCGGCGCCCGGTCCCCTCCCGTTCCCCATTCTGCCCCGCCTATTGTGGGTGGGCAGGACGGGGAAAACGAAAGTTAACCCCCCTGCCCCCGATCTGCTATTGGTTGTCGCTTCTGATGACCAATAGCAGGGATAGGAGAGTTGGCACCCTGTACAGATGTGTACTCCATTGAATTATGTTTTAAAAATATATGCATATAATACACTCCAAAAACACACACCCTCCCCCCAAAAAAAACATCAACATGTGAAAAAATAAAGAAGTTACATCTCACAAAATACGGCAACGTTTTTATGTTATAAATGAAAACAAAAATTTAAAAAAGTATATGTATTTTGTATTGCCATAACCGTATCTACCTGCAGAGTAAAGTTAACATGTAATTTATACCACATCATGAACTAACTAAAAAAAAGTATAAAAAAAACAACCGCAGAATAGAATTTTTTATGTATAGAACCTCATAAAAAATTTTATAAAAAAAAAACAACCAGTGTCACATATACCCCAGAATAGTACCAACGAAAGCATCAACTTGTCTCCTAAAAATATTTTCGCACCCCAAGGCCTCTGCAACTTTATATGATGCCAAAAAAATATCCTAAACTAAAAGGAGGCCCCAAAATCCACACAGCACAACTTCATATCTGAGGCCTGTGTGAGAGACACGTAGCACACACAGGCCACATATGCAATATTTCTAAGTATGTCAGAATTGGGGGAATAAATCTTGAGTTTTATTTCTTTGTCAACACCTATTGTGTTACTGAAAAAAATGGATTAAAATAAAAAATCAGCAAAAATATGAGATTTTAAAATTCCACCTCCATTCTGCTTTCATTTCTGTGAAATGCTTAAAGGGTTAATAATACATTTCTTCCCCTAGGAAACGCGGGGCCTCTGAATAAAAAGATAACTATGGAAGACTTATGGGCCGCAGTGAAGTCAGGAAGGGGGAGGTCATTGCCAGGGCCGGATGGACTGCCATTTCAGGTCTACCGGGACTTTGGGGATGTACTTCTTCCCTTCTTTTATGCAGGTTCTAGAGGAAGCTAAAAAGACTGGAGATCTTCCCCAATCAATTCCAAAAAAGATAAAAACCCTAGTAAAGTTGAATCATATCATCCGATTTCACTTATCATTACAAATGCTAAAATTCTTGCAAAAGTATCCATCAAATGGTTTGGCTAAAGTAGTGCCAGAATTGATTGGAGAAGACTAGACAGGATTTGTACCTGGATGAGTGATTCAATCTAATCTAATGCGTACTTTCTCATATATACAGTTGCAATTAAAGCTTTTAAAGGGGTACTCCACTGGAGAAAAAAAATTTAATCAACTGGTGCCAGAAAGTTAAACAAGTTTGTAAATTACTTCTATAAAAAAAAAATCCTAATCCTTTCAGTACTTATCAGCTGCTATATGATCCACCAGAAGTTCTTTTCTTTTTGAATTTCCTTTCTGTCTGACCACAGTTCTCTCTGCTGACACCTCTATTCATGTCAGGAACTGTCCAGAGCAGGAGAGGTTTATTATGGGGATTTGCTCCTTCTCTGGACAGTTCCTAAAATAGACAGAGGTGTCAGCAGAGAGCACTGTGGTTGGACAGAAAGGGAATTCAAAAATACAAGAACTTCCTGTGGACCATACGGCAGCTGATAAGTTTTGGAAGGATTAATATTTTTTAATTGAAGTAATTTACAAATTTGTTTAACTTTCTGGCACCAGTTGATTTAAAAGAAATGTTTTCCAGTGTAGTACCCCTTTACCATGGTGGAGTGGAGGTTTCTGTGGCAGCTTGTGGGAAAATATGGTTTGGGTGGAGATTTTTTTAGTTGGGTGCAACTGCTATATAACTCATCAAGTGCGAAGATTAGTTTAAATGTTTAAATGGAACTTTAACAGAAACTAGAAAAGGGTGCCCCCTCTCACCATTGCTGTAATCATAAGAAATTCAAATAAAATATCAGGGTTCAGTCTAAACGGGGAGGAAGATAGAGTTCTGCTATACGCAGAAGACCTACTGTTGTTTTAAAAAAAGACTGAGACTATGCTTCCGGAGGTCATGAATATAGTCGATAAATTTGGTAAAGTATCTGGCCTAAAAATAAATTGGGAGAAATCAATGATACTTCCAAGATCTCAGGGGGCTAAATCAAAAATAGAAAAGGTGACTGTTCTGGGACATGAGGAATGTGTTGATTATTTGACATTAAAAATCGGGTACAAAGTAGACTCATTCTACTAAATTTAAAACCTTTGATAAACAAAGTAAAAAGAAAATTGATGTGTGGGTGAAGCTTCCCCTATCGATAGCAGATAGAGTGTGCCTAATAAAAATGGTAATATTGCCACAAGTTCTATATGTGATCTCAGCATCCCCAGTTTGGATCACTGCTAAATGGTTTAAAGGGATCGAGGCAATGCTAAGAAGACCGATATGGGGAAGATCGCGAGTTCGGTTTAAATATTCAAACCTGGCTCTACCAAAGGGGAAGGGTTATACCAGATATGATAAGTTTAATAAACTTCTTTAATGTCAATCTGAATACTTTAAGGGGTGTATTTTTTAAAACAGGGTAATTCATGGGGGTATGTAACTGAACTGAACTGGTCCCTGAAAAATTAGATTTTGAAACTTTCTTGAAAATGTGAAAAATTGCTGCTAAACTTATAAACCTTCCATCATTTTAAAAACATAAAATAATGTTTATTAAATGATGGAAACATAAAGTAGTCATATTAAAGATGTGAATTAATCATTAATTTGCTGCAGCATGACCATCATACGAGCAGAAAATGCTAAATCTAGAAAAATGCTAATTTTTGGGGGGGCAAAATATATATATTTTTTTTTTGAAACGCTAAATATATAAATCCAAATTTCCACTAATATAAAGTACAATATGTCACAAAAAAAAAAAATATTCAAAATCGCTTTCATAAGTAAAGAGTTCCAAAGTTATTACCAAATAAGTGGGCACATGTCAAATTTTGAAAATTTGTCTTGGTCGTTAAGGTCAAAACAGGCTAAAGAGTAAAGGGGTTAAAAACAACCCTCTGTTTTCTATCACTGAGCCAGTTATGTACCCACTTACTTACATTTCTCCAATCCAAAGCATTTTCATTTTATGTACCAGCTTTTTTAAAGTTACATTTGTATTCTTGGCCTTAAGATATGTTTGCTGCAATTGTACCTTTTTTCCTTACAGGTTGATGGTTCTGTACACATTTGTTTACTTATATGAGTTCAGTTTGCTGGGTATTTTGAGGCTATTTTTGCTACACAAGCTTGTTGTATCTTTATGCTCTTATAAAACTAATAAATTCTGATTATACATAATTACACACTCAAAGTAAATCATTGGTGCTGACGTCAGAAATAACATGCAAAAGCAATAGATGGCTGATGAACATGATGTTCTTGATAAGCTGCCGGACATGTTTGTGATGAGAAAAATTGAGACACATAATGTATCCCGCATGATTTATGGGAACACACCTTCCTATAAAATGGGTATAAGATAAATATAGCCTTTGCTAGAGTAATCTAATTGCTGAAACATGATATGAAATAGAAATTTCAGGAAATTTCTTAGAATTTTGTAGTCTGCAATTATTGTTTTTCATTAGAAAATTGTCAAGCACTAGACAGAAATATTAGTGAAGGCAAGGATTAATATTTTTGTCATAACAAGCTGTATAGTGCCATTTGGAATCTACACACCAATAAGGGTAGAACATAATAATCATAACTTTTTATTTATATAGTGCACACAGATTCTGCAGGGGTATACACTCAAATTGATCCCTTTGGGGCTTACAAGCGAAACACACCTATCAATATGTTTTGGAGTTTGGGCAGAAACAAGAGGAAACCCACGCAATCATGGAGACATGCAGATGTTGTCCTTGGTGTGATTTCAACCTAGGATGATTGTCATAAGGCAACAGTTCTAACCATTGAGCCACATACAGCATTAACCTCTTAAGGACCCAGGGCGTATGGATACGCCCTCACACCCTGGGCCTTAAGGACCCAGGGCGTATCCATACACCTGGCGTTTTCCGGTCCCTGCCGCACGCCGGGCAGAGATCGGAACCGGATGCCTGCTGAAATCCTTCAGCAGGCATCCAGGGCAAATGCCAAGGGGGGCCATGTAGGCCCCCCAATGTCGGCGATCGCCGCAAATCGCAAGGTCTCTGGGACCCGACCGCCTGGTAATTTTGCATGATCCCGGCTGTCACAGAAAGCCAGGACCATGCTAACGTATAGAAGCGAGGTGGCAAGCCGGCCACCTCCTCCAATCCCCTGCGATTCTTCGGTTAGTTAACCAACCAATCGCAGGGGGGGGGGGGCGGTTACTTCTTCCCGCCCTGCCCGGCCCCTGGAAGTCCGGAGAGGATGGGAGGAAGACCGGAGGATGCGGCGGAGGACGGGGGAGTGCTGGGGCCCAGCCCCGGTACTTACCTCGTCCCTGAAGACCCAGATCCAGACGATGAAGACGGCGGCGGCGGCGACAGGTGAGTAGATCTTCAGCCGCGGTCGGGCCCTTTACAGCAATGCACGTTGACGTAAAGCGACATGCATTGCTGTAATGGGACCCTGTATACTACAACTCCCAGCATGCCCAGACAGCCCTTGGCGTCTGGGCATGCTGGGAGTTGCAGTTTTGCAACATCTGGAGGTCCACAGTTTGGAGACCACTGTGCCCTTCCAGATGTTGCAAAACTGCACATCCTTAGCATGCTCTTACTGTTCAGGCATGCTTGGAGTTGTAGTTCTGTAACATTTGGCCCTTCAGATGTTGCAGAACTACAACTCCCAGCATGCCTGGACAGTTTTGGCATACTGGGAGTTGTAGTTTTGCAACATCAGGAAGGGCACAGATTGGGAACCACTGTATTAGTGGTCTGCAAACTGTAGTCCTCCAGGTGTTGCAAAACTACAACTCCCAGCATGCCCAGACAGCCCTTGGCGTCTGGGCATGCTGGGAGTTGCAGTTTTGCAACATCTGGAGGTCCACAGTTTGGAGACCACTGTGCCCTTCCAGATGTTGCAAAACTGCACATCCTTAGCATGCTCTTACTGTTCAGGCATGCTTGGAGTTGTAGTTCTGTAACATTTGGCCCTTCAGATGTTGCAGAACTACAACTCCCAGCATGCCTGGACAGTTTTGGCATACTGGGAGTTGTAGTTTTGCAACATCAGGAAGGGCACAGATTGGGAACCACTGTATTAGTGGTCTGCAAACTGTAGTCCTCCAGGTGTTGCAAAACTACAACTCCAAGCATGCTGGGAGTTGTAGTTCGGCAACATCTGGCTCTAAAGATGTTGCCGAACTACTACTCCCAGCATGCCTGAGAATGTTTGAGAGTAGTGGTTTTACAACAACAGGAGGCACACTGGTTGGGAAATATTGTCTGTTTCCTAACTCAGTGTTTCCCAACCCGTGTGCCTCCAGCTGTTGCAAAACTGTAACTACCAACATGCACTGATAGACTGTGCATGCTGGGAGTTGTAGTTTTGCAACAGCTGGAGGTCCCCCCCCCCCCCTGTGAATGTACAGGGTACATTCACATGGGCAGGGGCTTACAGTGAGTATCAGGCTGCAAGTTTGCGATGCAGCAAATTTTGCGCGGTAGTCCCCCGCCCATGTGACTGTACCCTAAAAACACTTCACTACACTAACACAAAATAAAATAAAAAGTAAAAAACACTACATATACACATACCCCTACACAGCCCCCCTCCCCAATAAAAATGAAAAACGTCTGGTACGCCACTGTTTACAAAATGGAGCCTCCAGCTGTTGCAAAACAACAACTCCCAGTATTGCTGGACAGCCGTTGACGTTCCAAGCATGCTGGGAGTTTTGCAACAGCTGGAGGCACCCTGTTTGGGAATAACTGGCGTAGAATACCCCTATGTCCACCCCTATGCAAATCCCTAATTCAGGCCTCAAATGCGCATGGTGCTCTGGAGCCCTGTCGTATTTCAAGGCAACAGTTTAGGGCCACATATGGGGTATCGCCGTACTCGGGAGAAATTGCACTACAAATTTTGGGGGGCTTTTTCACCTTTCACCCCTTATGAAAAGGTGAAGTTGGGGTCTACACCAGCATGTTAGTGTAAAAACATAAATAGTTTACACTAACATGCTGGTGTTGCCCTATACTTTTCATTTTGACAAGAGGTAAAAGGGAAAAAAAGTCCCCCAAAATTTGTAATGCAATTTCTCCCGACTACGGAGATACCCCATATGTGGGCACAAAGTGCTCTGGGGGCACACAACAAGGCCCAGAAGGGAGAGTGCACCATGTACATTTGAGGTGATTTGCACAGGGGTGGCTGATTGTTACAGCGGTTTTGACAAACGCAAAAAAAACAAAACCCCACATGTGACCCCATTTCGGAAACTACATCCCTCACGGAATGTAATGAGGGGTGCAGTGAGAATTTACACCCCACTGGTGTCTGACAGATCTTTAGAACAGTGGGCTGTGCAAATTAAAAATTTTGTACAGCCCACTGTTCCAAAGATCTGACAGACACCAGTGGGGGTAAATGCTCACTGTACCCCTTGTTACGTTCCTCAAGGGGTCTAGTTTCCAAAATGGTATGCCATGTGGGGGTTTTTGCTGTTCTGGCCCCATAGGGGCTTCCTAAATGCGACATGCCCCCGAGCAAAATTTGCTCTCAAAAAGCCAAATATGACTCCTTCTCTTCTGAGCATTGTAGTTCGCCCGTAGTGCATTTCAGGTCAACTTATGGGGTACCTCCGTACTCAGAAGAGATGGGGTTACAAATTTTGGGGGGTATTTTCTGCTATTAACCCTTGCAAAAATGTGAAATTTGGGGGGAAACACACATTTTAGTAAAATTTTCTTAAATTTTTTTACATATGCAAAAGTCGTGAAACACATGTGGGGTATTAAGGCTCACTTAATTCCTTGTTACGTTCCTCCAGGGGTTTTGTTTCCAAAATGGTATGCCATGTGTTTTTTTTTTTGCTGTTCTGGCACCATAGGGGCTTCCTAAATGCAACATGCCCCCCAAAAACCATTTCAGAAAACATACTCTCCAAAATCCCCTTGTCGCTCCTTCGGTTCTGAGCCCTCTACTGCATCCGCCGAACACTTTACATAGACATATGAGGTATCTGCTTACTCAAGAGAAATTGGGCTACAAATATAAGTATACATTTTCTCCTTTTACCCCTCGTTAAAATAGTGAGTTTGGAAATTTTGTGAAAAATTGGAAAATTGCTGCTGAATTTTGAAGCCCTCTGGCGTCTTCCAAAAGTAAAAACTTGTCAATTTTATGATGCAAACAGAAAGTAGACATATTGTATATGTGACTAAAAAAAATATTTTGAATATCCATTTTCCTTACAAGCAGAGAGCTTCAAAGTTAGAAAAATGCAAAATTTTAAAATTTTTCATAACATTTTCACATTTTTCACCACAAATTTTTTTTACCACTACGTTAAAGTAGAATATGTCACGAAAAAACAATCTCGGAATCAGAATGATAACTAAAAGCATTCCAGAGTTATTAATGTTTAAAGTGACAGTGGTCAGATGTTCAAAAAATGTCCTAAGGTATAAAATGGCTGGGTCCTTAAGAGGTTAAGAGGTTAAAGGGGAAAACCGGTGGAATTTTATTTTATTTTTTTCAAATCAACTAGTGCAAGAAAGTTAAACAGATTTGTAAATCACTTTTATTTAAAAATCTTAACCCTTCTAGTACTTATCAGCTGCTGTATACTACAGATATATTACAGAGAAATTTGTGAAGAGCTTTCCAGCCTGACAACAGTTCTCTCCGCTGACACCTCTGTCTGCGTCAGGAACTGTCCAGAGCAGGAGAGGTTTTTTTATGGGAATATGGTTCTAATCTGGACAGTTCCTGACACGGACAGAGGTGTCAGAAGAGAGCACTGTTGTCAGACAGAAAAGAAATTCACTAATTTCTCTGATTTATACAGCAGTTAATAAGTCCTGGGAGGATTAAGATTTTTAATAGAAGTAATATACCCTTAAATTTTGGGGACTAATCAAGATGACTTTAGGCCCGAGGAGAGGGAATCTGGATAGAAAACTGCTTCGTGAGGAGGCAAGTGTTACGCCTAGCGCTCCGGGTCCCCGCTCCTCCCCGGAGCGCTCACGGTGTCTTTCTCCCTGCAGCTCCCCGGTCAGTCCCGCTG
This sequence comes from Hyla sarda, assembly GCF_029499605.1. Classification (NCBI taxonomy): domain Eukaryota; kingdom Metazoa; phylum Chordata; class Amphibia; order Anura; family Hylidae; genus Hyla; species Hyla sarda. The sequence goes on from NC_079189.1 coordinate 294,588,663, forward strand.
ACCGGGAGCGCTGCACTGTCATGGCCGTCGGGGATGCGATTCGCACAGCGGGACGCGCCCCCTCGCGAATCGCATCCCAGGTCACTTACCCGTCCCGGTCCCCTGCTGTCATGTGCTGGCGCGCGCGGCTCCGCTCTCTAGGGCGCGCGCGCGCCAGCTCTCTGAGACTTAAAGGGCCAGTGCACCAATGATTGGTGCCTGGCCCAATTAGCTTAATTGGCTTCCACCTGCTCCCTGGCTATATCTAATCTCCTCCCTTGCACTCCCTTGCCGGATCTTGTTGCCTTGTGCCAGTGAAAGCGTTTAGTGTGTCCAAAGCCTGTGTACCTGAACTTCTGCTATCCATCCTGACTACGAACCTTGCCGCCTGCCCCCGACCTTCTGCTACGTCTGACCTTGCCTCTGCTTAGTCCTTCTGTCCCACGCCTTCTCAGCAGTCAGTGAGGTTGAGCCGTTGCTAGTGGATACGACCTGGTTGCTACTGCCGCAGCAAGACCATCCCGCTTTGCGGCGGGCTCTGGTGAAAACCAGTAGCCTCTTAGAACCGGTCCACTAGCACGGTCCACGCCAATCCCTCGCTGACACAGCGGATCCACAACCCGTAAGCCGAATCGTGACAGCAAGATGGATACAAAGATTAAAAACACAAAGCCCTAGTGGCTTGAATGAAGGTTTTACCTTCTTAGCCTTTATTTCATAATTAGACCTGCCGTTATTAATTATGATCACAACTTATTATTATTACAATATTGAATCACACAAGTCCATAGACCATTGTTTAGGAAGTGCCTGATAGATGTCCTTTTCTAGTTCCCCTACACAAGGGATGAGGTGACAATATACCAATTTAACCACCACTAAGGCGGTGGAGATAAGAGATATAATTGTAGTACATCAAGTGGCCATGATAGATCATCTACAATAATCATGTGATTGGAACAATCATACATACTACCATCTGAGTAATCAAAATGATGGTGATGGAAAAACAAATCCTTTTTGAGGTCATTAATTGCCCCAATTCCTTGTGAGAATTGGCCCAGGATAGAACTGGATCCATGCCAATAGGGTGATGTCCTTAAAAGATAAAAAGGAAAGACAAGAGATCAATAAGAAATATGACCAATAATACATATGAGTATAAATGACATATCCTTAACAGGGTTTTTTTGAGACCCAATATTGATTCTTAACAGTTTAATGCCATAAGACAGTATGATGAGGACCATATGAAACGTCATTGGACCCAAATTATATAGGAATGTATAGAATGATCAGAGACAATTAATCTATGTTATCCTGTTATAATAGGCATTCCACCTCTGCTTATATAATAACGTAGCCTCTATCTATATGTAGTAAGAATGCTGTACATGGACCATGTTGGGAGAATGGAAATAGAACCAAGTGTTCGCGCAGGCATCTGTTGCCTGAAGAAGGAGGCTGTTTATATGACCTCCGAAACGCGTTGCTATTAAAACCCTATGATATGCGAGGACTTCTCTTGGTTATTACCTGTATGCTTTCCTGGAGGGGGGATAGTATGTGAGACTTGGTCTTACACTCCCCCCATGTGAAGTAAGTGAACCACTTCTCTGCTTCGTATGACAACCTGAAATTACTCTGTCATTTCTACTACTATGAGCGCTGGTCTTTTTCTATATTTGTTTTTATTCCCCATCTGGTTGTCACACTGCAAGTGCATACAGAATTACAATTGATTGCGGTACAGCAGTACTCATTTAATATTAGTACATATGGGAAGAGAGAAACTCTGAATTTTTAATCTTTCATTTTGTGTGGATTACTACAAATTAATAAAGTTATATGTTTTAACCTCCTACGCGGTAATCCCCTGCCAGGATCGGTAACCCCGAGTCACGCTCGGGGTAGAATTGCAGAGTTCCCGACCGGGCTGCACGATATATCGCAAAAGCAATGCGATATAGCGATGCGGCCCCCGGGAAAACATGCGATTATCTGCTCTGGTCGGCTCCCGTTGCGGGGGCCGGCCAGAGCAGGTAAAGAAAAATACTAAAAGTCAGTGTTTCCCTACCAGGGGGGCTCCAGCTGTTGCAAAACTACAACTCTCAGCATGCCCGAACAGCCAAAAAACAGTCCGGGCATGCTGGGGGTAGTAGTTTCACAACAGCTAGAGGCCCCCTGTTAGAAAAACACTGAGCTAAGTGTAAAAGGAAAAAGTAGTAAAATAAAAAAACCTTTTGCTCACCTAATCCCGGTCCCTGCAGATGTCGTTCCCCTCCGTGCGCTCCGGTCCCTGCTCTCTTCACTATTCATCTTCTAGGACCTTTCCCTTTTCAGCCAATCACAGGCCGCAGTGGTGTAAAGCCTGTGATTGGCTGAAGGGGAAAGGACTTGTTCTGCAGCAAATACACTACACTAGGTTTGAAATCTGCCCGGCAAACCTAGTGTATGCTGCTGCAGGACAAGAATGTGACATTGGGGGGGGGGGGGGGGGAAATGTGACAAAGGGGGGAATGTGACAGAGGGGGGGGGGATGTGACAGGGGGAGGGGAATGTGACGGGGGGAATGTAACATGAAGGGGGAGAATGTGACAAGGGGGGGGGAATGTGACAAGGGGGATGTGACGGGGGGAGGGGAATATGACATGAAGCCCCCCTTCATGACCATGTGAGAAGGGGGGGATGTGACAGGGGGAGGGGAATGTAACATGAAGGGGGAGAATGTGACAAGGGGGGGGATGTGACGGGGAGGGGAATGTAACATGAAGGGGGAGAATGTGACAAGGAGGGGGGAGAATGTGACAAGGGGGGGGAATGTGACAAGGAGGGGGGGAATGTGACGGGGGGGATGTAACAAGGGAGAGGGAATGTGACGGGGGAGATGTGAAATGGGCGGGGGGGAGATGTGAAATTCAGTGCAAAAAATTGTACCGCTTTTGGTACAAATTTCCAGACAGAATCATACCGCCAGGGAGGTTAATATATGGGAAATTAGGGAATTAGTGGATCACTGCGGTGATCTTGTGGTAAATTATCTGGATTAACCCTCCATATATTGGTCTTTTATGGATCATTAATATACAAATCTGTTTAACTTTCAGGCACCAGTTGATTTGAAAACTTTTGTTTTGTACTTGTTTCCGCCGGAGTTCCCCTTTAATCCCTTAAGAACCCGGGCTTTTTCCGTTTTTTCATTTTCAATTTTTCCTCCTTAACTTTAAAAAATCATAACTCTTTAAAATTTTCACCTAAAATTCTATATGATGGCTTATTTTTTGCATCACTAATTCTACTTTGTAATGACATTAGTCATTTTACCCAAAAATCTACGGTGAAATGGGAAAAAAAATCAATGTGCCACAAAATTGATGAAAAAACACTATTTTGTAAGTTTTGGGGGCTTCCGTTTTTACGCAGTAAATTGTACAGCAAAAATTATACTTTATCTTTATTCTGTAGGTCCATACGGTTAAAATGATACCCTACTTGTATAGGTTTAATTTTCTATCACTTCAGAAAAAAATCATGAATACATGCTGGAAATTTATACGTTTAAAATCTTCTGACCCCTATAACTTTTTTTATTTTTTTTCATTTCATTTTTGCGCCTGATCTGAAGTTTTTAATGGTACCATTTTTGTTCTGATCAGACTTTTTGATCACTTTTTATTCACTTTTTTGTGGTATAAAAAGTGATCAAAAATGCGCTATTTTGGACTTTGCAATTTTTTTGCGCGTACGCCATTGAATGTGCGGTTTAAAAAGCGGAATATTTTTTATAATTCGGACATTTCCGCACGCGGCGATACCACATATGTTTATTTTTATTTACACTGTTTTTTTTTATTCTTGGAAATGCCGGGTTATTCAAACTTTTATTAGGGGAAGGGATAATTGAAAGGGTTAATGATTTTTTGACACTTTTCTTATGCAATATTATAGCTCCTATAGGGGGCTATAACATTGCATTAACTGATCTTTTACACTGATTGATGCATCTCCATAGGAATGGATCAATCAGTGTTTTCGGCGATTGATTGCTCAAGCCTGGATCTCAGGCTTGAAGTATTAATTCGGTGATCGGACAGCGTAGGAGAAGGTAAGAAGACCTCCTCCTGTGCTACAGCTGTTCGGGATGCCGCGATTATACCACGGTGATCCTGAACAGCTCCCTGAGCTAGCCGGGCACTTTTACTTTTGTTTTTAGTCGCGCGGCTCAGCTAAAGGGTTAATAGCACGCGACACCGCGATCAGTGCCGCGCGCTATTAGGTTTCCTATGAGAAACCATTGATCAATGTAAAAGATCAGTGTGTGAAGTGTTAAACCCCCCTATGGTAGCTATAACATTGCAAAAAAAAAGTGAAAAAAGATCATTTAACCCCTTCCCTAATGAAAGTTTGAATCACCCCCCTTTTCCCATTTATGGAAAAAAAACTGTGTAAATAAAAATAAACCTATGTGGTATCACAATGTGCAGAAATGTCCGAATTATACAAATATATGGTTAATTTAACCACAAGGTCAACGGCGTATGCGCAAAAAAATTCCAAAGTCCAAAATAGCGTATTTTCGGTCACTTTTTATATTATGAAAAAATGAATAAAAAGTGATTTAAAAGTCTGATCAATACAAAAAGGGTACCAATAAAAACTTCAGATCATGTCGCAAAAATTGAGCCCTTATACAACCCCGTACACAGAAAAATAAGAAAGTTAAAGGGGTCAGAATATGACAATTTTTAACACAAACATTTTCCTGCATGTAGTTAAGATTTTTTCCAGAAGTACGACAAAATCATACCTATATAAGTAGGGTATCATTTTACCCGTATGGACCTAAAGAATAAAGATAAGGTGTCATTTTTACCGAAAAATGTACTACGTGGAAACGGAAGCCCCCAAAATTTACAAAATGGCATTTTTTCTTCAATTTTGTCGGACAAGGATTTTTTTCTGTTTCGCCGTAGATTTTTGGGTAAAATGACTGATTGAATTGGTGGCGCAAAAAAAAAAAAAAAAAGCCATCATATGGGTTTTTAGGTGCAAAATTGAGAGTTATGATTTTTAAAAGGTAAAGAAGAAAAAACAAAAGTGCAAAAATTGGAAAACCCTCCGTCCCCAAGGGGTTAAAGAGGTACTCTGCCGAAAAAAAATCTTATCCCCTTTCCAAAGAACAGGGGATAAGATGTTAGATCTCCGATGCGGCACCCCAGTCATCCGTGCATGGAGTAAACTCCATTCATTTTCCTTGTAATCTTCAAGCCAACTCAAGCAAGGCTATATATTAAATATATCAATTTAAAAAAAAAAATTCACAGAGATGTGCAACCAATAACAAAAAAATTAAAAAATGGGGCCCAACTTTGGGGGGAGATGAAAGGGCACTTTATGCTCACACAAAAGGGCTAATGTCACTCCTGTGTTCCACACCACATTGTATTGGTATATATTACTCATTGGGGAGATTTATCAAAGGATTTAGACTGGTTTTTCCTGTCTAAATTTTCGCACAGAAAGCCGCAGTCTAAATATGTGCGACTTTTTTGCGACTTCTGCTTTAGAGGATTTTTAGAACATGATGCATTCTAGTCTATTTTTGTACATTTTAGTCTATTTTTGACAGAAAAATGCATTGGTGCTGAATTTATCAAAAGTGACTTTTCAGCGACAAGTCGCATCGGCTGAAAGTACGCTGAAATGTCAGACCATGCTGGAGCAGGTTTAAATACAGTCTAAAGCATAGATCCCGAAGTCTGTGCACAGAATTTATCAAGAGCCGTGCGCCTTTTGATAAATTAGGCGCACATAGACCAGCCAAACACTCTGTAGTTTGGTCTACATTGATGCGGGACATAGACAACTTTGATAAATCTCCCCTATTGTATTTTTTGTCCTAGCCACTGTGAATGTGAATACAGACTGCTTCTGTAGCATATCATTTTGCGAATACATAGAGCAACCTGGGCTTTGCAGTTATTTGACATTATGCATTTGGGTTAGCATATGGTGTTTCTTTCTCTCCTCCCTTTTTTAATTTTTTTATTGTTTGTGCATTACTTTGACATTAATACAAATCACATATTTTTACATACCATTGGTTGAGTCAATCTATTTTTACAATATGTCATGAAAAATCAATAGTCTCAATAATTTGAATAAGTAAAAACAATAACCAATTGAAGATCCAACAATTTTTGGCGTTGGTAACTATTTTTTTTTGCTAACTGAATCTGTAAAACCGAAGTTTGATCAGAACTTTTATAGTAGCTCAGTTTGCCTAGAACTCAGACTTCGATGCATTTAGCTGGGCAGAAGCTGCAAAGCATATCACTAAATGCTGTTAAAAACAGTTCTGGAAAGATGGTTGCTCTCATAAAAATGTTATAAAAATACAATTTTAAAAATTACGATCAGAAATAGTATCTAGCTCTATTCAGGGTCACATGTGCCATATTTTGCTGTGTATTTGCTGCTGCATATTTTCCTATTCATTGAAGTCAGTGGGTAGCAAAATCAGCTGTATATTTTGCTACCCTTTGACTTAAATGGGTAGAAAAATCCACAGCAGCAAATATGCAGAAACATACGGCACATGTGACCCCCTACCCCAAAAGGGACTGTAAGTATTTTTCTGTCTCCTTCCAAAGCTGGCCAGAAAATTGGAAATACATTTTACACTTTTGGAAGTCCAACTTGCACTATGAGCACCTAGGGATCATCAAATTAAAGGGGTTATCCAGGAAAAAAACTTTTTTATATATATCAACTGGCTCCTGAAAGTTAAACAGATTTGTAAATTACTTCTATTAAAAAAATCTTAATCCTTTCAGTACTTATGAGCTTCTGAAGTTAAGGTTGTTCTTTTCTGTCTAAGTGCTCTCTGATGACACGTGTCTCGGGAACCGCCCAGTTTAAAAGCAAATCCCCATAGCCAACCTCTTCTAAACTGGGCGTTTCCCGAGACAGGTGTCATCAGAGAGGACTTAGACAGAAAAGAACAACCTTAACTTCAGAAGCTCATAAGTACTGAAATTATTAAGACTTTTTAATAGAAGTAATTTACAAATCTGTTTTACTTTCTGGAGCCAGTTGATATATAAAAAAAAAGTTTTTTCCTGGATAACCCCTTTAACCTCTTAAGGACGCAGGGCGTATCCATACGCCCGTGGGAATTCCGGTCCCCACTGCTAGCCGGTTGGGGACCGGAGCCGGATGCCTGCTGAATTCGTTCAGCAGGCATCCCGGCATATCGCCCAGGGGGGGTCATTATGCCCCCCCCATGTCGGCGATCGCCGCAGATCGCTGGACAATTCAGTCCAGCGATCTGCGGCGATTCCGGGTCAATCGGTTCTCCAGTGACCCGGTGACCCGGAATTACTGGCAGTTCGGGGCCGTCTCTGACGGCCCCGAACAGCCAGAGCCTGCAGGGGTGAGGTGGCACTGGTGCCACCTCACGATCACCCTGATTCGTCGGCCGGATTACCGGCCGACCAATCAGGGCGCCTGCTGCGTGTGTCACATCCGCACCCGCTCCGCCCCTCTTCCGGAGGGCGTGAACGGGTGCGGGAAGACGACCCCGGGTGCTGGGGACCCCGATCCCCGGCGTCAATGTTGGGATCGGGGGCCCCAGGAGCGACGGCGGCGAGGGACAGTCCTGTGATGAAGCAGCAGCAGGAGGTGAGTTACAGCCTCCTGCTGTTGCTTAGCAACAGCTCCCAGCATGCAAAAAGGGCATGCTGGGAGCTGTAGTTATGCAACAGCAGGAGGCAGACCACCACAACTCCCAGCATTCCCTTATGGGCATGCTGGGACTTATGGTTTTGCAACAGCTGGAGGCACATTTTTTCTATGGAAAAGTTGTATAACTACAACTCCCAGCTTGCACAAACAGCTAAAGTGCATGCTGGGAGTTTGTAGCGGTGCATCTGCTGGTTGCATAACTACAACTCCCAGCATGCCCGTTGGCTGTCGGTGACTGCTGAGAGTTGTAGTTTTGCAACAGCTGAAGGCACACTGGTTGTGAAACTTAGAGGTTTTTTTTTTACCTAACTCAGTGTTTCACGACCGGTGTGCCTCCAGCTGTTGCAAACTACAACTCCCAGCAGTCACCTTACACCATGCACCGTACATGCTGGGAGTTGTAGTTTTGCAACAGCTGGAGGCACACTGGTTTTGAAACACTGAGTAAGGTCACAAATTCCGTGATACATAACCAGTGTGCCTACAGCTGTTGCAAAACTAAAACTCTCAGCATGTACAGTCTGTCAGCGCATGCTGGGAGTTGTAGTTTTGCAACAGCTGGATGTCCCCCCCAATGTGAATGTACAGGGTACACTCACATGGGCGGAGGCTTACAGTAAGTATCGGGCTGCAAGTTTGAGCTGCAGCAAATTTTCTGCAACAGCTCAAACTGCCAGCGAGAAACTACTGTGAATCCCCCGCCCGTGCGACTGTACCCTAAAAACACCACTACACTACCACAAAAAATAAAAAGTAAAAAAACACTACATATACACATACCCCTACACAGCCCCCCTCCCCTCCCCAATAAAAATGAAAAACGTCTGGAACGCCACGGTTTCCAAAACGGAGCCTCCAGCTGTTGCAAAACAACAACTCCCAGTATTGTCGGACAGCCGTTGACTGTCCAGGCATGCTGGGGGTTTTGCAACAGCGGGAGGCACCCTGTTTGGGAATCACTGGCGTAGAATACCCCTATGTCCACCCCTATGCAATCCCTAATTTAGGCCTCAAATGCGCATGGCGCTCTCACTTTGGAGCCCTGTCGTATTTCAAGGCAACAGTTAAGGGTCACATATGGGGTATCGCCGTACTCGGGAGAAATTGGGCTTCAAATTTTGGGGGGTATTTTCTGCTTTTACCCTTTTTAAAAATGTAAAGTTTTTGGGAAAAGAAGCATTTTAGGTAAAAATTTTTTATTTTTTTTTACATATGCAATAGTCGTGAAACGCCTGTGGGGTATTAAGGTTCACTTAACCCCTTGTTACATTCCCCGAGGGCTCTAGTTTCCAAAATGGTATGCCATGTGGGCTTTTTTTGCGGTCCTGGCACCATAGGGGCTTCCTAAATGCGGCATGCCCCCAGAGCAAAATTTGCTTTCAAAAAGCCAAATGTGACTCCTTCTCTTCTGAGACCTGTAGTGCGCCAGCAGAGCACTTTTCACCCCCATATGGGGTGTTTTCTGAATCAGGAGAAATTGGGCTACAAATTTGGGGGGGTATTTTCTGCTTTAACCCTTTGTATAAATGTAAATTTTTTGGGAAACCAAGCATTTTAGGTACATTTTTTTATTTTTTTTTACATATGCAAAAGTCGTGAAACACCTGTAGGGTATTAAGGTTCACTTTACCCCTTGTTACGTTCCCTGAGGGGTCTAGTTTCCAAAATGGTATGCCATGTGTTTTTTTTTTTTGCTGTCCTGGCACCATAGGGGCTTCCTAAATGCGGCATGCCCCCAGAGCAAAATTTCCTTCAAAAAAGCCAAATGTGACTCCTTCTCTTCTGAGACCTGTAGTGCGCCAGCAGAGCACTTTTCACCCCCATATGGGGTGTTTTCTGAATCGGGAGAAATTGGGCTTCAAATTTTGGGGGGTATTTTCTGCTATTACCCTTTTTAAAAATGTAAAACTTTAGGGAAACCAAGCATTTTAGGTAAAAAAATTTTTTTTTTTTTTTACATATGCAAAAGTCGTGAATCACCTGTGGGGTATTAAGGTTCACATTACCCCTTGTTACGTTCCCCGAGGGGTCTAGTTTCCAAAATGGTATGCCATGTGGGGTTTTTTGCTGTTCTGGCACGCTCCTTCCCTTCTGAGCCCTCTACTGCGCCCGCCGAACACTTTACATAGACATATGAGGTATGTGCTTACTCGAGAGAAATTGGGTTTCAAATACAAGTAAAAATTTTCTCCTTTTTACCCCTTGAAAAAATTCAAAAATTGGGTCTACAAGAACATGCGAGTGTAAAAAATGAAAATTGTGAATTTTCTCCTTCACTTTGCTGCTATTCCTGTGAAACCTGTAAAGGGTTAAAACGCTTACTGAATGTCATTTTGAATACTTTGGGGGTGCAGTTTTTATAATGGGGTCATTTATGGGGTATTTCTAATATGAAGACCCTTCAAATCCACTTCAAACCTGAACTGGTCCCTGAAAAAAAGCGAGTTTCAAAATTTTGTGAAAAATTGGAAAATTGCTGCGGAACTTTGAAGCCCTCTGGTGTCTTCCAAAAGTAAAAACTCATCAATTTTATGATGCAAATATAAAGTAGACATATTGTATATGTGAATAAAAAAAAATTATTTGGAATATCCATTTTCCTTACAAGCAGAGAGCTTCAAAGTTAGAAAAATGCAAAATTTTCTAATTTTTCATAAAATTTTGGGATTTTTCACCAAGAAAGGATGCAAGTTACCAAAAAATGTTACCACTAAGTTAAAGTAGAATATGTTACGAAAAAACAATCTCGGAATCAGAATGATAACTAAAAGCATTCCAGAGTTATTAATGTTTAAAGTGACAGTGGTCAGATTTGCAAAAAATGGCCGAGTCCTTAAGGTGAAAAAGGGCTCAGTCCTTAAGGGGTTAATCTTTGGTTACCCCATACCTCTGGGAGGCAACTTGACTAAGTTGGTGAGTATACAGTGCCCTGCATAAGTATTTACCCCTTGGACTTGTTTTCCTTTTTGCCTCTGTTACAAATTAGAATTCAAATAGACTTAATTAGACTTTTACCATTTAATTGTAAACACAACATGCACAGTAATGAGAATAAAAAGTTGACATCTGTTGAATGCCTAAGTATTCATATTTACTTTAGGTAAGGGGCGCTCAGGGTGATTGGCAATGTTGAGTGTCTGTCACACACAGCGCTTTGCACTATGGCCGCAATGTTCAATTTTGGTCTCATCTGACCAGAGAACCTTATGTTTTCTGTGTCTCTCACATGACTTGTGGCAAACTCCAAATGGGATTTTTGCGGCTCACTTTCAACAACAGCTTTCTTCCTGCCACTGTTCCACAAAAGCCAGATTTGTGGAGAACATGATCAATAGTTGTCCTGAGGACAGATTCTCCAACTTCAGTTGTAGATCTTTGCAGCTCCTCCAGAGTTATGATGGACCTATTGTTGTGCCATATTCTTTCCATTTTCTGATGATGGATTTTACGGGGCTCCTTGAGATGTTCAATGCCTAGGATTAGGGATGCACCGAAAAGGAAATTTTGGTCTGAAACTGAAAATTTAGGCTGCGCTTGGCCAAAACTGAAATCGAAAATGCATTGCCATGCCCCCTTTTTTAATATGGTTTTTGTTACTTTTTTTTAAACTTTTTTTAGGATGTGATGTGACCAAAATCAACAATTTTTGTGTTTGGGATTTTTTAGCATTTAAAGGAAAACTGTCACATGTTTGCTCCCGCACTAACACAGGTACGGATGGATAGTGCGGGAGACGCTGATTCCTATGATCCCTACATGGCCACATCTGTCCAGCCATTTGCCCACAATCTTAGTTTTATTATATCTGGAAATGTGGCTGTAACTGGCACGGGTGGGGTTTCCGTAGCTTAACTGGCACTGACATCAGCACTGCCTGTCCGCAGCGCCGCCCCGCTTATGAATATTCATCCCTTCTCCCTCCAGCTCTCCCTCTCTTCGCCGCTCCTAACTGGTCTTCACTGCGCAAAGAGAGGGAGAGCTTGAGGGAGGGGTGATGAATATTCATAAGCGGGCAGCGCTGCGGATGTGCGGCGCTGACGTCAGTACCAGTTAAGCTACAGAAACCCCGCCCATGCCGATTACAGCCACATTTCCAGGTATACTAAAACTAAGATTGCGGGCAAACGACTGGACGGATCCGGACAAGGTAGGGATCATAGGACTCAGTGTCTCCCGCACTATCCGTCAGTACATGTGGTTAACACAGGAGCAAGCATGTGACAGTTTTCCTTTAAGACATCCACAGTGCAGGATCAGAAACATAATGATATATTAGTTGGGACAATTACGCATGTTGCAATACCAAATATGCTTTTTTATTATTTTTTTATATTTTTAATATGGAAAATGGAAAAAGGAGAACGATTTAAACATTTAAATTGGAAGGGGTTAATTGATGTTGTTAAAATTTTCTTTAACTTTTTTTTTTTTTTTACTTTTTCTTTCTTTCTTTTAGTCCCTTAGAGGAATTTTAGGAGGAATCATTAGATTCCTCAAACAGATCAATGGAGTTTCATAGAACTCCATTGATCTGTATTCTCTGTGCTCATTTGATTGAGCCTGCTTAGCCAGGCTCAATCAAATGCAGAGCCACAGACCTGACAGAAGGAAGCAGAGGTAAGACCTCTGGCTACCTCCATACTGGATGGCCCCCCTGCAATCGCGCTGCTGGGTGGGGGCTGATCCACCCCACTGAACCCCCAGGGAGCTTTTACAGGTCCCTTTAGACGCCACTGTCAGCTTTGACAGCGGTGATCTAAAGGGTTAATAGCCAGCAGCAGGCATCTCCCGTGTATGACGCGGACCTGACCCGTGGGTCCGCGTCATGTCCTCACCCGATCTGTGACGTATATGTATGTCATGAGTTGGGAAGAGGTTAAGCCACGCCTCCTGAAAATTTCGGCAGAAAATACAATCAGCCGAAAATGCTGAAAGGGGCATTTTTGGACGATAATTTTCAGCAGCCAATATTTCGGTGCATCCCTACTTGGGATATTCTTTGATAACCTAACCCTGCTTTGTACTTCTCCACAACTTTATCCCTGATCTGTTTGGTGAGCTCCTTGGTTTTCATGATGCTGTTTGTTCAGTAATGCTCTCTAACAAAGCCTGAAGCTTTCATAGAACAGGTGTATCTGTACTGAGATTAACCCCTTAAGGACACAGTGATTTAGTTTTTTTCTTCCTCATCTTTTAACCATAAGTCATAATGCTTTCCATTTTCCAACTACAGACCCATTTGGGGACTTGTTTTTGGGCCACTAATTGTACTTTGTACATCACTCATTTTACCACAACTACGGAAAAGAAAATTATTTGTGGTGTGAAATTGGAAAAAAAAATGCCATTTTGCACCTTTTGGGGGTTCCTGTTTCAACACAGTTTTTGGTAAAAATTATACACCATGATACAAATGATCATTTTCAGTAAAAATGATCCAGTAGGCCCATAAGAATATAATGATACCCGATTTATATAGGTTTTGTTTTATTTTGCCAGTTATTACTACTAAAATTATAACTTTTTGGATGAAAATTAGTATGCTTAAAGGGGTACTATGGTGAAAAACATTTTTTTTACATCAACTGGTGCCAGAACGTTAAACAGATTTGTAAATTACTTCTATTTAAAAATCTTAATCCTTCCAGTATTTATCAGCTGCTGTATGCTCCACAAAAAGTTCTTTTCTTTTTAAATGTATTTTCTGTCTGACCACAGTGCTCTCTGCTGACACCTCTGTCTGTCTCAGGAACTGTCAAGAGTAGGAGCAAATCCCCATAGCAAACCTATCCTGCTCTTGACAGTTCCTGACATGGAAAGGGGTGTAAGCAGAGAACACTATGGCCAGACAGAAAATAAATTTAAAAAGAAAGGAACTTTCTGTGGAGCGTACAGCAGTGGATAACTACTGGAAGGATTAAGATTTTTAAATAGAAGTAATTTACAAATCTGTGTAACGTTCTGCGACCAGTTGATTAAAAAAAATGTTTTTCACCTTAGTACCCCTTTAAAATAGTCCTCTTTTGAACCCTATAATACTTAATTGTTCTATATATGGGGCTGTATAAGGTCTCAGTTATTGTACTGTGATCTGTAGTTTTATCGGTAACATTTAAATGGACCTTTTGATAATGTTTTATCATTTTTTCTGATATGAGAAGTGACCAAAAGTCAGCAATTCTAGACTTTGGTATTTTTTTACTGTTATACCTTTGACTGTGCAATTTCATTAACATTATACTTTAATATTTCAGACATTTTCACATGTAGCGATACCACGTTTATTTTTGTTTACATTATTTTATTTGAATAATGGGAAAAGGAGGGTGATCTAAAGTTTTATTAGGTAAGGGGTTTATTTACCTTTATTACCAATTTTTTTGGACCTTTCATTCAGTATTTTTAGTCCCCATAGGGGCCTATTACATGCAGTCTTTCGATTGCATACACTAAACAATGGTGTGCCCTAGCACATCATTGATCAGTGTTATTGGTGCTCCATTACTACAGGCTGCTGAGGTTGCAGGGCCGAATGGGTGGGAGGAACCTGGTAAGAGAAAAGGGGTTAAAGGGGTACTCCAGTGGAAAACATTTGTTTTCTTTAAATCAAGTGCATAAAGCTAAAGGGGTACTCCAGTGGAAACCTTTTTTTTTTATCAACTGGTGCCAGAAAGTTAGACAGATTTGTAAATTACTTCTATTAAAAAATCTTAATCCTTCCAGTACTTATTAGCTGCTGAATACTACAGAGGAAATTCTTTTCTTTTTGGAACACAGTGCTCTCTGCTGGCATCTCTTTTTATGACACCTGTCTCGGGAAGCGCCCAGTTTAGAAGCAAATCCCCATAGCAAACCTCTTCTAAACTGGGCGTTTCCCGAGACAGGTGTCATCAGAGAGGATTTAGACAGAAAAGAGCAACCTTAACTTCAGAAGCTCTGAAAGGATTAAGATTTTTTAATAGAAGTAATTTACAAATCTGTTTAACTTTCTGGAGCCAGTTGATATATAAAAAAAAGTGTTTTTCTGAAATACCCCTTTAAGGACCAAGGACGTACGCGTACCTCCGTGGGAATTTCGGTCCCTGCCGTGCGGGGACTGAACCGGGATGACTGCTGATATAGATTTGCAGTCACCCTGCGCAAATGCCCAGGGGGGTCATCAGACCCCCATGTTGGCGATCGCCGCAAATCGCAAGTTAATTCACACTTGCAATTTGCTGCGATTCCTGTGATGCGGGTCACATGTGTACCGCTGACCTAGAGATACATGGCGATTGGGGGTGTAGAATACACCCCCAATCACCTCCTGTATCTATGGGGAGGTGGCGACAGGATCGCTGCTATTGGCCGGCAGGGGAGTAGTTAACGGCCTCTTCTCGCAGCTCTGCCGGCTGGCTGAGTTCAGTCAGCGGTCAGAGCTGCAAGAAGGAGCCGAGATCGGAGCCCCCTCAGAAGAGAAGAAGCCCCCTTAGAGCAGGGACAGATTACTCAACAGGGAAAGGTTGGAGTAAAAAAAAGTGAAAGTAAAAAGATGTAATAAAGAAAAAGGAATCCCCCCCCCCCCCCCTGACCCACTCATAGATCCTCAAGGGTCCTCCACAGTTTTTTTTTTCTAGCATGACTCAGGCCCTATTAGGGGTTCAGGGCACTGCTATTTGCCCCCCCCCCCTTTTCTTTTTTGGCCGCAGCAGTTTTTTTTTCTTTTACCCCATATAACGGTGTGATTTTTAATCACACACCGTTATATAATACAGTCAGACCAAACACACACTACATGCTCCCCTTCCCCCCCACACTCAGCCCCTCCCCTCTGCCGCCACCCCCACCACTACCACCACCACGGTAGAAAAAAGGCGGTGACTCGCCAGGCATTTTCGGCCGCGGAGGCATACGCTTTTCTTGCCTCCGACTCCGAATCTGCCAGTGAGGACGAGGAAGATCCTACTCCCCTGTATTCTTCCTCGTCCTCCTCATCATCTAGTACTGATGAGCCAACACCTGTACGGCGGCGGAGACCCCCCATGATAATGGCCCAGTGGACGGCACTAGTACGAGCGACAATGCTGCTCGTACTAGGAGTCCAACCCCCCAGACAAGTTTACCGGTGCCCCCTTCCAGTGAACCTGTCTAGAGACCCCCTGAGGTTTATCAGTCACGGATTCCGAAGTTTGTTTGTGACTCCGGAATCCGGATTGACACGGCTGGATTCACTGAAATTGACTATTTCAGTTATTTTTTCAGTGCCAGTTTTGTCAATCACATGGGGGAACAGACAAATCTGTACGCCCAGCAGTTCATCGCCCACCACCCTGATTCTGTTTTGGCCAGGCCCAATGAATGGTCCGCCATTGATGCAGCAGAAATGAGGACATTTTGGGGCCTTGTGCTGCATATGGTTCTGGTCAAAAAGCCAAGTGTCAGGCAGTACTGGAGCGGAGACATCCTATATCAGACCCCGCTTTACAGTATGGTCATGGCACAGAGGTGGTTCGAGGCCATTCTGAAATGCCTGCATTATGCAAATAATGCGGCATGTCCACCCCGAAGTGATCCCGCCAATGACTGGCTTTACAAAGTGAGGCCAGTCATCGATCACTTTTGGAGGCCTACGTACCCCTCAGGGAGCTCTCGGTAGATGAGTCTCTTATCAGTTTTAAGGGGGGGACGACTCATCTTCCGCCAGTATATTCCCTCGAAGCGGGCGCGGTATGGCGTGAAGCTCTATAAACTTTGTGAGAGTACTCCGGGTACACTTACAAGTGTAGAGTATCTGAGGGACGAGATTCCCGTATTTAATCTCCACTCTGGGTGTTAGCGGGAAAATCGTTTGGGACCTTGGGCACCCATTGCTGGATAAGGGTAAACAACTTTTATACCAGCATCCCTCTGTTCACATTCCTTGCCGCCAGATCCACGTCCGCTTGTGGGACCGTGCGGAAGAACCAGAGAGGCCTCCCTCTAAATTTGATCCAGACACCTATTCCCAAGGGTGAGTCCCGTGCCCTCACCCATGAAAACCTGTTGCTGGTCAGGTATAAGGATAAGAGGGATGTCCTTATGCTGACCACAATTCATGGTAACGGCAGCTCACCTGTCGAGGTACCACAACAATGATCCTCAAGCCCGATTGTATTCTGGACTACAATTGGTATATGGGGGGAGTTGATCTTTCTGAAGTCCTGAAGCCATATAACGCCATGCGGAAAACATGGGTATGGTACGAGAAAGTTGCGGTCTACATGGTACAGGTTGCCATGTACAACGCTTTTGTACTGTCCCAGTACTCTGGCAACACAGGGACATTAATCCAGTTCCAAGAAGAAGTCCTAAAGGTCCTGATCTTTGGCGACCGGGAAAGAGCAGGCAGGACTTCCCAAGAAACTGGAGTTATAGCTGCCAGTATCGTCCCAGGCCAACACTTTCCAGGTGAGGTCCCCCCACACTGGAAAGAAGGGACGAGCCCAGAAAAGATGCAAAGTGTGTTACAGGAGGGGGATTCGGAATGATACCATCACTCAATGTTACACTTGCCCCGATCATCCGGGCCTCTGCATTAAGGACTGCTTCAGGGAGTATCACACTTCCATGGAGTTCAAAATTTTCCCTCTTCATTTAAATGTTCCACAATTTGACCCCAATGTACCAAGTCCAGAGTACATTCGAGGTTTTAACCCCATAAAACCACTAAATTGCCCAAAAAAAGTTTAATAAAAAAAAAAAAAGAAACTGATAAGACCTCTGGGGGTATTTTTTTTTAATAAAAAATGGGTCATAGGTCACTGAGTCACTATCATCGGGGACTTTTTATGTTGCCTCAAATGCGCAGCGCTCTCTCTCCACCTGAGCGGGGTGCGCATTTGAGGCAACAGGTTAGGGACCACACCACACATCACATTCCCAGAATGATGATTCAGAGCATAGGGTTTGGGGCGGGCATATATTTTGGTTTTGGCTATGCTCTGGGTCATCACTCTGGGAACATAATCTGTTTTATAATTTTATGTCCCACTGTACCCCATTTTAGTTATTTAGTGTACCCCAGTTATTTACCCCATGTAATGCCCCTTGAGGGGGGGGGGGGGTCCCACTGTTCTGGCTCCATAGGAGAAAGCCAAAGCTCAAGGACCCTGACTGATCTCCAGCACCTCTGAGACCGGTGTGCACGCTGTTTACGCCCAGACTTGAGGTATGTCCTTACTCCAAAGATATGTATTTACACATTTACAATGACATTTTTTCCTTTTACCACTTGTGAAAATAAAAAATTTGGGGTAACCCCAGCATTTTAGTGTAAAAAAAACAAATTTTTAATTTTCACATCCCACTTCATGAATATTTATCAAACACCTGTGGGGTGCTAAGACTCACTGTACCCCTTGTGATCTTCCTTGAGGGGTTTAGTTTCCAAAATAGTATGCCATGTTTTTATTTTATTTATTTTTTGCTGTCCTGGCACCATAGGACTAAAAAAAGACAAAGAAGGAGGGCTCCATAGTGTAATATCGCCAAATCATGCAAGACGCTCAATGTAAATTAGCGCTTACCAAATTAGGTTGTGCGTAGGCCAGCACAACATGGATAAGGGTGTATGATAATGATCCACTGCTGCCATTCCACGAAATAGGCACAAGAAAAAACAGTCACCTCCAAAAGGAGTGGAACTCAGGCGCTGAAGGACCAGGCAAATCTCAGGACAACAAGGTATTTATTCCCAGTATGCAACGCGTTTCGCTTCATCAGGCATATGGACAGGGGAACAGGAAGCACTTTTTATACACTCCAGACCAGGGGCGGACTGACACCACTCAGGGCCCCCGGACCAAATAAAGCAAGGGCCCCCAGCAAGACTCCATCCCTGGCCCCACACCTGCCCCGCCCAGTATGTACATGAATATTTGCCATAGAATAGGGAGTGCAGTGCACTTGAGGCTATGGTGTACTTTGAGGGATGGCAATGTCAATAACCTTAACTACACCAAGCATTTAAAAACACTGAACTATACTCCTCCTTTTTGTGCCAACTTGGGATCTCTGTCTGTGATACCCAGTCCAACTTGGCTCCAGCCTTCACTCACCTTAAAGATGTACTACGGTGGAAAACATTTTTTTAAATCAACTGGTGCCAAAAAGTTAAACAGATTTGTAAATTACTTCTATTAAAAAAATCTTAATCCTTCCTTACTTATTAGCGGCTGCTGAAATTCTTTTCTTTTTGAATTTTTTTTTCTGTCACGACCACAGTGCTCTCTGCTGACACCTCTGTCCATTTTAGGAAATGTCCAGAGCAGCATATGTTTGCTATGGGGAATTTCTCCTGCTTTGGACAGTTCCTGACAGACAGAGGTGTAAGCAGAGAGCACCATGGTCGTGACAGAAGAGAAATCCAAAAAGAAAATAATTTCCTCTGTAGTATACAGCCGCTAATAAGGAAGGATTAAGATTTTTTAATTGAAGTCATTTACAAATCTGTTTAACTTTCTAGCACCAGTTGATTTAAAAAAATAAAAAAATAAAAGTTTTTCACAGGAGTACCTGCCTTTCACCACTCACTACATGATGACACAGTCAGATATATAACTCATCTCTGACTGTGTCATCACATAGTGAGCAGTGAAAGGCAGGTAGAAAATAGTAACTAGTCCATTTATAAGCCCCACTCTTTACCTTTTTGCCTCCTGCTTGGGTGAGGCCTCTAAGATTTATTACAGAAATAGCACAGCAGCACAGAGTATTTCTGGAGGGAACTGTAGTGAGGCAGACTGTCTGAAATACTCTGTGCTGCTGGGAAGCCTACTCCTGCTTTTCACGGCTCCCTACATTATGGCACAGTCTGAGATATAAATTATATGTGAAATATAACTTATATCTCTGACTGTGTCATCATGTAGGGGGGCGGTGAAAGGAAGGTAGAAGATGGAGTAGGCTTCCCCGCAGCACAGAGTATTTCTGGCAGACAGTCTGCTTCACGACAGTTCCCTCCAGAAATACTCTGCTGCTGTGCTATTTCTTTAATAAATCTTAGAGGCTTCAGCCTCACCCGAGCAGTGGGTGGAAAAAGGGCCGCAATACACAAAATGCACTATATCTATTTAGCTGTAGATTAAAGTGCTGCTTTAGACAGCAACTCACAAATAGTGTTGAGCGGCAGAGGCCATATTCGAATTTGCGAATATTCGCGAATATATGGACGAATATTCGTCATATATTCGTGAATATTCGCATATTCGTAATATTCCCGTTTTATTTTCACATATGCGAAAATCCACGAATGCGAAAATTACCATTTGTGAAAATTAGCATATACAAAAATTTGCATATGCAAATTTTCGCATATGCGAAAATTCGCACACCAGTCTCACACAGTAGTATTAGAGCCTTCTTTACATCACACAAGCTGGAAGCAGAGAGGGATGATCACTGTGATGTGTACTGTGAAAAAAAAATAAACTAATATTCGTAATTACGAATATATAGCGCTATATTCGCGAATATTCGCTAATATGCGATATTCGCGAATAAAATTCGCATTGCAAATATTCGCGAGCAACACTACTCACAAATGACGTCTTCTCTAATCAGAATTGTTCCCTTCTCTTCTCCATCTGGTCTGCGCCATCGTGACAATTTCTTCCAGCCACAATTCTTCACCAGTAAACCTGCAAAACAAACCTATTAGGCTCCACACTTTATTTCCATGGGTGACAGAGGGGTGTAGAGGAGTGTACAGGGGTGACAGAGGGGTGTAGAGGAGTGTACATGGGGGACAGAGGGGTGTAGAGGAGTGTACATGGGTGACAGAGGGGTGTAGAGGAGTGTACAGGGGTGACAGGGGTGTATAGGAGTGTACATGGTTGGCAGAGGGGTGTACAAATCATCAATGTAACGCCTGTAAAAAGCGAAGCATTGTTTAAAATCAAGGGACTGTGCAATATAATGGGACTCGAATCGCCCCATAAATTATTTATGGGGCGATTCGAGTCCCATTACATTGCACAGTCCCTTGATTTTAAACAATGCATCGCTTTTTACAGGCGTTACATTGATGATTTGTTTTTATTTGATTGGGGTCCCCTGAACAAGCTGTCTTATTTGTCACCTATCTCAATCATAATGACTGGGGTCTGAAATTTACCCCTAATTTTTCTAACACACAAATCGAATTTTTAGACCTTTTGATAAAGAAAAATGAGGATGGGGCAGTTTTTACCGAAACTTATTTAAAAAGTGTTGATGTTAATAGTTTTTTCGATTTTTCGAGTGCACACTACCTCAAATGGTTGAGAAATGTCCCTTATGGCCAATATTTGCGTATTAGCAAATATTGCACCATTGATTCCGATTTTACTAGACAAGCACGCACCTTAAAAAAAGTTTTATAAGTAAGGGCTATCCCACAGCATTACTTGCAGATGCTTATAATAAGGTGAAAAACCTACCACAGAATGAACTGGTGTCAGCCAGTGTAAATAGGAATAGTAAAAATATTAAAACTGCGTGTTATTTTAAGTACAATTTTATTACCAATTTTAACCCCTTAAGGACCGGGGGGTTTTCCGTTTTTGCATTTTCGTTTTTTGCTCCTTGCCTTTAAAAAATCATAACTCTTTCAATTTTGCACCTAAAAATCCATATGATGGCTTATTTTTTGCGCCACCAATTCTACTTTGTAATGACATCAGTCATTTTGCACAAAAATCTACGGTGAAACGGAAAAAAAATCATTGTGCGACAAAATTGAAAAAAAAAAACGCCGTTTTGTAACTTGCAGGAAAATTAATACGTTTAAAATTGTCATCTTCTGACCCCTATAACTTTTTTATTTTTCTGTGTATGGGGCGGTATGAGGGCTCATTTTTTGCGCCATGATCTGAAGTTTTTAACGGTACCATTTTTGCATTGATAGGACTTATTGATCGCTTTTTATTTATTTTTAAATTATATAAAAAGTGACCAAAAATGCACTATTTTGGACTTTGGAATTTTTTTGCACGCACGCCATTGACCGAGCGGTTTAATTAATGATATATTTTTATAATTCGGACATTTCCACACGCGGTGATACCATATATGTTTATTTTTATTTACACTGTGTTTTTTTTTTATTGGAAAAGGGGGGTGATTCAAACTTTTAATAGGGGAGGAGTTAAATGATCTTTATTCACTTTTTTTGTCACTTTTTTTTTGCAGTGTTATAGGTCCCATAGGGACCTATAACACTGCACACACTGATCTCCTATGCTGATCACTGGTTTCTCATAAGAAACCAGTGATCAACGATTCTGCCGCATGACTGCTCATGCCTGGATCTCAGGCACTGAGCAGTCCTTCGGCGATCGGACAGCGAGAAGGCAGGTAGGGGCCCTCCCGCTGTCCTGTAAGCTGTTCGGGATGCCGCGATTAGCCGCGGCTATCCCGAACAGCCCGACTGAGCTAGCCGGCAACTTTCACTTTCACTTTTAGCCGGGCGGCTCAGCTCTGAGCGCGCGGCTAAAGGGTTAATAGCACGCGGCGCCGCGATCGGCGCTGCGCGCTATTAGAGGCGGGTCCCAGCTTCACTATGATGCCGGGCCCGTCGTGATATGACGCAGGGTTACTGTGTAACCCTGCGTTATATCAGGAGCGCAGGACCAAGGACGTATCGGTACGTCCTTGGTCCTTAAGGGGTTAATTGTGCTTCTAATACTATCAAAGAGATTTTAAGTAAACACTGGCCAATTGTGCGTGATGACCCTGTTTTACGAAATATTGTCCCCTCATATCCAGGGGTCACATTTAGGAGATCTATGAATTTACGCAATTTAGTTGCCCCCAGTAGATTTAGATCCAAACCTGTTTCTTTTGTTTTGTCAGGCGATTTTGGAATGCGTAGGTGCAACAAATCACGTTGCCTTTGTTGTAGGATGGTGTGCACCGAAGATTCATTTACATCAACAGTTACTAATGATACTTTTTTTTAATCAAATTTCTTTTTAGCTGTGAAAGTTCGTTTGTAATTTATTTAATATCTTGTGAGTGCTGTTTACAGTATGTCGACCGTACTGTCCAGTCGATTCGTGCCCGCATGAACAAGTACCGTTCTAATATAAAAAACGGGTTCTTGTTGCACAGTGTGTCTCATCACTTCTTGTCTGTTCATAACAGAAACGCGGATTGCTTGAGGGTCCAAATTTTAGAATGGTTCCCACAGATACACCTAACAGATATCAAAAACTCATAAACCGTGAATCATTTTGGATCTTCAAGCTAGGCACTTTATTTTCTATCGGTCTGAATGAAACTATTGAGAATACTCGCTGATTCATCATTTGTATTTTTGTATTTTTTGTACTTTTGTAATCTTTGCATTTTTATAATATATTTTTTAATATAGTATATGTTTTTATTATATTGTACGCACTTTATGGACCTTGTAAATATTTGGGGTTTACCACTAGCGCACGCTGACACTTTGAGGTACTTTGAGGTACTCCGCCCCTAGACATCTTATCCCCTATTCAAAGGATAGGGGATAAGATGTCAGATCGCCGCGGTCCCGCTGCTGGGGAGCCCCGGTATCCCCCCCTGCGGTACCCCACTATCATTACAGCACAGAGCGAGTTCGCCCTGTGCGTAATGACGGGCAATACGGGGGACGGAGCAGCGTGACGTCATGGCTCTGCCCCTCGTGACATCACAGCCCGTCCCCTTAATGCAAGTCTATGGAAGGGGGCGTGATGACCGCCACGCCCCCTCCCATAGACTTGTATTGAAAGGGGCAGGCCATGACATCACGAGGGGCGGAGCCGTGACGTAACAATGCTCCGGCCCCTGTATTGCCCGTCATTACGTGCAGAGCGAACTCGCTCCGTGCTGTAATGATAGTGGGGTGCCGCAGCGGGGATCCCAGGGCTCCCCAGCAGCGGGACCACGGCGATCTGACATCTTATCCCCTATCCTTTGGATAGGGGATAAGATGTCTAGGGGCGGAGTACCCCTGTAAGTTAGAGTGCACTTTTATGTTTTGCTGTTATGGGTCGATTAATGGTTAACCTGATATTGTGAAGGGTTCATTTTTGTCACTCCCTCATTGGATGATTGTTTCTGAAAATGAGGGGGATTGTTTTGTCTGGAGTGTATAAAAAGTGCTTCCTGTTCCCCTGTCCATATGCCTGATGAAGCGCACATGCGCGAAACGCGTTGCATACTGGGAATAAATACCTTGTTGTCCTGAGATTTGCCGGGTCCTTCAGCACCTGAGTTCCACTCCTTTTGGAGGTGACTGTTTTTTCTGGCACCATAGGGGCTTCCTAAATGGGACATGCCCCCCCCCCCCCCATTTCAGCAACATTTGCAATTGTGACTCCTTCTCTTCTGAGCATTGTAGTGTGCCCAAAGTGCACTTGACGTCCACACATGAGTTACTTCCATACTCAGAAGAGATGGGGTTACAAATTTTGGGGGGCATTTTCTACCATTACCCCTTGTAAAAATGTAAAATTTTGGGAAAAAACATTTTAGTAAAAAGAAAAAATCATATACATATCCAAGGTAGTCCAACACCTGTAGGGTGTTAGGAGCTCAGAGGACCCCTTGTTATGTTCCTTGAGGGGTGTAGTTTTCAAACTAGTAGGCCATGTGTTTTATTTTTGCTGTTCTGGCACCATAGGGGCTTCCTAAATGGGACATGCCCATAAAAAACCATTTCAGCAAAATGTGCTTTCCAAAAGCCAAATGTGACTCCTTCTCTTCTGAGCATTGTAGTGCGCCCCCAGTGCACTTGACGCCCACACATGGGGTATTTTCATACTCAGAAGAGATGGGGTTACAAATTTTGGGGGGCATTTTCTCCTATTACCGACTGTAAAAATGTAAAATTTGGGGGAAAACCAGCATTTTAGTGTAAAAAAAATGTCATTTACACATCCAACTTTAACGAAAAGTGGTCAAACACCTGTGGGGTGTTAAGCCTCGGCGGACCCCTTGTTACGTTCCTTGAGGGGTGCTGTTGCCAAAATAGTATGCCATGTGTTTTTTTTTATTTTTTATTTTTTTTTTTTTGCTGTCCTGGCACCATAGGGGCTTCCTAAATGTGACATGCCCCCCAAAAACCATTTCAGAAAAACTCACTCTCCAAAATCCCACTGTCGCTTCTTCCCTTCTGAGCCCTCTACTGCGCCCGCCGAACACTTGACATACATATATGAGGTATTTCCTTACTCGAGAGAAATTGGGTTACAAATTTTAGGAAGATTTCTCTCCTTTTACCCCTTGTAAAAATTCAAAAACTGGGTTTACAAGAACATGCGAGTGTAAAAATTTAAGATTTTTAATTTTCTCCTTCACTTTGCTGCTATTCCTGTGGAACACCTAAAGAGTTAACACACTGAATGTTATTTTGAATACTTTGGGGGTGCAGTTTTTATAATGGGGTCATTTGATGGGTATTTCTAATAAGAAGGCCCTTCAAATTCACTTCAAAACTGAACTGGTCCCTGAAAAATTCAGTTTTTGAAAATTTTGTGAAAAATTGCTGCTATACTTTGAAGCCCTTTGATGTCTTCCAAAAGTAAAAACATGTCAACTTTATGATGCAAATATAAAGAAGACATATTGTATATGTGAATCAATATATAATTTATTTGGAATATTCCTTTCCCTTACCAGCAGAGAGCTTCAAAGTTAGAAAAATGCTAAATTTTCAATTTTTTCATCAAATTTGGGAATTTTTCACCAAGAAATGATGCAAGTATCGACAAAATTTTACCACTAACATAAAGTAGAATATGTCACGAAAAAACAATCTCGGAATCAGAATGAAAGGTAAAAGCATCCCAGAGTTATTGAAAGTGGTCAGATGTGCAAAAAATGCTCTGGTCCTATAGTGAAAAATGGCCTGGTACTTAAAGGGGTATTCCGCCCCTGGCATCTTATCCCCTATCCAAACGATAGGGGATAAGATGTTAGATCTCCGCAGTCCCGCTGCTGGGGACCCCGGGAATCGCCACTGCGGCACCCCGCCATCATTACTGCACAGAGCGAGTTCGCTCTGTGCGTAATGACGGGCGATACAGGGGCTGGAGCAGCATGACGTCATGGCCCTTCCCCTTAATGCAAGTCTATGGCAGGGGGCGTGACGACCGCCACGCCCCCTTCCCATAGACTTGTATTGTCGGGTGCGGGCCGTGACGTCACGAGGGGCGGAGCCGTGACGTAACGATGCTCCGGCCCCTGTATTGCCCGTCATTACGTGCAGAGCGATCTCGCTCTGCACAGTAATGATAGCGGGGTGCGGCAGCAGCGATCCACGGGGTACCCAGCAGCGGGACCCCGGCGATCTGACATCTTATCCCCTATCCTTTGGATAAGGGATAAGATGTCTAGGGGCGGAATACCCCTTTAAGGGGTTAATAGTATTACAATGTCAAATTGTTAGCGCAAAGAACAAGCCAGGAAAAGGATTTTTAGGTGAACAATTTAAAGTGTTATGATTTTTAGAAGGTGAGGAGGAAAAAACAAAAGTACAAAAGTGAAAAATCACCAAAGGTGGAAGGGGTTAAACACTGTCATACAGGCTGTGCACTCACGACTTTACATTGTCGCATAGTGTCATTTTTTCAGTGTTGTCACATTAGAAGATATAATAAAATATTTACAAAAATGTTAAGGGTGTATATACCGCCTATACTGCTCTCCCGTAATCTGCAGAGATGGAAAATGGAGATGAGCGATTCGCAGCTGACGAACCGAATTCATTACGAATTTCATGAAATATTCGATTTTCAATTAATGCTAATATCACCGCGATTCGATCGCGCGAATCGCTTCATTAAACTTCATTTTATAGCATTCCAGGCTATTGGAGACCTAAAATGGCGGATCCACGTGTGAGTACATGGGGCAGGGGATTATGGGAGGGCGGGAAACAGCGGCAGGAATGAAGGTAGACGGGATGACCCTGAATCACATGTGAGATGCAGCCTATCAGCATTCATTGACCCCTGTGATGTCACAACCCTATATAATCGGCAGCCATCTTGCCTCTCTTCATTTCATCTATGCACTCAGATGGAGAGGATGGGACTGTGTGTGTGTGTGTGTGTGTGTGTGTGAATAGCTCATACCACAGCGTTACACTGCAACTGCTAGTCACATCAACATTAGGGAAAGGCAGGAGTGCTGAGTACTTTGCTGTAATACTGAGAAGGATCATTGATTGCTAAACCTCCTATTCACGTTATTGAGCATTGGAGCAGAGAGGGGCAGATAGCTGTCAGCTGCCTCATACAAATCTCCAAGCTGCCTGAACTTTATCAATCATCTTTCCATCTCATTTTTCAGCGCAATTCGGTATTTTTTTTTTGCTCCACAAATCATCTGCTGCACAGAATTGTGTGACAGAGTGCAATTTAGGGTTTAATCCCTGTATTTTTTTTTATTGTGGTGCTGCACTATTGGGTCCTGCTGCTGTTCACAAATATATTCTTTTTCAGTGGACTGTAGTGCATTTGTCTGCCCTCATACGTGCTTAACACATGCCTACATCAAAGCAGTCTACTATTCTGTATCTGTAACAAGTCTAGATACAGGGAAAGTCATGACTCCTGGCAAAAGTAATCAGCTGCTGGTGTTTTTAAAAAATACTAATTTTTTCTTTTGCATACCGCATAGGTACATCCAAATATTGTACCATTTAGTACCTGTTAATCTGTCAAGGTGCTCCATACTGTCAAAGTCCAAACAATAGTATTCACCGGCTGGTGTTTAAAAAAAAAATACAGAGTTTTTTCTGCGTATAGTTGCGCATATTACTGCCCTCATCAGTGCATACCGCATACGTACATCCAAGTAGTGTACCATCTTGTACCTGTTAATTTGTCGAGGGGCTACATACTGTCAAAGTCCAAACAATAGTATTCACAGGCTGGTGTAAAGAGTTGTGTAGCGTATTGTAATACCCTCATAAACGCACTAAGTATGTCAGGCAGAGAAGTGCCAGGACGTGCACAGAGGAGTGGCAGAGGCCTATATACTTCAGGTAGAGTTGGCAGCAGACTAGGGGCGAGTGGCAGCAGGAGTCGCAGCGAGAGGCCTGAGCTCCAGTTATCATCCAGCGGTCGTGTCTCGACCAGCAACCCATCTGCCGTTGTCGATTGGTTAACACGCTCATCCACATCATCACAAGTGACATCTGACACCCCCAGTCAACAGTCGGTGGGTTCCTCAGACACAACCCTTAGTTGGCATGGCCCGGGAGCAGTCCCTGTCCTCCCATTGCCTTTGTCCTATGCTGTTCCCTCTCCTAAAGAAGTATCTTATGCTGTGGGTTCAGCTCCACTATTTACTGAGGACGATCCAATAGAAGACAGTCAGCAGCTACTGGACAGCCAAGAAGAGGAGGAGACATGCGCCGCTTGCTGCGCTAGGCGGCCAAGTAATGATGCGGAGAGTGATGTGGGAGGCGGTGTTGCAAGGGTTCAGGGTCCAGAAGCAGACACTGTTGGGGAAACTGAGGACATCAGTGACGTGCACATACCTGTTGATGATGATGAAGCCGATCGCAATTGGGAGCCGGGTGCAGAAGGGGCTTCATCATCATCAGGAGAAGAGAGTTGGAGGTTGCCCTCGAGGCAGCAAGGCTGTACACAGTTGGCAGTCAGCGTGGTGGTAGGAGTGGAAATTCAGGAGCCAAACATGCCGGGGGAGACCACCTGCTTCGCGGCAGCCTACCTTTCCAGGAGGTAGTGGAACAGGGGTTCCTGGAGACGGCGCCAGTAGCAGTCAATTAGTGCGGACTGCAGGTGGGAAAATGAGCTACTCGGCGGTGTGGCAGTTTTTTTTATCAGGCATCCGGAGGAGGTTCACGTAGCCACATGCAAGATCTGTCGGCAGAAGGTGAAGCGTGGCCAGGGTCCCAATGTCGGCACCACGGCCCTGCGTCAACACATGCTTCACCACCATAAAGCGGCCCTCAGAGAACTGTGGCTCCGATGTAGTGGTCCAGCCTGCTGCATCACCCAGTGGCAATCCGCTTCATCCAGCCAAGGCTCCACCACCTCAGCCGAAGGGAGCTGTGTGTCAAACCCTTCTTCTGTCGCTCCTGCTTCTCCCGCTTTTAGTCAGCCATTCCGCCAATAATCCATCGGCGAAAGCATGTCCAAGAGACAACAGTATGCGCCCAATCATCCAATGGCACAGAAGTTGAATATGCTCCTGTCCAAGTTGCTGGTGTTGCAGTCCCTCCCTTTTAAAGTGGTAGACTCTGCACCTTTCAGAGAATTGATGGCTTGTGCCGAGCCGAGGTGGAGAGTCCCAAACCGTCATTTCTTTGCGAAGAAGGCAGTACCAGCCCTGCATAAGTTTGTACAAGAGAAGGTGGGCCAGTCCTTGAGCCTGTCGGTGTGTTCAAAAGTGCACGGCAGCGCCAACGTCTGGAGCTGTAACTACGGGCAGGGACATTACTTGTCTTTTACGGCCCACTGGGTAAATGTGGTTCCTGCACAGCCACAACAGCAACTTGGACAGGTCACACCGCTTCCTCCTCCACACTCTCGCTCTCAGGCAGTTGGTCCTGTTACAGTGTGCAACGCCACCTCCTCATCCTCCACCGTGTCCTCTGCCTCCACTGCACGTCCAAATCTCGGTGGCCCTTCATCTTACAATGTGTGTAGGGCACGGCGGTGTCAAGCTGTTCTTCACTTGGTTTACCTTGGCGAACGGAGTCACACAGGGGAGGAACTGCTGAAGTTCATTCGTAAAGAAATCCGAGTATGACTTACTCCACGAAATCTGGAAATGAGAACCATGGTGACCGACAACGGAAAGAACATTGTGTCCGCGCTGCGACAGGGAAGTGTGAAGCATGCGCCCTGCATGGTACACGTGTTGAATCTGGTTGTCAAGCACTTCCTCAAGTCTTCACTCCATTTGCAAAACATCCTGAAAATGGCAAGGAAACTGTGCATGCACTTCAGCCATACGTACACCGCAAAAGAGAGACTGATGTTTGTCAAGATGAATCAGCGGTGGATCAGCCAGGATTTCCAGCCTCCAATGCCAGATGCCTCAGAGTAGATTGACCATGCTGCTACACCAACACTTCTGAATTATGGTTGGTTATGAAACCCTCTTGGGTTATCAATTAGGGTTCTGAAACCCTCTTTGTTACTGTCATTGCCTGCTCCAGGCTCATCCTGTGTCTTTCAGGAACTACTTGCCTCACTGATGCTTCTGGCCTTTGGCCTTTAATTTTTGGAAGTTTAGCAGTAGCTAAATACATGCTTAATGCAAATTTCCACATTGATCTTTAAATGTAAGGGGTTATGAAACCCTCTTGGGTACTGCAAATGACTGCTCCTGACTCATCCTGTGTCTTTTAGGAACTACTTGCCTCCCTGATGCCTCGGGCCTTGGGCCTTTAATTTTTGAATGTTTAGCAGTAGCTAAATACATGCTTAATGCAAATTTCAACATTGATTTTTAAATGTAAGGGGTTATGAAACCATCTTGGGTACTGCGAATGACTGCTCCTGACTCATTCTGTGTCTTTCAGGAACTACTTGCCTCACTGATGCTTCTGGCCTTGGGCCTTTAATTTTTGGAAGTTTAGCAGTAGCTAAATACATGCTTAATGCAAATTTCCACAATGATCTTTAAATGTAAGGGGTTATGAAACCCTCTTGGGTACTGCAAATGACTGCTCCTTACTCATCCTGTGTCTTTCAGGAACTACTTGCCTCCCTGATGCCTCGGGCCTTTAATTTTTCAATGTTTATCAATTGCTAAATATATGCTTAATGCAAATGTCAACATTGTTCTTTAAATGTAAGGGGTTATGAAACCCTCTAGGGTACTGCAAATTACTGCCCCTGACTCATTCTGTGTCTTTCAGGAACTACTTGCCTCCCTGATGCCTCGGGCCTTTAATTTTTGGATGTTTAGCAGTTGCTAAATATATGCTTAATGCACATGTCAAGATTGATCTTTAAATGTAAGGGGTTATGAAACCCTCATGGGTACAGCGAATGCCTGCTCCTGACTCATCCTGTGTCTTTCAGGAACTTCTTGCCTCACTGATGCTTCTGGCCTTGGGCCTTTCATTTTTTGGAAGTTTAGCAGTAGCTAATACATGCTTAATGCAAATTTCAACAATGATCTTTAAATTCTCGGCACTCTGCCAGGGCCTTCTCCTACCCTGCCGGGGGCCGATCCGAGGACCTCACTAAACCATCCAATCGGTAGTAGAGACAGGCGGTGTCCAAAGGCCAGGGACTTAATGAACCCGAGCTTATGACCTGCACTTAGTTGGAATTCTTCTTTCCAGGCAAATAATTGCAATCCCTTATCCCTATCACGAACAGGGTTCAGCAGGTTACCCGAACCTGTTGGTGAAGGATAGACACACGCTGGTCCATTCAGTGTAGTGCGCGTGCAGCCCCGGACATCTGAGGGCATAACAAACCTGTTATTGCTCGATCTCACGATTGATCGTGCAATCTAAGGGGTTATAAAAGCCTCTTGTGTACTGCTGATGCCTACTCCTGACTGCTCCTGTGTCTTTCAGGAACTACTTGACTTCGTGATGCTTCTGGGCTTGGGACTTTAATTTTAGGATTTTTGAAATAAATACATACATGCTTGATTAAAATTTCAACATTTATGGTGCAATGTATGGGGTTATTAAACACTCTTGGGTAGTGTTTTTTCCAAATTTCCTGATAATTTTTACAGTAATAAACTTGAATTTTCCAGAATAATAACCATTACACCATTGAACGCTTGTTGTGTGTGATTTATTAATTAAAATTTTCAAAAATAATACGGAGAGGGATTAACTCTGCTCCTTTATTTCAGAAAATATTACTTTAGAGAAGAATGTTTTTTGGGGTCCACCGTCCTGCATTATAGAGTCTTCTGGACTCTTGGATATGCCCTTGTTCTTAAACAAAGGTACAAAAACAAAAAATGGCCGGTCAGGGCTATGGAGACGTTGCGCCTACATCTCACGCCCACATGAGCCCTGTGGGTGCTTGTGAGATTAGGTCCTTTGTGCCCACACGGCGGGGTCCGGGACACAAATTTTTATTTAAATTTCAAATAAAAAAATCAGACATTTCAATGGTCTCCTCATGCTGCAGCCAACTCCAAGCTGCGTCATTCAGGTAATCTATAGAGAGCACCCGTTGTCCTAAATTTTCGTAAAAAATGTTTGTCTCTTTTTATTATGCATCAGCCAACTCCAGGCTGTGTCATTCAAGCAATACATGGTTTACTGATGCCGCTGCTGGGCCTGGGAATTTCAAATTTTCTCATAGGTAGCACCCGCTATCCAAAAGTCTTCTTCATTAATTTCTACAATTGTGTTCTTTTGGGGGGGATTGTGAAGCCCTGCTGTGTACTCATGCATCAGCCAACTCCAGGCTGTGTCATTCAGGCAATGTATGGTTTACTGATGCCGCTGCAGGGCCTGGGTCTGGGAATTTCACATTTTCTCATAGGTAGCACCCGCTATCCAAAAGTCTTCTTCATAAATTTCTACAAGTGTTGTATTTTTTGGGTGGGATTGTGAAGCCCTGCTGTGTACTCATGCGTCAGCCAACTCCAGGCTGTGTCATTCAGGCAATATATAGGTAGCACCCGCTGTCCTAAATCTTTTTTCTATGGGATTCTGAAGACCTGGTGTGTACTCAATGCTGCTTCCTGCTACACTCTGTAAGCCCATTGGTCCTGTGACAGTGTGCTACTCCGCCTCCACATCCTCCACTGTGTCTTAAGCCTCCACTGCCCAGACAAGTCTCAGTGGCCCTTCTCCATACCATGTGTGCAGGGCAGAGCAGTGTCACGCTGTTCTTCACATGGTTTGCCTTGGCGAAAAACAATGGCCGGTCAGGGCAAAGGAGATGTTGCGCCTACATCTCATGGCCACATGAGCCCTGTGGGGGCTTGTTGGATTTGGTCCTTCGTACCCACACGCTGGGGTCCGGGACACTCAAAGGTGGTTTTAAATTTCAAATCAAAAAATGATGGCGCTGCTGGGCCTGGGTCTGGGAATTTCAAATTTTCTCATAGGGAGCATCCACTATCCAAAATCTTTTTCAAAAATGTCTAAAATTGTGGTGTTTTTTGGGGGGGATTGTGAAGCCCTGCTGTGTACTCGTACATCAGCCAACTCCAGGCTGTGTCATTCAGGCAATATATGGTTTACTGATGCCGCTGCGGGGCCTGGGTCTGGGAATTTCAAATTTTCTCATAGGTAGCACCCGCTATCCAAAATCTTTTTCAAAAATGTCTAAAATTGTGGTGTTTTTTGGGGGGGATTGTTAAGCCCTGCTATGTACTTGTGCATCAACCAACTCCAGGCTTTGTCATTCAGGCAATATATGGTTTACTGATGTTGCTGTGGGGGCTTGTTGGATTTGGTCCTTCGTACCCACACGATGGGGTCCAGGCCCCTCAAAGTTTTATTTAAATTTCAAATAAAAAATCAGACATTTCAATGGTCTCCTCATGCATCAGACAACTCCAGGCTGTGTCATTCAGGCAATATATGGTATACTGATGCCGCTGTGGGGCCTGCGTCTGGGAATTTAAAATTTTCTCATAGGTAGCACCCGCTATCCAAAATCTTCGGTTTAACTTTCTTAATTCATCTTTTAATCTTAGAGATTGTGAAGGCCTAGTGTCTACTCATGCTGCTGGCAACTCCGGGCTGTGCCATTCATCCACTATATGGTCTCCTCATGATGCCAACACCTCCACGCTGTGTCATTCAGCCACTATATGGTCTCCTCATGCTGTCAACATGTCCACACTGTGTCATTCAGCCACTATATGGTCTCCTCATGCTGCCAACATGTCCACACTGTGTCATTCAGCCACTATATGGTGTCCTCATGCTGCCAACACCTCCACGCTATGCCATTCAGCCACTATATGGTGTCCTCATGCTGCCAACACCTCCACGCTGTGCCATTCAGCCACTATATGGTGTCCTCATGCTGCAACACCTCCACGCTATGTCATTCAGTCACTATATGGTCTCCTGACACTGATGCCACCACCAGACTCTGTCATTGTGCTGCTGTGCGGCAGTGATTCTAAGAGCGATGCCGGTAATCTGCATGCTATTCTGAATAACAGTATTATTTCACTACCTCAGCACACTCCATATGCGTTTTAGAACACAGCAAAGTGTTCTATACCCCTGTATAGGCTGTATGTAGGCTAGAAATAGCCTTTTTAAATATAGATTTGCCGCAAAAAAAAATTTGGATCGAAACAAACTTTTTCGGAAAATTCGGCAAATCGTCTGAATCAAATTTTTGAAAAGTTCGCGCATCTCTAATGGAAATGTCAGAATAGCTTAAACTGCCTGAAGTGTGTTGAAGAAAAAGGCTAACATCTTGCATTTAAAGGGGTACTCTAGAGGAAAACATTATTTTTTTCTTTTATCAACTGGTGCCAGAAAGTTAAACAGATCTGTAAGTTACTTCTATTAAAAAATCTTGATCCTTCCAGTACTTATTAGCGGCTGTATATTACAGAGCTCCTGAGCACGCTTAGCATAACGGGAGCCGACACAGGATGTAAACATACATTCTGTGTCATTAATGGGTTAAGCATACTTATTTTGTTAAAAAAAAGTTTTACTACAAAGGAGTGTCTGAAAAGTTGAGGAGGAAAAAACAAAAAAGCAAAAATTATAATTGGTTTTGTTCTTAAGGCCAAAATGTGTTTTGTCCTTAAGGGTTATGTAAACTCTGACACATCTGATGTCATAATATGTTATATGTTACATTTATGTTTATAAAATTCAATAAAAACATTGTGAAACTTAAGGGTTAAGAGATACAATATGGAGTTTTGATGTGTTATTAAATTCACACTGTACCATGTATTATTGAGATATTTGTCAGCGCGGTATTAAGTACATTCTATTGTTTGATTGCATCACGTGTATATATACCCTCTGTAATCTGTATCACATTGTTAAAAAAGGCACTAAGAGGATGGATGTTACACAATGTAAAATTGTTGTTGTGTATTTAGTTTAGTGTAGTTTAGGCACCGGTTTACACTGATTGCGACCACATTTTCCAGATAACAGGTGCTTTATTTTTTTTTTAAATACCCATGTGAGAGGGCTGAAACCTTGCACCGACATGGATGAATAAAATGTTATATTCTCTGCAAATCGGGAGGCACTACACTTTGTTTTGTTTGATTTCTATAATATTGGCATCCTGAATCGAGGTCAAGTTAGCTGGCACCCTCTTCTATTCTTGCTAAATTGCTGCTATCTTGGCTTTTGGATTTGTAGACTAAGAACTAATCATAGACAAAGGACTAGTGGATAGAACTAACGTTTTAGCCCTTTTGTTTTCAATGACAGAAAAAAGAAAAGGCTACAATGTCATTATATGAGGTCCATTAGACTGTAAGTGAACATACTGAGACAAATGTTCGTAAAATTGAAACAGAATAAAGCCATTAAGGTCTAGTTACACTTCAATAGAACTCTGTTGAAAGACTCGAAAAGGACCCATCAGGAAGAATCAATAAACCATTAAAGATTATTTTATTTCATAATGTCAATTTCATTTGAAATCTTTTTGCTTTTTGATACACAAAATGTGCTTCATCGTGTCTGAATAATGAGCACTTAGAGGGGCATTTATCAAAAGTGAACTTGGTTTTTGTTCACTTAAGATAAATAAAAGTTGCGAGGAAAGTAGCATCCGTATGCCAAATTTATGGTGCACTGACATTGAATGCCCGCTGAACTGTTCAGGTTAAATGTCGCAGAGCAGAGGCAGGCCATGCGACAATTGTATTAAAAGTAGCACGAACCTTAATATAATTGTCGCATGGAGTGAAATCGGGCAGGGTTGAATTGTCCTGTGATTTCTTCTATATCTGGTCCATGCAACTTTTTGCGACTTTTCACAGAAACGTCGCAAATGATGAATTAGTGACCACTGCACAAAATTATCTAAAACAGATCACATTGTGGTCATAAAAATTAAACTGTGTAAATGAAATGTCACAGGAAAAGTTGCACGGGACCAGCCTGCGACTTTTCCTGCAATACATTTAGATGGAAAAAGCTGTCTAAATGGTTTGATAAATTCTCCTCTTTAACCATACCTAAGGCATTGCACTGCTCATAAATGTTCATCAGTCAGCATTACAATTTTAACAGAGTTTGTTTTCTCCTATAAAGCAGATAAATGTACCATGTAAAGTTGCATTTATTTCTGCACATCCTGTTAAGCTCTGTCAGGTTGGATGGGGGCTGTTGGTGGAAGCCATTTTCAGGTCACTACAGAGATGTTCAATTGGGTTTAAGTCAGGGCTCTGGCTGGGTCACGTAAGGAAATGAACAGAGTTGCACGAAGCAAACTCCTCTCCCCCAATTGCCTTTTACTGGACAACCCCTTTAAGAATACCACTGTACTGTACTCTATTCAGCTTTTCTTACCCTTGCTTATTAGCCACTCTGCCGTAAAGCCCAGATTTGTGTAATTCTGCAGTGATGGTTGACCTTCTGGAAGTTTTTTCCCATCTAAGGAGAAACATCCATGGAGCTTAGTCAGAGTAACCATTTGGTTCTTGTCACCTTTCGTACCAAGGTCCTTCTTCCTCAATGACTTAGTTTGGTGGGGTGTTTAAGAATTTTGGGATCCCCTGTGCTCTTGGGAACTTTGAATGTAGCAAGAAATGCCTCAACACAATCTTGCCTCTGAGCTCTACATGCAGTTCTTACCACCTCATGGCTTGGTTTTTGCACTGCTATGCATTGTCAGCTGTGACATCTCATATAGGAAGGAGCTGTGCTCACTTTATAGGCCATGAGTCTATTGTAATGGCTGGTAATGGCAGACATCAGTGATCTCCCATTTTCCTGCAATTAACCCTTTAGATACCATGGTCAATATTGATCACAGCATCTGAAGTATTAGGAGGGTGTAGAGAGACTCATTAGTCCAATTGTGGAGGCGGCTGGAGGTTTTCTCAACTGCCTCCAGGGCTGCTCCGGCAAGCACTGAATAGTATTAGCAAGATGATAGAGATCAGAGATGAGCGAACTTTTGAAAAATTAGATTCACCCGATTTGCCGGATTTTTCCCAAAAATTGAGTTTGATCCGAATTTACTCGCGGCTAATGGAGTTGGCAGAAGCATGAGGAGACCATTGAAATTTAAGATAGAATTTTAAATAGAAATGTAAGAATTTTAAATAGAAATTTAAGAATTTTAAATTGAACTCTAACTCCCAAGTTTTAGTGTCCCGGGCCCAGGGGTGTGGATACAAAGGACCTAATCTAACAAGGAGTCACATGTCACATAGCAGCACAATGACAGAGCCTGGAAGTGGCATCAGTAGGAGGAGACCATATAGTGGCTAAATGGTACAGCCTGGAGTTGGCAGCAGATGAGGAGACAATAGGGCCTCACAATCTCTAAGAATAAAAGATGAATTTTTAAATTGCCATTGAAGATGTATGGTACCTAGTGCTACCATAAACATGTATAGCTACCAACTAGGGAAAAGAAATGGAGTCATCTTTATTTAAATATTATAATTAAAAAACAGGAGGAATTCCATCCAAGGGGGGGGGGGGGTAGACATGCAAGGTGTAACTCAGCTGCCATAAATTGCCTAATTATTTTTAGTATGTGCATAATGTAAATAAAACTTAAAGTCACACAAAGATCACAAGCAATAGTCAATATACAGCATATACAAAACAGATGTGGTGTCCCGGTACAGGACTTTGTCCTGTCCCTTGTCTAAAGTCCCCTCAGCTAGAGTCCCTCCATTCATATAGGGCTCTCCTGCAGGGTTTACCCTTGGTCCCCTAATGTAAAGTATGTTTATATTTATTTAATGTACAGAAAATAGATGAACAGGACCTTAGTGGTCACATGATGTACGGTTGTGATGTATAAAATGTTCAAGGACCTTAGAGGGCCTGTGATGTACCCAGAGTTCACTGGATTCATAACTTACAGGTTTGCTGACCAATGAGCTTAGTCCAGCCCCTTATTATATAAAGGGCTGTAGTCAAACAATTCACTCTCTTGTCTCTTAGTTCCTGCCCTATCAAGAAGCACAAGCATCACATCAGCATCAATTCAATTAAACTAGGCCCAAAGCCTAAGAACATGCAGCCACTAGACATGAGTTACCCAAAGCTCCATCTATCAAATCCTGTGTGACTACTACCAGCTCAAAACTTCTAAATTAGTAGCACAGTGGCCTGTAGAAAAGATCATTGCTTCCAAGTCCCAGCAAACCTGTGAGGAACCTGTATCATAAATTCCGCAAGTAAAGTTTCTTCCATTTATTCCTGAAATCTGCTGTGGACATTCCTTTATTTCTCCCTGCCGTTTGTGGGACAGTTGGCGGTAGGAACATTACTATTGAGGAAACATCACCCTGGCAACACGACATTCAAGGGTTAATACCACCAGACCCTACACTACCACTGCAACACCCTAGTCACTGTTACTCTCCCGGCACCACAACTCTTTTGGCGTCTTATGAACAGGATACGTGTGTGCGCCTTAAAGAACTTAGCCACCATTATTGCAAAGACCATAGTCCTCCCCCTATTCAGAAATGTGCTTTATGAACTGTCCAGAATTATGGCAAGTAGCGATTAAAATTAAGCCCAGAAGTGTATGGTACTTTGCTGTTGAGATTGTGCTTAAAAAAGTAAGGGGAAAGGTGAAGATTGTCTTTCTGTGGCCATGTGTTAAATTTGCAGCGAAGTCATGCTGCGCTCTCCACTGCAACAAGTACATGAACGGGTAAAAAATTTACAAGAGAAGCGCGCGAAAATGTCCCGCACTGGTCCGCGACCCGCCCCTGGGCGTGGTCACCAAGTAAACGTTGCAATGCCGAAGTGGAACTGTAGTTTCCTGCTTGTGTTTGCCGGGGGACAGGAAGTCAGAGCTGCACCAATGACATCCTTCCAGCTGGCAGCCATTTTGTTGAAGCCTCCCATAAAAGAAGCCATGCAGCCGGACCTCTACAGTCTGGAGATGCAGCAAGGTGCACAGACATGGTGGAGCCCAGTGCCACAAGTGAGGAGAGCAGCAAGATGGCGTCTGAGCAGAGGAAAGTTGTCGCAGCACAACTTTTCTAGGATCTTGCCGATCGCTTGCAGCGGTTGCCCATCAGGGCCGAGGAGGCCTGCAACCTACCACCGCTACCGGAGGACGACGAGTGGCCAGCTACCTCGAAAGGGGCATCACTCGGGACATCGGAGATGGCATCACCGTTGAGACTATCCCCTCACCACCAGACATGGGGGTCCTGGGCCGAGATCACAACGAAAGACTCGGATGTGAGTACCCTGGCGGAAGCCAATTTCTATTCCTCATCTAGTCCAGAGAGAGAGGTCCACTTGTCCCAAGTCCCCCTGCCTAGCGCACGCTCGTGCTCACCCCCTCTCCCGAAATGGGTGTTCGGCGACGAGCCTGAGCTGATTTAGTACATGTGGGACCATGTTATTCCCCAGCTAGGGAAGTCCCATCCACTGGTCCCCACAGCTCAGATAGAAAGGGCCCGCAGGGAGGCTAAAATTAACAGCATAATTGAACAGCTGAAGGCTGAGCACAGGGAGTGTCACGATTTGGTTAGCTGGATGTGGATCCTCTGTGACAGCGAGGGATTGGCGTGGACCGTGTCGGTGGACCGGTTCTAAGATGCTACTGGTATTCACCAGAGCCCGCCGCAAAGCGGGATGGTCTTGCTGCGGCGGTAGCAACCAGGTCGTATCCACCGGCAACGGCTCAACCTCGCTGACTGCTGAGAAGGCGTGGGACAGAAGGACTAGGCAGAGGCAAGGTCAGACGTAGCAGAAGGTCGGGGCAGGCGGCAAGGTTCGTAGTCAATGTGGATAGCAGAAGATCTGGAAACACAGGCTTTTGGACAACACTAAACACTTTCACTGGCACAAGGCAACAAGATCTGGCAAGGAAGTGCAGGGGAAGTGAGGTAATATAGCCAGGGAGCAGGTGGAAGCTAATTAGGCTAATTGGGCCAGGCACCAATCATTGGTGCACTGGCCCTTTAAATCTTAGAGAGCTGGCGCGCGCGCGCACCCTAATGAGCGGAGCCGCACGCGCCAGGACATGACAGCCGGGGGCCGGGACAGGTGAGTGACTTGGGATGCGATTAGCAAGCTGGCGCGTCCCGCTATGCGAATCGCATCCCCGCCGGCAATGTCAGTGCAGCGCTCCCGGTCAGCGGGTCTGACCAGGGCGCTGCAGAGAGAGGAATGCCGCGAGCGCTCCAGGGAGGAGCAGGGACCCGGAGCGCTCGGCGTAACAGGGAGAGATATGGCCCGAAATGCCTCCCGTATGAAGTCCATGTGGAACAGCAGAGGGACACAAAGAAACTAGAAGCATTGTATATCGGCATGTTGGACTACCCACGAGAGGGTGAAGCACCCTTGGAGTGCCGACGCACCACAGTGGTCAAATTTGACAAGGTCAGAGGTTTCGGGACCCTCCTGGACTGCAAACATGGTGGGACAATCTTAGTCAACAGAAGAGCCGTGCAACGGGACTATGTGTCCAAAAGCTATCACTCCCTGGAGCGAGGGGAGATTGTTGAATACACCCCAGTCAAAAGTCTGCGGGGTGAATGGGCTGCAGCTGTGACAAGACCAAAGAACCTGACACCAAATTCCTTTCCCGTACTTCCCTTCGGACGACTGGGATGCAGATCCCCACGGAATCGGGCTGATGAGGCTGCCTAAAACAGCCTGTGAAGAGGAGGAGAAAAGACCACCCATCATGGACCCCAAGTATTTGCCGAGGTCTTATTTTTCTGCAGCAGCTCTAGTAGAGGATGTGCCCAGGCCTACTCCCTCTGAGGTGTGAGGCCTAAGCAGCGGGCACCAACGTATGTGCCCAGGCCTACTCCCTCTGAGGAGGTGTGGCCTAAGCAACGGGCACCAACAGATGTGCCTAGGCCTACTCCATGCCCGGAGGTGTGGTCTGACAGCAGGCACCAACGGAAGTGCCGCGGTCTACTCCACTTAAGGAGGTGAGGCCGGATCAACCGGCACCAACGGTAGTACCAGTGGCAGCAGCGGCTGCTATTAGTTTTGTAGTGAGTGTTAATCCCTCTGTTTCACAGTCGAAGCTCACCAATGTTTCATAGGACACTGCTATTCATCCCCTGAGAGAATCCCAGCCTCGTGTTCCTCACTACATGTCCCAGAGCAGGAAGCACACTGATCATCGAGGTTGGGAGTCAAGAAGATACCCCGTTTTAAGTAATTAATTTATTTTGTTTGCTTACCACTAATTCTGTGGTACCCCAGTAAATTTTGTTTCTCTACAGACTGTTCTGTTACGGTTGTAACCTGTTAAGAAGAAGTGCCTGGCAGGACTGTGCCAAGAAGTTACTTATTCAGCAATGTAACCATCTTCTTAACATTGTGCCCGACCTTTGGATGAGAGACTCCTTGTCTGAGGAGATCCTTGTAAGTTTATGCCCAGCTCCTGTACAGCCGTGATGTTTTTGGACTCATAACTTAGGTGGACTGCTGATCCTTACGTGTCTGTTTGTTGTAAACATGCTCACAGTAATATATTTTTTGTGCACTAAATGTTGCACATATACAGCAGGTAAAATGTACCTGATTGCATCAAATGTTGTGCTGCTGTCAAGTAGCCTTGGTATTCTAATAAATAAAGTGTCTGTTGACATAATATGTCTAACAAAATGTCCATGGTTATTGTACAGAAATATCCATTTCCTGTACACAAAATACA
Source organism: Hyla sarda (assembly GCF_029499605.1). Taxonomy (NCBI): domain Eukaryota; kingdom Metazoa; phylum Chordata; class Amphibia; order Anura; family Hylidae; genus Hyla; species Hyla sarda. Next base: position 294,630,161 of record NC_079189.1, read on the forward strand.
TATTTTCTTTCAGGTGTTGTAGTGGTTACTTTAAGGTGCCCTCCCAGCTCCTCTGGGAGTAACAAAGTGTCGTCCTTCACTAACGCCTACAGGAAATATACCCATCAGATATCAAGACTGACAACATTCATAAATACAGTGTACACATAGGGGGAGATTTATCATTATTTCTCTGTTGTAGACACAGTTCTACCACTTTACACTGCTTGTCTATTGTACACTCTTGCTCAGAATTTACTAAGGCTGTGCACTCCTTTGATAAATCTTGTGCAAATATAGAAACAACCCCCCCCCTCGCTCTACCGTACACTCCTTCTCTACCTCACAGGAAAAGTGGAAGTAGGGATTTTGTTCTATTGCTTGGAGACCAGGATTCCATTGAGGTTTTTTGTCCATCATAAAAAAAAACGCCAGAAAAACTGTCCCAGCTTTTTCCTGCGTTTTGTCAGTTTTTCTTGCGTTTTTTTCTTGTTTTTTTTGCTGGTGTGTGGAAACAAAAAGAAATGTACTAAACTTTTTGTTGTTTTTTTTCTTAGAAATTTAGATATGTGAATGCGGAGGACTATGCCAGATTTTGCGGATTGCGACGATGAACATCATTTTTTTTTCCAAATGTCAATAAAAGGGTTAAGGAGGGCTGTGGGGGGAGTGTTTTCTTAAAAAAGATTTTTTTTTCAATGTGTTGTGTTTTTTTATAATTAAATTTTCAGGCTTAGTAGTGGAAGGCGTCTTGTAGACAGAATCCATTACTAAGCTGTAAGCTGGGGCTTAGCATTAGCCCCCAAAACAGCTAGCGCTAACCCCCAATCATTACCCCGGTACCCACCGCCACAGGGGTACCAGGAAGAGCTGGTACCAACAGGCCCGGAGCGTCAAAAAAGGCGCTCCTGGGCCTAGGCGGTAACAGGCTAGCATTATTTAGGCTGGGGAGGGCCAGTAACAATGGTCCTCGCCCACCCTGATAATGTCAGGCTGTTGCTGATTGGTTGGCATCTGGCTGATACTGAAAAAATGAGGGAACCACACACTTTTTTTTTATTTATTTATAAAAAAATTTATATCAGCCAGATACCAACCAAGCAGCAAAAGCCTGACGTTACCAGGGTGGGCGAGGACCATTGTTATTGGCCCTCCTCAGCCTAAATAACGCCAGCCTGTTATCGCCTAGGCCCATTTTTGACGCTCCGTGCCTGTTGATACCGGCTCTTCCTGGCACCCCTGTGGCGGTGGGTACTGGGGTAATAATTGGAGCAGTGCTAGCTGATTTTGGGGCTAACGCTAAGCCCTGGCTTAATAATGGATTCTGTCTATAAGACAGCTTCCACTACTAACCCTGAAAATTCAATAATAAAAAACAAGACACATTGAAAAAAGAATTTTATTTAAAAAAATACTGCCCCACAGCCCTCGTTAACCATTTTATTGAAATAAAAAAAACGCTGGTCATCGTCGCAGTCCACCGAATCTGATGTAGTCCTCCGCATTCATGTATCTGAAATGAGAAGAAAAGAAAAACAAGAAATATGGGTTACATTTTTTTTTTTTACTCCCCTGGGAAGAACACACATAATGCAGCGTGTTCCTAAACAGGGAGCCTCCAATTGTTGCTACACTAAAACTCCCATCATGGGGGGCTGTACTTAATCATCAGCTGGAGTCTCCCTGTTTGGGAACACACTGCAAGAAAGGCTCTGTTCCCATTATGCAAAACGCATAATGTGAACAGAGATCTGTGCCTCTGCCCTTGGATTACTACTCCTATCATGGGACAGAGCCTGTCCCATGATTGGAGTAGTTGTAGTACCGCAGCGCTGCTGAGGGATGGCACTTGCACAGCGCCCTGCTGTGGGACTTTTAAGACTACTACTCCCATCATGGACAGACTCTGCCCATGATGGGAGTTACAGTCCAGGGGCTGAGGTGCAGATCGCACCGGGTCATTCTGCAGAGACCCGATGCAATCCGCATTTATTAAGATAACAAGCCAGTGGTACATGTGTCTACACTGCGCTGCCGCCGGCTTCTATATACAGCTGTCATAATTCATAATCCCCGCTGCCAGGAGAGGGGAGCTCTGATTGGTCAATAGCTATCCACCAATCAGAGCCGGCGGCGATTATGAATTATGACAGTGTATATAGAAGCATCGCAGTGGAGACGCATGTAAGGCCGGCTTGTATAGTTAATAAATCCGGATCGCAACAGATCTCCAGAGAATGATCTGCTGTGATCCACATTTAAGTTAAAAAGCCGGCGATACATGCAGCCACACTGCTCTCCTGTATACACTGTAATAATTCATAGTTGCCGCCGGGAGAAGGGAGCTCTGATTGGTCAATAGCTATCCACCAATCAGAGCTCCTGTGTTCCGGTGGGGATTATGAATTTCGACAGTGTATATACAAGCTGGCAGGGAGCGCAGTGTAGACGCATGTAAGGCCAGCTTGTATGATTAATAAATGCGGATCGCAACAGATCACCAGAGAATGATCTGCTGCGATCCGCATTTAAATTAAAAAAGCCAGCGGTACATGCGTCTATGCTGCACTCCTGTGCTCCTATATAAATTGACATAATTCATAATCCCCACCACCGGAACACGGGAGCTCTGATTGATGAATAGCTATTGACCAATCAGAGCTCCCGTGTTCCGGCAGCGATTATGAATTATTACAGTGTATATAGGAGCGCAGTGTGGCTGCATGTACCGCCAGCTTTTTAACTTAAATGCAGATCGCAGCAGATCATTCTCTGGAGATCTGTTGTGATCTGCATTTATTAACTATACAAGCCGGCCTTACATGCGTCTCCACTGCGCTGCCGCCGGCTTCTATATACACTCATAATTCATAATCTCCGCCAGAACATGGGAGCTCTGATTGGTCTCATTGGATAGCTATTGACCAATCAGAGCTCCCCTCTACCGGCAGCGGGGATTATGAATTATGAAAGCTGTAGATAGAAGCCGGTGGCAGCACAGTGTAGATGCATGTACCGCCGGCTTGTTATCTTAATTAGAGATGAGCGAACCGATGCTGACGAACCCGAATTCGTTACGAATTTCATGAAAAATTCGATTCACAACGAATGCGAATATCGCCGCGATTCTATAGTGTGAATCGCTTCATTGAACTCCATTTTACAGCGTTCCAGGCTATTGGAGACCTAAAATGGCGGATCCACATGTCAGTACATGGGACAGGAGATTATGGGAGGGCCGGAAACTGCGGCGGGAATGAAGTAAGGCGGGATGACCCTGAATCACATGTGAGAAGGTAGGCGGGATGACCCTGAATCACACCTGAGATGCAGCCTATCAGCATTCATTGACCCCTGTGATGTCACAGCCCTATATAATCAGCAGCCATCTTGCCTATCTTCATTTCGTGCATGCACTCATAGAGAGAGGACGGGACTGCGTGTGTGAATTGCATATACCACAGCGTACCATTGCAACTGCTAGTCACATCAGCATTGCGGACAGACAGGAGTGTCGTGCTTTGGTGTTCTCACTGAGAAGGATCTTTAGCAATCTTTAGCAAACAATAGTACTCACCGGCTGGTGTTTTACAAAAATACAGATTTTTTTCTGCTTATTGTTGTGCATATTTCTGCCCTCATCAGTGCATACGTACATCAAATTAGTGTATCATTTTGTACCTGTTAATCTGTCAAGAGCCTACATACTGTGAAAGTCCAAACTACAGTACTCACCAGCTGGTGTTTTACAAAAATACAGATTTTTTTCTACTTATTGTTGTGCATATTTCTGCCCTCATCAGTGCATACATACATCTTATTAGTGTACCATTTTGTACCTGTTAATCTGTCAAGGGCCTACATACCGTGAAAGGGCATCCATAAGTAATCACCTGCTGCTGTTCTAGACAAATACAGTTTAAAGAGTAGTGTAGCGTATTTTAATACCCTCATATATGCACTAAGTATGTCAGGCAGAGAAGTGGCAGAGGCCTAAACACTTCAGGCAGAGTTGGCAGCAGACTAGGGGCGAGTGGCAGCAGGAGTCGCAGCGAGAGGCCTGAGTTCCCATTATCAGCCAGCGGTCATGTCTTGACCAGCAACCCATCTGCCGTCGTTGATTGGTTAACACACTCATCCACTTCATCACAAGTGACATCTGACACTCCCAGTCAACAGTCGGTGGGTTCCTCAGACACAACCCTCAGTTGGCATGGCCGGGAGCAGTCCCTGTCCTCCCATTGCCTTTGCCCTATGCTGTTCCCTCTCCTAGAGAAGTATCTTGTGCTGAGGACGATCTAATAGAGGACAGTCAGCAGCTACTGCCCAGCCAAGAAGGGGAGGAGGCATGCGCTGCTTGCTCCGCTAGGCGGCCAAGTAGTGATGCGGAGAGTGACGTGGGAGGCGGTGTTGCCAGGATTCAGGGTCCTGAAGCAGACACTGTTGGAGAACCTGAGGAGGACATCAGTGACGTAAAGACAACTGTTGATGATGATGAAGCCGATCGCAATTGGGAGCCGGGTGCAGAAGGGGCTTCATCATCATCAGGAGAGGAGAGTTGCAGGTTACCCTTGAGACAGCAGCTGAGCCAGCAAGGCGGTAACACAGTTGGCAGTCAGCATGGTGGCAGGAGTGGAAATTCTGGAGCCAAACATGCCTGGGGAGACCACCTGCTTCGCGGCAGCCTACCTTTCCGGGAGGTTGTGGAACAGGGGTTCCTGGAGACGGTGCCAGTAGCAGTCAATTAGTGCGGAGTGTAGGTGGGAAAATCAGCTACTCTGCGGTGTGGCAGTTTTTCATAAGGCATCCGGAGGAGGTTTACATAGCCACATGCAAGATACGTCGGCAGAAGGTGAAGCGTGGCCAGGGTCCCAATGTCGGCACCACGGCCCTGCATCAACACATGCTTCGCCACCATAAAGCTGCCTGGGAGAACCGTGGCTCCGATGTAGTGGTCCAGCCTGCTGCATCACCCAGTGGCCATCTGCTCCCTCCTTCATCCAGCCAAGGCTCCAGCACCTCAGCCGAAGGGAGCTGTGTGTCAAACCGTCCTTCTGTCACTCCAGATGCTCCTGCTTCTCCCGCTTTTAGTCAGCCATTCCGCCAACAATCCATCGGTGAAGCCATGTCCAAGAAACAACAGTGTACGCCCACTCTTCCAGCGGCGCAGAAGTTGAATGTGCTCCTGTCCAAGTTGCTGGTGCTGCAGTCCCTCCCTTTTCAAGTGGTGTACTCTGCACCTTTCAGAGAATTGATGGCTTGTGCCGAGCCGAGGTGGATAGTCCCAAGCCGTCATTTCTTTGCGAATAAGGCAGTACCAGCCCTGCATAAGTTTGTACAAGAGAAGGTGGGCCAGTCCTTGAGCCTGTTGGTGTATTCAAAAGTGCACGACGTGTGGAGTTGTAACTACGGGCAGGGACAATACTTGTTTTTTACCGCCCACTGGGTAAATGAGGTTCCTGCACAGCCACAACAGCAACTTGTACAGGTCACACCGCTTCCTCCTCCATGCTCTCGCTCTCAGGCAGTTGGTCCTGTGTCAGTGTGCGACTCCGCCTCCACATCCTCCTCCTCGGCCACCACTGCACGTAGAAATCTCGGTGGCCCTTCATCGTACCATGTGTGTAAAACACGGCGGTGTCAAGCTGTTCTTCACATGGTTTGCCTTGGCGAACGGAGTCACACAGAGGAGGATCTGCTAAAATAATTCATAAAGAAATCAGAGTATGGCTTACTCCACAAAATCTGGAAATGGGAACCATGGTGACCAACAACGGGAAGAACATCGTATCCGCGCTACGACAAGGAAGTGTGAAACATGCGCCCTGGATGGCTCATGTGTTGAATCTGGTTGTCAAGCACTTCCTCAAGTCTTCACCCCATTTGCAAAACATCCTGAAAATGGCAAAGAAACTGTGCATGCACTTCAGCCACTCGTACACCGCCAAGCACACCTTCCTTGAGCTGCAGCGTCAGAATGGTATCCCACAACATAGTTTTATTTGTGACGTTGCCACACGTTGGAATTCCACCCTCCATATGTTGGACAGACTATACGAACAAAGAAAAGCCATCACAGATTTCTTGATGATCCAAGCAGATAGGAGTACTCCCCTGTGTAACTTCAATGTGAACCAGTGGTAGCTCATACGTGACACCTGCCATTTTCTGAGGCCCTTTGAGGAAGCCACATTATTTGTAAGTCGCCTGGAATACGCCATGAACGACTTAATTCCACTCCTACATTTCCTACAGCAAATGATTGAAACCATGGCTGGTCACGGCAATGGAGATGTTGTGCCTACATCTCAAGGCTACATGAGCCCTGTGGGTGCTAAACTGGAGGAGGACGATGAGGGGCAGAGTGGAGAACAGTTTAGGTTGGATGAGATGGCCGGTGTTTCTAGTCATCGGACAGGAGAGGAGGAGCAGGAGCAGCCAGAGGAGCTGGAGGGTTATGAGGAAGGCGAGACAGAGGACCCAGACACACCGTGGCAGTATGCAGTGGAGATGGAGGCACTGGCACAAATGGCACGATGCTTGCTCAGTTGCTTGCGTAGTGACCCCCAGATTGTCAGAATTCATCAGCAGGATGACTTCAGGATCTTCACCTTATTGGACCCTCGCTACCGTCCCAGAATGGGGGCCTTTTTTACACCCACTGAGAGGGAGGACAAACTGACCTACATAGTCAGTTGGCCGATGCATATCTCCGACATGGTCCATCCACTCACAGGTCTGACTCGGGGGGCCCTCTGCGCTCACCTTCCACTGCCATGGCTGCTGGGGAGGGGAGGGTGGCAGGAGCAGTACCAGCTCAATCAGCAGCAGCCTGAGTCTACAGTCGCTAATGAGTAGCTTTCTTCACCCGCATAGTGAAGCAACTCATCAACAGCAGGTAGACATGGAGCAGGACCTAAACCAGCAGGTGGTGGCATACCTTGATATGGCCATGCCAACAAACATTGAAGATCTGCTGGACTTCTGGGCAGCCAAACTAAATTTATGGCTGCAACTAGCAGAGTTTTCCCTGGAAAAGCTGACCTACCCGGCCAGTAGTGTGCCATCATAGCGGGTGTTAAGTGCAGCCGGGGCCATAGTCACCCCAAGGCGAACTCATCTGTCCACGAAAAATGTGGAGAGACTGACATTTGTCAAGATGAATCAGGGATGGAGCAGCCAGGAATTCCAGCAACCAATGCCAGATGCCTCAGAGAAGATTGACCATGCTGCTCCAGATTAGATAGAATGTATATAATAAGGGGCTATACAAGGGACAAGGGACTCTAAAACAGTTTATCTAAAAAATAATTATTCTGTTCTTTCAGTATTAGTATTGGTATGGTGACATGTTGACAGGTACTAATTAGCATGTTGACAAGCATTAATCAGCCCTTATCGTGACACGAGGCTGACATATGAGCGCCATACGCTAGCCAACTAGCTCTCTAGCGTTGATTCGCTTTTTTCCTTTATTTTTGTTTGGTTGCACCATTAGAGCACTATTATTTGGTTAAGATTTTTAAGCGTATAACTATTAAAAGTTACATTTTAATAAGGCACCTCAATCCTTCACAGGGATCACTTTTTTCTACCATGCTGCTCCACCAACACTTCCCAATTATTGGTTATAAAACCCTCTTTGGTTATCAATTAGGGTTATGAAACGCCTGCTCCTGACTGATCCTGTGTCTTTCAGGAAGGACTTGCCTTACTGATGCTTCTGGCCTTGGGCCTTAAATTTATGGATGTTTTGCACTAGCTTACATACATGCTTAATTGAGATCTCAACATTGATTTTTCAAAAAAAAAAAAGGGCCGGTCAGGGCAATGGAGACGTTGCGCCTACATCTCACGGCCACATGAGTCCTGTGGGGGCTTGTTGGATTTGGTCCTTCGTACCCATATGCTGGAGTCCGGGACACTCAAAGTTTGATTTAAAGGGGTATTCCAGGCAAAACCTTTTTTTATATATATCACCTGGCTCCGGAAAGTTAAACAGAATTGTAAATTACTTCTATTAAAAAATCTTAATCCTTCCAATAGTTATTAGCTTCTGAAGTTTTCTGTTTAACTGCTCAATGATGATGTCACGTCCCGGGAGCTGTGCATGATCGGAGAATATCCCCATAGGAACTGCACAGCTCCCGGGACGTGAGTCATCAGAGAGCAGTTAGACAGAAAACAACAACTCAACTTCAGAAGCTAATAACTTTTGGAAGGATTAATATTTTTTAATAGAAGTAATATACAAATCTGTTTAATTTTCCGGAGCCAGTTGATATATAAAAAAAAGTTTTGGCCTGAAATACCCCTTTAAATTTCAAATTAAAAAATCAGGCATTTCAATTGTCTCCTCGTGCATAGCCAACTCCAGGCTGTGTAATTCAGACAATATATGGTTTACTGATGCCGCTGCTGGGCCTGGGTCTGGGAATTTCAAATTTTCCATTGGTAGCACCACTATCCAAAATCTTTTTCTAAAATAAAAAAATTGTTGTGTTTTTTGGGGGGGATTGTGAAGCCCTTGTGTGTACTCATGCATCAGCCAACTCCAGGCTGTGTCATTCAGGCAATATATGGTTTACTGATGCCTCTGCTGGGCCTGGGTTTGGGAAATTCAAATTTTTTCATAGGTAGCACCAGCTATGCAAAATCTTCGGTTTAAATTTCTAAATCCATCTTTTAATCTTAGGGATTGTGAAGACCTAGTGCCTACTCATGCTACTGGCAACTCCGGGCTGTGCCATTCAGCCACTATATGGTCTCCTCATGCTGCCAACACCTCCACGCTGTGTCATTCAGCCACCATATAGTGTCCTCATGCTTCAGCCTCATCCAAGCTGTGTCATTCAATCACTATATGGTCTCCTCACACTGATGCCACCACCAGGCTCTGTCATTGTGCTGCTCTGCGGCAGTGATTCTAAAAGCGATGCCGGTAATCTGCATGTTATTCTGAATAACAGTATTATTTCACTACCCCAGCACACTCCATATGCCTTTTAGAACACAGCAAAGTGTTCTATACCCCCTATTGAGGCTGTCTGTAGACTAGAAATAGCCTTTTTTTTTACATAGATTTGGAAAATTCTGCGAATCGGCCGCATCAAATTTTTATAAAGTTCGCTCATCTCTAATCATAATATAAAACATAACTTGTTCTTCAATAAGGGAATCTCTCGAGGGGCCACAAAACAATGAACTTTAGAAAGGCAAAGATCGATCAAAAGAGAAGCCCTTAACAATATAAAATGGGATAATGTCCTCAAAAACAAGAATACTGACACTAAATGGGAGACTTTTAAAAATATCTTAAATTCTCACTGTAAGATGTATATACCTTATGGGAATAAAAGGGTCAGAAATAAAAGAAAACCAACATGGATGAATTAGAATGTTAAGGGGTGTGGCAGTGTGGCAAGGAAGGGGTGTATTTCCCTTGCTAATTCTGCTGAATGCTCCACCTGTGGCCTGATTAATGAGGGATCAGGAAGGGAAAGTGTGTTTCAAAGGAAAAGAAACAGAATAGTTGGGGCTCTTCCTGGGTAACAGCACATCGCTGTAGGGGGAGACACATGGACCCTGTTGAGGAAACGCACAGCGAACTGTGAGTGGTCCAAGAAGTGAAGTGAACTGTGAGTAACAGGTTGCAGGGGCACATGTTTTATGCTGGCTGAGGGTAGCTCACCAGATAGTAGTCAGAGCATGCTGATATGTGTAGTCAGTGACCAGATGGTCTAGGACTTTGGTTTGTTCCTGAGTTATGTTTTTGTTTTACCTGCAACCTGTCTAAAGATGGCAAGGTGCCAGGATTGCATGAATAACTGTTGTCTGCGGGTTTATTGAGTGGAAACGTGTCCCGTGGCAGTGTCCAGGACGATTCCGGAGCTAATCCCCAAGGAGGAATCCTTACAGGGGGCAATAAATGGCAAAAATAAAGCATTAAAACTACTAAAACAGGACGGCAGTGAAGAAGCATTAAAAAGCTATAGAGAAAAATATAAAATATGTAAAGAAAACAGATAAAAGCCGCAAAATAGGGACAGAAAGACTCATTGCCAAAGAGAGTAAAACTAACCCCAAAATATTCTTTAACTATATAAATAGCAGAAAGGTCAAAAGTGAAAGTGTAGGCCCTTTAACCTCTTAAGGACGTGGGGCGTATGCATACGCCCTGCATCCCGAGTCCTTAAGGACGTAGGGCGTATGCATACGCCCATGGGAATTCCGGTCCCCGCCGCTAGCCGGTTGGGGACCGGACCGGGATGCCTGCTGGAATCATTCAGCAGGCATCCCGGCACATCGTTGAGTGGGGTCCTGAGACCCCCCCATGTCGGCGATCGCAGAAAATCGCATGTCAATTCAGACATGCGATTTTCTGCTATTCCGGGCTGATGGGGTCTCTGGTGACCCGATCACCCAGAATATAGGGATGATCAGAGCTGTCAGTGACAGCCCCAATCATCCTGAGGGTTTTGCAACATCTGGAGGGTCACAGTTTGGAGACCACTGTTACAGTGGTGCCCAAATGGTAGCCCTCCAGATGTTGACAAACTACAACTCTCAGCATGCCTAGACTGCTCAGGCATGCTGGGAGTTGTAGTTCTGTAACATCTGTCCCTTCAGATTTAGCAATTTTCATGAAATTTTAGAAAATAGCTGCTCTACTTTGAAGCCCTCTAATTTTTTCAAAAAGTAAAAATATGTCTATTTTATGATGCCAACATAAAGTGGACATATTGTATTTATGAATAAAAATAAAATTTATTTGGCATATACATTTTCCTTACAAACAGAGAGCTTCAAAGTTAGGAAAATGCTAAATTTCCAAATTTTCAAGACATTTGGGGATTTTTCACCAAAAAAGGATGCAAGTAACAACAAAATTTACCACCAAAATAAAGTAGAATGTCACGAAAAAACAAACTCAGAATCAGAATATTCGAGAAAAGAATTTTAGAGTTATTAATGCATAACGTGACGGTGGTCAGAATTGCGAAAAAGGGGTCAGTCCTTAAAGGAGTAGTCCAGTGGTGACTAAGGATAGGGGATAAGTTTGAGATCGCGGGGGGTCCGACCGCTGGGGCCCCCTGCGATCTCCTGTACGGAGCCCCGACAGCCCACGGGAAGGGGGCGTGTCGACCTCCGCACGAGGCGGCGGCCGACACGCCCCCTCAATACAACTCTATGGCAGAGCCGAAGTGCTGCCTTCGGCAATCTCCGGCTCTTCCATAGAGATGTATTGAGGGGGCGTGTCGGCCGCCGCTTCGTGTGGGGGTCGACATCCGCTATCTGGGTCGAGAGCCGGGGCCCCGTACAGAGAGATCGCAGGGGGCCCCAGCGGTCGGACCCCCCGCGATCTCAAACTTATCCCCTATCCTTAGGATAGGGGATAAGTTTTTCACCACTGGACTACCCCTTTAAGGTGAAAAAGGGCTGCATCATTAAGGGGTCAAAAAAAAAAGATGAGGAAGAAATTATAAACGGGGATCAGGAAAAAGCAAATATATGGAAGGGGTACTTTTTTTTTAAAGTAATTTACAAATCTGTTTAACTTTCTGGCACCAGTTGATTAAAAAAAATAAAATAAAAAATAAAATAAAAGTTTTCCACCGGAGTACCCCTTAATTTCTTCTCCACTGTATTCACAGAGGAAAATGAGATGTCAGGTGAAATACAGTGAGATAAGGTAAGCTCCCCAGTACAGGTGATCTGTCTAAGGCTGGGTCCACACTACGTTTTGTCCCATACGGGAGCGCATACGGCAGGAGGGAGCTAAAACCTCGCGCTCCCGTATGTGACCGTATGCGCTCCCGTATGTCATTCACTTCAATGAGCCGACCGGAGTGAAACGTTCGGTCCGGTCGGCTCATTTTTGCGCCGTATGCGCTTTTACAACCGGACCTAAAACCGTGGTTGACCACGGTTTTAGGTCCGGTTGTAAAAGCGCATACGGCGCAAAAATGAGCCGACCGGACCGAACGTTTCACTTCGGTCGGCTCATTGAAGTGAATGACATACGGGAGCGCATACGGTCACATACGGGAGCGCGAGGTTTTAGCTCCCTCCTGCCGTATGCGCTCCCGTATGGGACAAAACGTAGTGTGGACCCAGCCTAACTCAGAAAGAAGTACAGTGCTGCCTACAAAAAATCAAAATAGACAAATCACCAGGTCCAGATGGCATACACCCCTGTGTTATAAAGGAATTAACTAATGTAATAGACAGACCCCTATTAATACCCCTATTTAATATTCAGGGACTCTATAGGGACAGGGACTGTTCCCCAGGACTTGCACATGGCAAATGTGGTGCCAATAAAAAGGGGTCAAAAAGTGACCCTAGGAAATATAGACCTGTTAGTTTAACCTCCGTTGTATGTAAATTGTTTGAGGGTTTTCTAAGGGATGCTATTTTGGAGTATCTTGATAAAAATAAATGTATGACTCCATATCAGCTTGCAAGATCACGGGGATCAGCGGCGGGACCCCCACGATCAGGCATCTTATCACCTATCCTTTGCATAGGGGATAAGATGTCTTAGCGCCGGAGTACCCCTTTAAATGGGAGAATACTTGGGACGACTGACATGGAAAAGGACTTGGGAGTCTTAGTTAACAATAAATTTTGCTGTAGTTACCGGTGTCGGGCAGCTGCTGCCAAGGCAAATAAAATCATGGAGTGCATCAACAGGGGCATAGATGCCCACGACAAGTAAATAATTCTACCGCTATACAAATCACTAGTTAGACCACACATGGAATACTGTGTACAGTACTGGGCACCAGTGTACAAGAAATATATAGTGGAGCTGGAGAGGGTTCAAAGACGGGCAACCAGAGTAATACGGGGAATGGGAGGACTACAGTACCCAGAAAGATTATCAGAATTGGGGTTATTTATTTTAGAAAAAAGAAGGCTTAGGGGAGACCTAATAACTATCTATAAATATATCAGGGGGCAGTACAGAGATCTCTCCCATGATCTATTTATACCCAGGACTGTATCTTTAACAAGGGGGCATCCTCTAAGTTTAGAGGAAAGAAGGTTTCTACACAGCACAGACGGGGGTTCTTTACTGTAAGAGCAGTGAGACTATGAAACTCTCTGCCTGAGGAGGTGGTCACAGTGAACTCTGTAAAAGAGTTCAAAAAGGGTCTGGATGCATTTTTGGAGAATAATAACATCGCTGGTTATGTATACTAGATTTGAAGGGACATAACGTTGATCCAGGAATTTTTACCTTGAGTATGAGGTTGTTTTTTTTTTTTTTTTGCCTTCCTCTGGATTAACTCAGTAGGGGCTCATTTGGGATATAGGTTGAACTTGATGGACTCTGGTCTTTTTTCAAACTTATGAACTACGTTAATATGTATTCACTGTTTGGTAAACATGATGTTATTTTAATTCTGTGGGTCAGTACAATCATGGTGATACCAAATTTATATAGCTTTTTTAAGTTCTTTTTCCTTTTCTCAACAAAATCCTTTTTTCCCCTTTTTTGTGTTGTGACAGCCATAACTTTATTTTTTATCCAATTGTGTGAGAGCTTATTCTTTGTGGGACAAGCTGTAATTTTTATTGGTACCACTTTTGTTTGGTTTTTTACAGGGTTCACTGTGCAGGATAGATACCATTATCGTTTTATTGTACAAGTCTTTACATATGTGGAAATACCTATTATGTGTTGGTTTAGGAGGTTTTTTTTTTGTGTGTGTGTGTTTTTTTTTGGGGGGGGGGAGAAAATAGGGTTCTATTGGGAAAGGGGCATTTATTATTATTATTATTATTGTTACACTTTATTCATTTATTTAAAATCCCTTTCTTCTGTGTACTGCAGCACAGTATACAGTCAGCACTACACTGACTAACAGCCTGTGCATCCCGCCTATGGCTGGACCTCACGGGCTGTCGTACTAGGCAGACAGGAGGCAATCAGCTAGCCTCCTGCTCCCATGGCAACAAATGGGATCGCCGTTGGTGGACAGGTGGAGCCCCATTCCCCTGTCAACCTCGTAGATTCCGTGATCTATGGGGTTAATGTTGCCAAGACCTGCATGATACCAGTCTCAGCAGCTGCGATAGGACCCCGTCGGTGATCTCCTGCAGTGCATCACTCTAAAGGAAATCGCTAGGACGTATGCATACATCCAGTTGCGCTTACTAGCTAGCATCTTGGACTTACGAATACGTCCCAGGGCGGAAAGGGCTTAAGGAGTTAATAAATTTGCAAATATTTCTAAAAATTCTGGATTTACATTCTCATTCAGGAGTAATGAGTGCAGATTGATGGGGGAAACTTAATTTTCTTTTATTTCTGTACAAGGCCGCAACATAAAATGTGAATGAAATAAAAGTGCCTGAAAACTTTCTGAATGGACACTATTAGAGATGAGCAAACTTTTGAAAAATTCGATTCGGACGATTTGTTCGAAAAAATTAGTTTCGATCCAAATTTATTTGCTGCAAATCTATTTTAAAAATGGCTATTTCTGGCCAAGATAGAGCCTCAATAGGGGTGTAGAACACTTTGCTTTGTTCTAACACGCTTATGGAGTGTGCTGGGGTAGTGAAATAATACTGTTATTCAGAATGGCATGCACATAACAGGCATCGCTTTTAGAATCACTGCCGCTGAGCGGCACAATGTCAGAGCCTGGAGGTGGCATCAGTATGAGGAGACCATATAGTGGCTGAATGACACAGCGTGGAGGTGTTGGCAGCATGAGGAGACCATATAGTGGCTAAATGACACATCGTGGAGGTGTTCACAGCATGAGGAGACCATATAGTGGATGAATGACAGAGCATGAAGGTGTTGGCAGCATGAGGAGACCATATAGTGGCTGAATGGCACAGCCAGGAGTTGGCAGCAGCATGAGTAGACACTAGGCCTTCACAATCCCTAAGATTAGAAGATTAATTCTGAAATTTAAACCAAAGATTTTGGGTAGCTAGTACTACCATAACAAAATGTTTATTCCCAGACCCAGGCCCAGCAGCATCAGTAAACCTTATATTGCCTGAATGAAACAGCCTGGAGGTGGCTGAAGCATGGGGAGACCAAATAGTGTCTGAATGGCACAGCCAGGAGTTGGCAGCAGCATGAGTAGACACTAGGCCTTCACAATTCCTAAGATTATAACATGAATTCTGAAATTTAAACCAAAGATTTTGGGTAGCTAGTGCTATCATAACAAAAGTTTTCATTACCAGACCCAGGCCCAGCAGCATCAGTAAACCATATATTGGTTGAATGACTTAGCCTGGAGTTGGCTGAAGCATGAGGAGACCCCAGGGCTTCACAATCCCAAAGAAAAAACAGACGAAGTTTGAAATTTAAACTGAAGATTTTGGGTAGCTAGTGCTACCATAACAAAAATGTTATTCCCAGGCCAAGCAGCATCAATAAACCATACATTGGCTGAATGACACAGCCTGGAGTTGGCTGAAGAATGAGGAGACCCCAGGGCTTCATAATCCCAAAGAAAAAACAAAGTTTGAAATTTACACTGAATATTTTGGGTAGCTAGTGCTACCATAACAAAGTTTTTATTCCCAGGCCAAGCAGAATCAGTAAACCATATATTGGCTGAATGACACAGCCTGGAGTTGGCTGAAGCATGAGTAGACACCAGTGCTTCACAATCCCAAAGAAAAAACAGACAACGTTTGAAATTTAAAGGTAAAGCGTCACTTATTTTTTTTATTATAATTTAATTACAATATAACTGCTACATAATTTTTTTTTTACATTAGTTTTTAAAATATTTAATTGTAAAACCGTGTTAAGGGGACTGCCATTACTAGAGCAAGTGTGCTGACGTCACTACACGACATCAGCACACTTGCTCTACGGCAATGCATGCACATAGAAAAGCAGGGACGGAGGACGTCAGGCTACTTACATTAGGGGCCTCTGGCACATGCGCTGTAGCTTCTGTTGCTCATGCGGCCAGGAAAACATAGGGGGGAAAACGGCCGGCATTTTTTTTGAAGACCGGAAGCCACTGATCTCCACCGGAAGCAGCGGCGGATCCAGAAGCTAGCAGGAGGAGCGGGACCATCGTGGGACCATCACCGGCAGGAGCGGGACCATCGCTGGCAGGAGCCAGTGGCGTCTCCAGCTTTCAAATTTTGGGGGGGCACACTGGGGGCCAGGACAAAAGTAGGGGGGGCAATTATAACAACACCACATTTATACATTGCATGTGCAAATTATATCCAAGCCAAGGGCAGCATCGGGGGACCATGAAGATCTCATTGACTTCAAAGGCAGCTTCAGCATGTGTCTACGTGGAGAAGAAGTGACATGCCACTTATTTTTTGGCCAGTTCCCTGTCAAACATTAACATAAGTAATATATGTGTAGATAGAAGCGTGCTGGCACTACCTGTATTGTGTGGTTCACAAAAAATACATTCGTCCTATAATCGGGACTCTAAAGTATCAGACAGCACAGGCTTGTAATATGGTGGTGCTCATGTAATATAGGTAAAGACAGTTCATCCAATCGCAATGATGTAGAAAAATTACAGGCAGCTCACCAATCTTTTGCAAGACGTCATGCTTTAATTCCAGGGTGTGCAGGCAAAGCGGCTCCATGCCGCACCGGTGAGCTAGACGCTAGTGCGAACAATGACCTGTATACTGAGACTAATATTACAAATAATATCCGTATACAAGGAGGATTATTATCACCATACATATTACCATCATACTGTAACTGACCAAATCCTGTATACTAAGACTAATATTACCAATAATACCAGCATACAGGGAGGAAATATTGTCATCATACATATTATGGTCATACTGTTACTGACACCAATATTACTGATAATACCAGTACAAAAAAATAAAAATGGTCAGCATCTCCAGACAAAAGGTGATTACTGTTAGTTGTGTGCGTTACTAGCAAGAAACAAATAATACTGCCACACCATGACCACGACTACCATTGTGACTGACTAATGACCGACTAACACCAATTGTTACTGTATAAAATTCCTTTTACAAATACCAATACTCCCACATACACTGGCCTTATAGTGGTAGATACCAGCTGTACACATCACAGTGTGTATTATCCCTGTACTGTGACATCACTGTGTATTATTCCTGTACTGTGACATCACTGTGTATTATTCCTGTACTGTGACATCACTGTGTATTATCCCTGTACTGTGACATCACTGTGTGTATTATCCCTGTACTGTGACATCACTGTGTATTATCTCTGTACTGTGACATCACTGTGTATTATCCCTGTACTGTGACATCACTGTGTGTATTATCCCTGTACTGTGACACCACTGTGTGTATTATCCCTGTACTGTGACACCACTGTGTGTATTATCCCTGTACTGTGACATCACTGTGTATTATCCCTGTACTGTGACATCACTGTGTATTATCCCTGTACTGTGACATCGCTGTGTATTATCCCTGTACTGTGACATCGCTGTGTATTATCCCTGTACTGTGACATCGCTGTGTATTATCCCTGTACTGTGACATCGCTGTGTATTATCACTGTACTGTGACATCGCTGTGTATTATCCCTGTACTGTGACACCACTGTGTATTATCCCTGTACTGTGACATCACTGTGTATTATCCCTGTACTGTGACATCACTGTGTATTATCCCTGTACTGTGACACCACTGTGTATTATCCCTGTACTGTGACATCACTGTGTCTTATCCCTGTACTGTGACATCACTGTGTGTCTTATCCCTGTACTGTGACATCACTGTATATATTAAGCCTGTATACCCTAATGTCACTGTACATATTTACCTTGCACTGTGAGTGACAATTCAGGGTAAATATGCACAGTGACATCACAGTTCAGAGTTAATATATACAGTGACATCACAGTTCAGAGTTAATATATACAGTGACATCACAGTTCAGAGTTAATATAAACAGTAATGTCTCTGTACAGGGGCAATAAACAGTTTTGCCACTACAGGGTTAATAAACGCAGTGTTGTCACAGTAGAGGGTAAATATACAGTGATGTCATTGTACCGGGAAAATATACACAGTGAAGTCAGCATTCAAGAATAATAAACTGTGATGTCACTACAGGGTTGTTATACACAGTGACATCAAATTACAGGATGAAGCACAGTGATGTCACAGTTTATTATAAAGCACAGTGATGTCACAGTTTATTATGAAGCACAGTGATGTCGCAGTTTATTATGAAGCACAGTGATGTCGCAGTTTATTATGAAGCACAGTGATGTCGCAGTTTATTATGAAGCACAGTGATGTCGCAGTTTATTATGAAGCACAGTGATGTCACAGTTTCTTATGAAGCACAGTGATGTCACAGTTTATTATGAAGCACAGTGATGTCACAGTTTATTATGAAGCACAGTGATGTCACAGTTTATTATGAAGCACAGTGATGTCACAGTTTATTATGAAGCACAGTGATGTCACAGTTTATTATGAAGCACAGTGATGTCACAGTTTATTATGAAGCACAGTGATGTCACAGTTTATTATGAAGCACAGTGATGTCACAGTTTATTATGAAGCACAGTGATGTCACAGTTTATTATGAAGCACAGTGATGTCACAGAGACTACAGAATGTACAACTGTATGTATTATAAAGATGGCGGGATGCTATCGAAATGTAACACATACATGGGGGAATAAAACACTTAGATAATATAGATTAATAGATAGATATGAGAGATAGATAGATGATAGATAGATAGATAGATAGATAGATAGATAAGAGATAGATAGATAGATAGATATGAGATAGATATGAGATAGATAGATAGATAGATAGATATGAGATAGATAGATATGAGATAGATAGATAGATCAGTTTCCCAATCAGGGGGCCTCTAGCTATTCCAAAACGACAACTCCCAGCATTCCTTTGGCTTTTATGAGCATACTGGGAGTTGTAGTTTTGCAACAGCTGGAGGCCCCCTGGTTGGGAAACACCTATCTATCAATCATCTATCTATCTATCTATCCATCTATCTCCTATCTATCTATCTATCCATCCATCCATCCATCTATCTATATCCATCTATCTATTTATGTATCTATCTATCTTTCTATTTATCTATCTATCTATCTCATATCTATCTCAGATAGATGAGAGATAGATAGATGAAAGATAGATAGATATGAGAGATAGATAGATACATAAATAGATGGATATATAGATAGATATGAGATAGATAGAAAGATAGATAAATACGGTAGATGATAGATACTATCTCTTTCTATCTATCTATCTAAAACAAATAAAAACGGCACAACCAAAATCCAGAAATTAGAGAGAAGTCGGGGTGCCCGCATACATGGAACCTGGGTCCACTAGTTCCTTAATCCAGACAAAGAACAATATGATGCAGCACGCCACAAGTTTGCAGAAAATGGTGGTTTATTCCATCATGTGCAGTCTATGCACATGATGGAATAAACCACTATTTTCTGCAAACTTGTGGCGTGCTGCATCATATTGTTCTTTATCTATCTATCTTTCTATATCCTATGTATCTATATCATATCAATCTATCTATATCATATCCATCTATCTCCTATCTATCTATCTATCTATCTATATCATATCTATCTATCATCTATCTATCATCTATTTATCTATCTTTCTATCTATCTCATATCTATCTATATATCCATCTATTTATGTATCTATCTATATATCTATCTATCTCTCATATCTATCTATCTTTCATCTATCTCTCATCTATCTGAGATAGATATGAGATAGATAGATAGATAGGAGATAGATGGATAGATAGATAATAGATAGATGATTTATAGATAGATAGATCAGTGTTTCCCAACTAGGGGGGCCTCCAGCTGTTGCAAAACTACAACTCCCAGTATGCTCATAAAGCCAAAGGAATGCTGGGAGTTGTAGTTTTGCAACAGCTGAAGGCCCCCTGGTTGGGAAACACTGAACTACCTCCCACTGTCTCCTACAACTTTCCCCCTCTCCCCCAAGCAAGTAACTTACTTTAAAAGGGCAGCATCAGCAGTGGGCACTGGGCAGGTAAGTCTTCCATACTGGTGGTGTCCGGGCCTGTATACACACAGCGGGCCTGCTCCACAAGGTCCAGCAGCAGTATACAGGGGAGTGAGAGAGGGGGAGGAGCTTCCTGTCTGCTCTTCCCAGTCTGCATAGCGCGGCCCCTGCGTGGTGACAGGGCTGCAGGCTGAAGGTTTATTTAAAAAAAAGGATGGCGGAGTAGATGGCTCCGGGGCTCGGGCCCCTTACTGGTGAACAAGCTGTACCCCCCTGATGGCCATGAGAGCTGCTAGTGACCTACTGCTGCTGGGGGGGGCACAAGGGGGGGGCAATCATGATGTAGGGGGGGCCGTGCCCCCCCCCCCCCTAGAGACGCCACTGGCAGGAGTACTCCTGGGGTATTCTTGCTCAACGTCAGTGGTGTCCAAACTGTGGCCATCCAGATGTTGCAAAACTACAACTCCCACCATGCCCGGACAGCCAACGGAGGGCCACAGTTTGGACACCAGGGGTATTCTTGCTCTACGTCAGTGGTGTCCAAACTGTGGCCTTTCAGATGTTGCAAAACTACAACTCCCAGCATGCCCAGACAGATTTTAGCTGTCTGGGCATGCTAGGAGTTGTAGTTTTGCAACATTCTGACTGAGAAACACTACTTTACACAATGTTGCCCCTCCATGCCCCTCCGTGTTTCCCAAACCAGAGTGCCTCCAGATGTTGCAAAACTACAACTCCCAGCATGCCAGGACAGCTAAAAGCTGTCTGGGTATGCTGGGAGTTGTAGTTTTGCAACATCCTGGTTAGAAAAAACACTGCTTCAAATAGTGTTTTGCAACCAGGATGTTGCAAAACTACAAATCCCAGCAATCCCAGCCAGCTTTTAGCTGTCCTGGCATGCTGGGATTTGTAGTTTTGCAACATCTGGAGGCTGTGAGGAGCCGAGGAGCGGGCACTGAGGAGTGGAGGAGCGGGCAGTGAGGAATGGAGGAGAAGGCAGTGAGGAGCAGGCAGTGAGGAGCGGAGGAGCAGGCAGTGAGGAGCGGGCAGGGAGGAGTGGAGGAGCGGGCAGTGAGGAGTGGAGGGCCGGCAGTGAGGAGCATGCAGGGAGGAGTAGGCAGTGAGGAGCAGGCAGGGAGGAGCAGGCAGTGAGAAGCGGGCAGTGAGGAGTGGAGGAGCGGGCAGTGAGGAATGGAGGAGCAGGCAGTGAGGAGCGGAGGAGCAGGCAGTGAGGAGCCGAGGAGCGGACAGGGAGGAGTGGAGGAGCAGGCAGTGAGGAGCCGAGGAGCGGACAGGGAGGAGTGGAGGAGCAAACAGTGAGGAGCGGGAAGTGAGGAGTGGAGGAGCGGGCAGGGAGGAGCAGGCAGTGAGGAGCGCAGGAGCGGGCAGTGTGTCATCTACAGATCCTCCATAACACTGTGTCATCTACAGATCCCCATAACAGTGTCATCTACAGATCCCCCATAACAGTGTCACCTACAGATCCCCCATAACTCCATCATGTACAAATCCCCCATAACAGTGTCACCTACAGATCCCCCATAACTCCATCATGTACAAATCCCCCATAACAGTGTCACCTACAGATCCCCCCATAACAGTGCGTCATCAAAAAATCCCCCATAACAGTGTCATCTACAGATCCCCCCATAACAGTGTGTCACCTACAGATCCCCCATAACAGTGTGCCATAACAGTAAGGATATGGTGGCATTGTTTGTATGCACTATATGGATATGGTGGCATTGTGTATGCACTATATGGCGGTATTGTGTATGCACTATATGGCGGAATTGTGTATGCACTATATGGAGGCATTATGCACTATGCGGATATGGTGGCATTGTGTATGCACTATATGGCGGTATTGTGTATGCACTATATGTTGACATTGTGTATGCACTGTATGGATACAGTGGCATTGTGTATACACTATATGGCGGTATTGTGTATGCACTATATGGATATGGTGGCATTGTGCATGCACTATATGGCGGTATTGAGTATGCACTATATCGATATGGTGGCATTATGCACTATAGGGATATGGTGGCATTGTGTATGCAGTATATGGCGGTATTGTGTATGCACTATATGGCGGCATTGTGTATGCACTATATGGATATGGCGGCATAGTGTATGCACTATGGGGGAGTGTGTGAGAGACTTTTGGTAGTCTGCCTTTATCAATCACTGACAAAATGGATCTGGCTAGTGGACTACAGATTCCCATCCCCCGCTCTATTTGCATACAGACACAAGAAGGACTTGCAGGAAAGCAAGGCCACATTTTACAGCAATTCCTTTCTATTCATCCGATTCCTCATGTTAGCTCCCTCTGCTGGTCAAGAGTTGGAAATATGACAAGTTATTTTTTAATTTTTCATATTTTGTGACAAATAAAAAATGTTAAAAATATTTGCAAAAATATTTTAAAAATGTGAAAAATTTATTAAACCTCTAAAAAAAATTTAACAAAATTTGGTGTCACATTCCCTTTAAATTGAAGATTTATGGTAACTAGTGCTACCATAAAAAAAATTTTTAGGCACAGACCCAGGCCCAGCAGCATCAGTAAACCATATATTGGCTGAATGACACAGCCTGGAGTTGGCTGAAGCATGAGGAGACCATTGAAATGTATGATTTTTAAATATAAATTTAAGATTTTGAAATTTAAATTAAGGATTTTGAAACTCTACTTTTAACTCCCAAGTTTTAGTGTCCCGGGCCCCGGCATGTTGGTACAAAGGACCAAATCTAACAAGGAGTCACATGGCAGCACAATGACAAAGCCTGGAGGTGGCATCAGTAGGAGGAGACCATGTAGTGGCTGAATGGCACAGCCTGGAGGTGGCTGACGCATCATGAGGAGACCATATCGTGTCTGAATGGCACAGATGGGAGTTGGCAGAAGCATGAGGAGACCATTGAAATTTAAGAATTTTAAATAAAAATTTAAGATTTTTAAATTGAAATTGAGGGTTTTGAAATTGAACTTTTAACTCCTAAGTTTTAGTGTCCCGGGCCCAGGCATGTGGGTACAAAGGACCAAATCTAACAAGGAGTCACATGTCACATGGCAGCACAATGACCGATACTGGAGGTGGCATCAGTAGGAGGAGACCATATAGTGGCTGAATGTGACAGCCTGCAGTTGGCTGAGCCATGAGGAGACAATATAGTGTCTTAATGGCAAAGCCTGGAGTTGGCGGCAGATGAGGAGACAATAGGGCCTCAAAATCTCTAAGAATATAAGATTAATTTTGAAATTTCCATTGAAGATGTATGGTACTTAGTTCTACCATAAACATATATAGATAATGTCCTAGGCCCAGCAGCATCACTAAACCATGTAGTTGCTGAATGACAGAGATAGGAGCAGGCAGCAGAATGAGTACACAAGAGGGATTCACAACCCCTAACATTAAAAGGTGAATGTTGAAATCTCTATTGAAGATGCATGTTAGCTAGTGCTAACATCCCAAAATTTAAGGCCCACCCCCCCAGGATCAGTAAGCCAAGTAGTTCCTGAAACACACAGTCAGGAGCAGGCATCAGCAGTACAGAAGAGGGTTTCATAAACCCTTACATTGAAAGATGAATGTTGAAATCTCAATTAAGCATGTATGTAAGCTAGTGCTTACATCCAAAAATTTAACCCCTTAACGACGCAGGACGTATATTTACATCCTGCGCCGGCTCCCGCGATATGAAGCGGGATCGTGCCGCGATCCCGCATCATATCGCGTCGGTCCCGGTGCTCATCAACGGCCGGGACCCGCGGCTAATACCACACATCGCCGATCGCGGCGATGTGCGGTATTAACCCTTTAGAAAGCTAACCGCCGCTTCGAAAGTGAAAGTGACCCGGCTGCTCAGTCCGGCTGTTCGGGACCGCTGCGGTGAACAGCTGACCGGACACCGGGAGGGCACTTACCTGCCTCCTCGGTGTCCGATCGACGAATGACTGCTCCGTGCCTGAGATCCAGGCAGGAGCAGTCAAGCGCCGATAACACTGATCACAGGCGTGTTAATACACGCCTGTGATCAGGATGAGAGATCAGTGTGTGCAGTGTTATAGGTCCCTATGGGACCTATAACACTGCAAAAAAAATGTAAAAATAAAGTGTTAATAAAGGTCATTTAACCCCTTCCCTAATGAAAGTTTGAATCACCCCCCTTTTCCCATAAAAAAAATAAAACAGTGTAAAAAAATGCGTGCGTAAATGTCCGAACTATAAAAATATATAGTTAATTAAACCGCACAGTCAATGGCGTACGCGCAAAAAAATTCCAAAGTCCAAAAAAGCGTATTTTGGTCACTTTTTATACCATTAAAAAATTTATAAAAAGTGATCAAAAAGTCCGGTCAAAACAAAAATCATACCGATAAAAACTTCAGATCACGGCGCAAAAAATGAGTTATCATACCGCCCTGTACGTGGAAAAATAAAAAAGTTATAGGGGTCAGAAGATGACATTTTTAAACGTAGAAATTTTCCTGCATGTAGTTATGATTTTTTTCCAGAAGTGCGACAAAATCAAACCTATATAAGTAGGGTATCATTTTAACCGTATGGACCTAAAGAATAATTATAAGATGTAATTTCTACCGAAATATGCACTGCGTAGAAACGGAAGCCCCCAAAAGTTATAAAATGGCGTTTTTTTTTTCGATTTTGTCGCACAATGATTTTTTTTCCGTTTCGCCGTGCATTTTTGGGTAAAATGACTAATGTCACTGCAAAGTAGAATTGGCGACGCAAAAAATAAGCCATAATATGGATTTTTAGGTGGAAAATTGAAAGGGTTATGATTTTTAAAAGGTAAGGAGGAAAAAACAAAAGTGCAAAAACGGAAAAACCCTGAGTCCTTAAGGGGTTAAGGCCCAGCAGCATCGGTAAGCCAAGTAGTTCCTGAAAGACACGGTCAGGAGCAGGCAGCAGCAGTACTTCATAACCCCGAAGATTGAAAGATCAATGTTGAAATCTCTATTGAAGAGGTATGTTACCTCGTGCTATCATCCAAGAATTTAAGGGCCAAGCCCAGAAGCATCACCAAGCACAGTAGTTCCTGAAACATACAGCCTGGGGCAGGCATCAGAATGAGTTTACAAGAGGGCTTCACAACCCATAACATTAAAATGTTAATGTTGAAATCTGTATAGAAGATGTATGTTAGCTAGTGCTAACATCAAAAATTTTTAGGCACAGGCCCAGCAGCATTACTAAACCATATAGTTGCTGAAACACACAGCCTGGATCAGGCAGCAGGAGAAGTACACAAGAGGGCTTAATAACACCTAACACTAAAAGGAGAATATTGAAATCTGTATAGAAGATATATGTTAGCTAGTGCTAACATCAAAAAAATGTAGGCACAGGCCTAGCAGGATCAGTAAGCCAAGTGGTTCCTGAAACACACAGCTTGGATCAGGCAGCAGGATGCATAAATAAGAGGGCTTCACAACCCCTAACATTAAAAGATAAATTTTGAAATCTCTATTTAGCATGTATGTTTGCTAGTGCTACCATAAAAAAAATTGTAGGTAATATCCAAGACAGTCCCAGCAGCATCAGAAAGCAATATATTGGCTGAAAGACACAGATTGGGGGTGGGGCAAAGCATAAAGAGCCCATATAGTGGCTGAATGAAATAGTCTAAAGGTGGCAGCAGCAGCATCAGGAGTCCTGAAAGTGACCCGGTGACAGAGTGGTGTGGTGGGTGGCAATGCCAGTACCTGGTGATGGAGGTGGCTGGAATGTTTGTAACTGGGGAGCAGTGCCTTAAATCTGTTTGGCACTATCCATATTTGTGAAGTGTTGGTGTAGCACCATGGTCAATCTCCTCTGATGCATCAGGTATTGGTGGGTAGAAATCCTTGCTGATCCTGATTTATATTCACAAAGGTCAGTTTCTCCACATTTTTCGTGGACAGACAAGTTCTCCTTCGGGTGACTATGGCCCCCGCCGCACTAAACACCCGCTCTGATGCCACACTACTGGCCGGGCAGGACAGCTTTTCCAGGGCAAACTCTGCTAGTTGCAGCCATAAATCAAGTTTGGCTGCCCAGAAGACCAACGGTTCTTCAAGATTTGTTGGCTTGGACATGTCAAGGTCCTGCTCCAGGTCTACCTGCTGCTGATGAGTTGCTTCATAATGCAGGTGAAGAAAGCTACTCATCAGCGACTGTAGACTTAGGCTGCTGCTGATGGAACTGGTCCTGCTCCTGCCACCCCACCCCTCCCTAGCAGTCATGGCAGTGGAAGGGGAGCGCAGAGGGCCCCCCGAGTCAGACCTGCGAGTGGATGGACGATGGGGCCCATAGGCAGTGGGTGTAAAAAAAAAAAAAGGCCCCCAATTTGTGCCGGTAGCGAGGGTCCAATAAGGTGGAGACCCAGAAGTCATCCCGCTGCCGAATGTTGACAATTCGGCAGTCACTACGCAAGCATCTGAGCATGCATCGTGCCATTTGTGCAAGTGACTCGGAGGGACTCCCTACCTCCATCTTCACTGCATACTGCCACAGTGTGTCTGGGTCCTCTGTCTCGCCTTCCTCATAACCCTCTAGCTCCTCTAATTTATCATGCTCCTCCTCTCCTGTCAGTTGACTAGAAACACCGCCCATCTCATGAAACCTAAACTGTGCTCCACTGTGCCCCTCCTCCTCCTCCTCCAGTTCAGCCCCCACAGTGCTCATGTGGCCCTGAGATGTAGGCGCAACGTCTCCATTGCCCTGACCAACCATCATTTTCAATGCTTGTTGAAGGAAATTAAGCAGTGGCATAACGTCGTTCATCCCATAATCCTGGCGACTTAGGTATAATGTGGCTTCCTAAAAGGGACTGAGCAAACGGCAGGCGTCACGTATGAGCTGCCACTGGTTCACATTGAAGTTACACAGGAGAGTACCCCTATCCGCTTGGATCATCAAGAAATCGGTGATGGCTTTTCTCTGTTCGTACAGTCAGTCCAACATATGGAGGGTGGAATTCCAACGTGTTGCAACATAATAAATCAGACTATGTTGGGGGATACCGTTCTGATGCTTCAGCTCAAGCAGGGTGTACTTTGCAGTGTACGAGTGGCTGAAGTGCATGCAAAGTTTCCTTCCCATTGTTATGGTGTCTTGCAAATGGGAGGAACACTTCTGGAACTGCTTGACAACCAGATTTAACACGTGTGCCATGCAGGGCGCAAGGGGTCACCCTTCCTTATCGTATATGTGTGGTGGCCACGGGTGAGGTCCGCAGCCACCGCTAAGCTGGGGTTAGCTACTTGGTTCTTGGGGGGGTTATGAACCCAGGGTCGGATGGTATTAACCCTTAATGTCACGTGACGCCACTGTAGTCTTGGTATCTCCCGGGGTACTACAGGTCCGGGGAACTCCGTCTCCCCACAGGCTAGCAAGGAAAGAATTGACTCCACACTAGGTTGCAGTTTAACGGAGGCTTTACTAACTTGAAGATAGGTGGTACAATCTCCACAGCGCTCAACCAAAGTCTCCCAAAGATTTAACAGACAGTCTCTAGAGGACCACACAGCTTGCAGTGCTTGGACTTGATATTGCATATATGCTTGGCTCTTACGGCCGGACTAGGAGTTTTAGTCTGCGCTATATTAGGCTTGAGATTGAAGTCACTTACTGAAGTGTCGGTGGATTTGTGGCTTTTCGCCGGAAGATTATGAATTGTCCTTTAGGAATTCTCTGATCAAGGCTGAAGTAAAGGCTTGCTATTAATTGGGGTTACTACATGCTTTTCTTATCTCACTCTCATCGTTGCTCTCACTCCTCTGTGGATTCTCTCTGCTACTCCGGAGCTTCACCTCCTCTGAACTTGCTCGGACCTCCACTCTGTACTCATAACTCCACACCACTCTTCTCAACTCTTCTCCTACTATCTTACTCTCCTTACACAGGAAATGCCACCCCTTATAAGGGAAGGCTAAACTAAAGCCCATTAGCCAGGCAGCTGTGGATCATAGAGTTGTCTGTATCCCCTTTAGGATTTACAATAAAGTTGCATACAAGTAATAACATAATATAACACCTTACACAAAAGTTTAGTCTAGCCCTCAGTCCTCCACTCTCACATACCCTGACTAAGCATGAGGTTGCTAGGTAACATACTTAAAGCTACAAACACCTAATAACAGATTGCTAAGTTATAACAGTGCAAATACACATTAGAAATGGTTGAGTCCCTGCAGGGGAGCCCCCAGGACACTGAAGGTCTCAATCTGACAGGGCCTAAAATACCTTGACACAATGTACCTGTACTGGGACACCACAAACCCCACCACTAAACAGAAGTCGTCCTCGACGATAAAGGTACTGTCGGATTGAAGAGCGAAGTGGCCTTGGGGCCATAAGAAGTCCTGAGGCATTTTATGCACAAACATCCATTTTAGGCTTTGGAGAAATAAACACATAATAAGTCCAGAGGCATTTTACACACAAACGTCCATGTCAGGCTTTTAGAAGTAGGATACAAAACATTATTGGTGTAGGATACGTGGTTATTTGGGTCCCAGACAGAATATATACCTATTATATCTGATCAAAGTGTTTCGAACAGGATTATTTTTTTTCTTTAGTTGGACCTCTAACATAACCTTCAGACTATACCTATGTGTATAAACTATTTATAGTTATAACTAGGATATTATTGTCATTATATGCTTTGCTATGTCACCTGTATAATAAGTAGGTGTAAATGGGATAGCATTTATCTAAGCATACTAACAGACTGGTTTAGTAGACTGATTATTGAGTATTGAAGGGTTCTTATTAATAAGATTTAGCTATTTTACTATTTATAACCTGTACACATGTACCGTATTTATCGGGGTATACCACGCACCGGCCTATAACACGCACCCTCATTTTACCAAGGATATTTGGGTAAAAAAAGTTTTTTACCCAAATATCCATGGTAAAATGAGGGTGCGCGTGTATACCCCCAGGAAAGGCAGGGGGAGAGAGGCCGTCGCTGCCCGCTTCTCTCCCCCTGCCTTTCCTGGGGTCTAGAGCCCTGCTGCTGGCCCTTCTCTCCCCCTGGCTATCGGCGCCGCTGCCCGTTCTGTCCCCCTGACTATCGGTGCCGGTGCCGATAGCCAGGGGGAGAGAAGCGGCGCCGACAGCCAGGGGGAGAGAAGGGGCAGCGGCACCCATTGCCGGCGCCGCTGTCCCGTTGCCTCCCCCCATCCCCTGTGGCATAATTACCTGGGTCGGGTCCGCGCTGCTGCAGGCCTCCGGCGCGCGTCCCCTGCGTCGTTGCTATGCACGGCGCGGCCCACTGACGTCATGCGCCGCGCCGTGCAGCGCATAGCAACGACGCCGGGGACGCACGCCGGAGGCCTGCAGCAGCACGGACCCGTCCCAGGTAATTATGCCACCGGGGATGGGGGGAGGCAACGGAGCAGCGGCGCCGGCAATGGGTGCCGCTGCCCTTTCTCTCCCCCTGGCTGTCGGCGCCGCTTCTCTCCCCCTGGCTATCGGCGCCGGCAATGGGGCGCCGGCACCGATAGTCAGGGGGACAGAACGGGCAGCGGCGCTGTCACGATCCCGGCTGGTAGGAGGTGGATCCTCTGTGCCAGAGAGGGATTGGCGAGGACCGTGCTAGTGGACCGGTTCTAAGTCACTACTGGTTTTCACCAGAGCCCGGCGCAAAGCGGGATGGTCTTGCTGCGGCGGTAGTGACCAGGTCGTATCCACTAGCAACGGCTCAACCTCTCTGACTGCTGAAGATAGGCGCGGTACAAGGGAGTAGACAGAAGCAAGGTCGGACGTAGCAGAAGGTCGGGGCAGGCAGCAAGGATCGTAGTAAGGGGCAACGGCAGGAGGTCTGGAACACGGGCTAGGAACAAACAAGGGAACGCTTTCACTAGGCACAAGGGCAACAAGATCCGGCAAGGGAGTGCAGGGGAAGTGAGGTATAAGTAGGGAGTGCACAGGTGGAAACTAATCAAGGTAATTGGAAGATTGGACCAGGCACCATCATTGGTGCACTGGCCCTTTAAATCGCAGAGACCCAGCGCGCGCGCGCCCTAGGGAGCGGGGCCGCGCACGCCGGGACAGGACCGACGGAGAGCAAGTCAGGTACGGGAGCCGGGGTGCGCATCGCGAGCGGGCGCCACCCGCATCGCGAATCGCATCCCGGCTGGAGGCGGTACCGCAGCGCACCCGGTCAGGAGATCTGACCGGGGCGCTGCAGCAACGAGGATGAGGCGAGCGCTCCGGGGAGGAACGGGGACCCGGAGCGCTCGGCGTAACAGTACCCCCCCCCTTGGGTCTCCCCCTCTTCTTGGGTCCAAAGAACCTGAGGAACAAAAACTCAATTCTTTCGTGATGAGGTCCGATGCACATTAGGAGGGGTTCCGTGCGGTAACGCACGGCACAGTCCAAACTTTCATTGTTAACACAATTGATGTAGAGGGGTCTGGCGAGACTGGTCACAGGGATGTTGAATCTGTTGATAAGAGAGGCCAAAAAAAAATTTCCTGCAGATCCGGAATCCAAGAAGGCCATAGTAGAGAAGGAGAAGGTAGAGGCAGATATCCGCACAGGCACAGTAAGGCGTGGAGAAGCAGAGTTGACATCAAGAACTGTGTCACCTTTGTGCGGAGTCAGCGTACGTCTTTCCAGGCGGGGAGGACGGATAGGACAATCCTTCAGGAAGTGTTCGGTACCGGCATAGTACAGGCAAAGATTCTCCATGCGGCGTCGTGTCCTCTCTTGAGGTGTCAAGCGAGACCGGTCAACTTGCATAGCCTCCACGGCGGGAGGCACAGGAACGGATTGCAGAGGACCAGAGGAGAGAGGAGCCGGGGAGAAAAAACGCCTCGTGCGAACAAAGTCCATATCCAGGCGGAGCTCCAGACGCCATCCGGAAAAACGCATGTCAATGCGAGTGGCAAGATGAATGAGTTCATGTAGGTTAGCAGGAGTTTCTTGTGCGGCCAGAACATCTTTAATGTTGCTGGATAGGCCTTTTTTAAAGGTCGCGCAGAGAGCCTCACTATTCCAGGACAACTCGGAAGCAAGAGCACGGAACTGAATGGCGTACTCGCCAACGGAAGAAACACCCTGGGCCAGGTTCAGCAGGGCAGTCTCGGCAGAAGAAGCTCGGGCAGGCTCCTCGAAGACACCACGGACCTCAGCGAAGAAGGACTGGACTGTGGCTGTGGCAGGATCATTGCGGTCCCAGAGCGGTATGGCCCCAGACAAGGCCTTTCCAGAAAGGAGACCACGGCAGAGTCTAGAGTCCTCATCAAATTTGTCCGGCAGGGACAAGCAGGGGTTAGGAGCGGCCGGTTGCTGCGGAGGAGTTGCAGGAGCCGGCGGAGGAGATGGTTGTTGCAGCTGTAGCTGTGACTGAAATTGTGACTGAAGCTGCTGTATCTGTGACTGAAGTTGCAGTGTCACGGTGGTCAAGTAAGCCAGCTGGTGATTTCGTTGGGCAATCTGTCGGGCTTGCTGGGCGACCAGTGTGGGGAGGTCGGCGACAACTGGCAGAGGAACTTCAGCGGGATCCATGGCCGGATCTACTGTCACGATCCCGGCTGGTAGGAGGTGGATCCTCTGTGCCAGAGAGGGATTGGCGAGGACCGTGCTAGTGGACCGGTTCTAAGTCACTACTGGTTTTCACCAGAGCCCGGCGCAAAGCGGGATGGTCTTGCTGCGGCGGTAGTGACCAGGTCGTATCCACTAGCAACGGCTCAACCTCTCTGACTGCTGAAGATAGGCGCGGTACAAGGGAGTAGACAGAAGCAAGGTCGGACGTAGCAGAAGGTCGGGGCAGGCAGCAAGGATCGTAGTAAGGGGCAACGGCAGGAGGTCTGGAACACGGGCTAGGAACAAACAAGGGAACGCTTTCACTAGGCACAAGGGCAACAAGATCCGGCAAGGGAGTGCAGGGGAAGTGAGGTATAAGTAGGGAATGCACAGGTGGAAACTAATCAAGGTAATTGGAAGATTGGACCAGGCACCATCATTGGTGCACTGGCCCTTTAAATCGCAGAGACCCGGCGCGCGCGCGCCCTAGGGAGCGGGGCCGCGCACGCCGGGACAGGACCGACGGAGAGCGAGTCAGGTACGGGAGCCGGGGTGCGCATCGCGAGCGGGCGCCACCCGCATCGCGAATCGCATCCCGGCTGGAGGCGGTACCGCAGCGCACCCGGTCAGGAGATCTGACCGGGGCGCTGCAGCAACGAGGATGAGGCGAGCGCTCCGGGGAGGAACGGG
This sequence comes from Hyla sarda, assembly GCF_029499605.1. Lineage (NCBI taxonomy): Eukaryota > Metazoa > Chordata > Amphibia > Anura > Hylidae > Hyla > Hyla sarda. The sequence goes on from NC_079189.1 coordinate 294,662,425, forward strand.
GACCCGGAGCGCTCGGCGTAACAGGCGCTGATAGCTAGAGGGAGAGAAGGGCCGGCAGCAGCGCTCTAGACCCCAGGAAAGGCAGGGGGAGAGAAGCGGGCAGCGACGGCTTCTCTCCCCCTGCCTTTCCTGGGGGTGTATCGGCGTATAACACGCACATAGACTTTAGGCTAAAAAATTTTGCCTAAAAAGTGCGTGTTATACGCCGATAAATACGGTATATACATTTGTAAAGACCTTTCTATGTACTTTCTATAAGTGGACTATGCATATGATACACTATACACAATTGACATGTCTAACTAGACAATTTGGTATTTGAATATACAGACTTATATAACTTTACTGTACATTATATCACCTTATATTACGTAACATTAGATACATTTCTTACACTAATAGGTGCGGATTGGGCTGCCGGAGGCTCTCTACTCAATGCCTTGGCTACTGGGGACTTGGGCGATCAAGCACTTCTCCCCAGAACACTTTTTATTTTATGCTAGACATTTTTATGTATTCATGTAATACAAAGCTAGACATTTTTATAAAAACCCTTTTTTTCTTTACTGTAGTGCTTATGTTAGGGACAGGATGCTTACTGACCAGGTAGGTTCCTGTGCACAAACAGGGTTAAGAGGCTTTGAGCTGATAATGGTTTACCCATTAGATACACTTGTAGTGAATTATAAATGAAGTATACTTGAGGTGTATACTGACTTGTGTATGTAGTTTATCTACATATGTTTATGTACATGTTTTTAGACTAATCCCTTTATCTTGCTGGGGGTTGTCCAAAATTAGAACATGTGGATCTACGCAACACCATCTCTGAATTTTCTGGAACAACAATTTCTTCCTGAGGGTGGATTCAGCGGAGGGGGCAGTGTAAGGAAATCCTGACTATATCTGGATAAGCCCTTATAGAAGACTACCAACCACCACGTATGATCAGGCACCATAAATTTTGATACCCTATACCTTGATACATGGTACCTATTCGGGTATAACACTATATACATTTTAAAATTTTTACATGTTTATGTGTGACATTCCATACCATAATACTACTTGGTGTATAATTAATGTGTACAAGATCTACTGAAGGTTAGAGGCCATACAAATATGGAGCAGACACTGGAAAGATTTAACCACCTAAGTTTACTAGATTTACAATAAACTTGAAAACGTCATTAAGAAGTTTTATGAAGGAGTTCAATAGTTCTCACACAAAAAAAATCTCCAATACGGGAGTCTCTCGGCTAGGCCGGGCACAAAACTTACGATTCCGGTTTCCTCTCTGTAAACTCTTCTTGACACCATGTGTCAGGCACTGGACTTAAACCGTTGCTGAACCTGGAATAAAACACAGTTAGTCCTACGACCATAAGTAACAAAAATTTTCAGATTGCATCACTCTGGTGCCTTATTCTTCTTTCTTTTTAATGCAGCAGGAACAGGATGTCCTCTTTCTTTCCAATCCCGTCTACTAGGAGGAGCCCTCGGCTGACTAATGAAACGAGGGTTTCGGGACTGGGCCCCCTGCAAGGGGTCGATGTGGGTATCCCAGGACACATGGGACAGGGTAGAATTTGAGATGGTAGGTTGGACATTCACTACCACCTGGACTGCAGCAGCTTGTGCCACAGAAGGATGATCAGTTGGTGCCGGCACTTCGGGCCAAACCTCCGCCACTGCAGGAGGGGGCCCTTGCACTTTCGTGGGTACCCATGTTGGGGGCCACACCTCCGATGAGGTAGGCCTGGGCATGTCGGTGCACTGTGGATGAATTGGGTGCGCTGTCTTTGAGTGCGCCGTCTTTGAGTGCACCGTCTTTGGGAGCGTTGTCTTTGAGAGCGTTGTCTCTTTAAACTGGATAACTGCTGCAGAAGTGTCAGGGTAGTCCTCTCGGATGACGACCTCCTTGTCGTTTGGAGTTAAGAGTCCAAAGGGGTCAGAGTCCCACTCTTCTGAAGCGAAGTAGGCAAAGGGGATCTGAGTTGGACGGCTGGGCCTGGTAATAGCAGCAGCCCATTCCCCTCTCAGGCTCTTCACAGGGGTGTACTCAACGATTTCCCCAGGTTTTAGAGAGTGCTTTTCAGGAGGCAGATAGTGTCTTTGCACCGCCCTCCGGTTCACAGAGAGGGTGCCTCCGTGGTGACAGTCCATTATAGTGCCGCAGCCCCTGATGCGGTCAAACTTGATGACTGTAGCTCTCCTGGCTGAAGGGGGGGGGGGCTCACCTTCTTTGGGTTGCTCAAGCCTCCTAATATAATATGCTTCCAACGGTTTGGTGTCCTGTTGCTGCCGTTCCCTCTCTTCATACGATAGCCACTTCGGCCTGTAGCGCTCTAGTCTCTCCGCCCTCATGTGTTCTAGTATGGCAGCCACTTCGGCATCTCTTTGGGCTCTTTCTGACTGGGCCGGAGGAATGGGAGGTAGGGACTTCCCGGGCAACGGGAGGATATTGTCCCACAGGTATTTGATGAAGGCCGGCTCGTCACCGAACAACCATCTAGGGAGCGGGGGTGATTGCGGGCGCTCGGCCAACTGAGGGACTGACTGGTCTTGGGCGGCCGCGGTCTGTGGAGGTGGCGGGACCTTTGCCTCGGGGCTGGCTTCGGGGCTATTAGAAGAGGGAGTGGAGAAATCAGCTTCAGCTGGGGTACTCACGTCCGACTCCGTCGGGATTTCTTCCCACGAGCCCCAGGTGCGGTGATGGGGCGACAACCTCACAGGCGACGGGTCTCTGAAACTCACGGGCGACGTTGCGGCCCACTCGCCGTCATCCTCTGGCAACGGCATTGGCAGTAGGCCTCGTCGGCCCCGAGGGACAGTCGCTGCAACTTCTCCACCAGCTCCCGAAACATCTCCGATGCCGCCGCGGCAATCTTCCTCCCCTCAGACTCCATCTTGGACCTCTCGGCACACGTGTCGCTCTTGGTCTCCGCCATCTTTGCTCCCCTTTGTAGTACTTCCTGCAAACTGAAGAGGCCGCTGTGTGTCTCCCCTTTTATGAAGGTCTTCACCAAAATGGCCGCCAGCCGGAAGTGCGTCATCGGCTGCGCCTGGGACCGGAAGTTGCACAGCAGCGTATTCTCTTCATCCGCCCCCTTGGCAACAGGGGCTGGACTTCTTCCGTTCCACTTGGCTCTGGACACAACCACACTATTTCCTCGCCCAGGGGCGGGGCGAAGACTTTGGCGGGAGTCCTTGGCGCTCTTTTCCAGAGGAGCTTTAACTCTTTCAGGTACCGGGAAGTTTTCGGCGCAAAGCATCATTTCTGTCTTTCCTTTACACATGGTGGTTCTTTGACTTTAGTAGACTGTTCTCGTGTCTGATCATGCAATAAACTTCACCTTCCCCAACACTTATATTTGCGCCTCGACAGATAAATTTCTTTCAATAACACAGTCCCGTACACAGTTCAGACTTGGGGTAAGGACTTGATTTAGTGGCTGAATAGTTAAGGCGTACACCCGAATCCTGTTCGTGACGCCAAAAATGATGTGATGGCCACGGGTGAGGTCCGCAGCCACCGCTACGCTGGGGTTAGCTACTTGGTTCTTGGGGGGGTTATGAACCCAGGGTCGGATGGTATTAACCCTTAATGTCACGTGACGCCACTGTAGTCTTGGTATCTCCCGGGGTACTACAGGTCCGGGGAACTCCGACTCCCCACAGGCTAACAAGGAAAGAATTGACTTCACACTAGGTTGCAGTTTAACGGAGGCTTTACTAACTTGAAGATAGGTGGTACAATCTCCACAGCGCTCAACCAAAGTCTCCCAAAGGTTTAACAGACAGTCTCTAGAGGACCACACAGCTTGCAGGGCTTGGACTTGATATTGCAAATATGCTTTGCTCTTACGGCCGGACTAGGAGTTTTAGGTCTGCACTATATTAGGCTTGAGATTAAAGTCACTTACTGAAGTGTCGGTAGATTTGTGGCTTTTTGCCGGAAGATAATGAATTGTCCTTTAGGAATTCTCTTTTCAAGGCTGAAGTTACATAGTAACATAGTTACATAGTTAGTTACATAGTTAGTATGGTTGAAAAAAGACATATGTCCATCAAGTCCAACCAGGGGATTGAAGGGAAGGATGTAAGGGGATAAGGGAAAGGGATGTAGTTTTATAATTCTGCATAAGCATTAATGTTATTTTGTTCCAGGAATGTATCTAACCCTGCTTTAAAGCTGTTAATTGTTCCTGCTGTGACCAGTTCCTGAGGTAGACCGTTCCATAAATTCACAGTCCTCACGGTAAAGAAGGCGTGCCGCCCCTTTAGACTAAACCTTTTCTTCTCCAGACGGAGGGAGTGCCCCCTCGTCCTTTGGGGGGGTTTAACCTGGAACAGTTTTTCTCCATATTTTTTGTATGGGCCATTTATATACTTATATACGTTTATCATATCCCCCCTTAAACGTCTCTTCTCAAGACTAAACAATTGTAACTCCTTTAATCGCTCCTCATAGCTAAGATGTTCCATGCCCCATATTAGTTTAGTCGCGCGTCTCTGCACCCTTTCCAACTCCGCAGTGTCCCTTTTATGAACAGGCGACCAAAACTGAACAGCATATTCCAGGTGAGGCCGTACCAATGCTTTATAAAGGGGGAGTATTATGTCCCTGCCCCTCGAGTCCATGCCTCTTTTTATACATGACAATATCCTGCCGGCTTTGGAAGCAGCAGCCTGACATTGCATGCTATTTTGTAGTCTGTGATCTACAAGTACACCCAGATCCTTCTCTACCAGTGACTCTGCCAGTTTAATCCCCCCTAAGACATACGACGCATGCAGGTTATTAGTACCCAGATGCATAACTTTACATTTATCCACATTGAATCTCATTTGCCAAGTGGATGCCCAGACACTTAGTCTATCCAAGTCATCTTGTAACTTATGCACATCCTCTATAGACTGTACTGTGCTACAAAGCTTGGTGTCATCTGCAAAGATAGAAACAGAGCTGTTAATACCATCCTCTATATCATTGATAAATAAATTAAACAGCAGCGGGCCCAGTACTGAACCTTGGGGTACACCACTAATAACCGGTGACCAATCAGAGTACGAATCATTTACCACCACTCTCTGGGTACGATCTATGAGCCAGTGTTCAATCCAGTTACAAACTAAAGTTTCCAAGCCCAAGGACCTTAACTTACCTGTCAGATGTCTGTGAGGGACAGTATCAAATGCTTTGGCAAAATCCAGAAACACTATATCCACAGCCATTCCTCTGTCAAGGCTTCTACTCACCTCTTCATAAAAGCAAATTAGATTGGTTTGACAACTTCTATCCTTAGTAAACCCATGCTGGCTATCACTTATAATACTATTATCCCCTATGTATTCCTGTATGTAATCCCTTATAAGTCCTTCAAACAATTTACCCACAATGCACGTTAGACTTACCGGTCTATAATTGCCTGGCGAAGACCTAGAGCCCTTCTTGAAGATTGGTACCACATTAGCCTTGCGCCAGTCCCTTGGCACAATACCAGACACCAGAGAATCTCTAAATATCATGAACAAGGGTACAGATATTACTGAACTTACCTCTCTAAGAACTCTTGGGTGTAGTCCATCCGGCCCTGGAGATTTGCTTACATTTACTTTACTTAACTTACCTTGTACCATCTCTACATTAAGCCAGTTCAATACATTATATGATGTGTTACCAGCACTGACCTGACCAATGTCAGCTCCTTCTTCCATAGTATATACAGAACTAAAGAACCCATTCAGTAGCTCCGCCTTCTCTTGATCGCCCGTGACAACCTCCCCATTATCATTATTAAGGGGTCCTACATGCTCTGTCCTTGGTTTTTTTGTATTTATATATCTAAAAAAATATTTAGGATTAGTTTTGCTTTCTTCGGCCACCTGTCTCTCATTTTGAATTTTTGCTGTTTTTATTACATTTTTACAGATTTTATTAAGCTCCTTGTACTGTTTAAATGTTATAGCTGACCCATCAGATTTGAATTTTTTGAAGGCTATTTTTTTGTTGTTTATTGCTCTTTTAACCTCATTTGTCAGCCATGTAGGATTTAGTTTTAATCGTTTATATTTGTTCCCCTTTGGTATATATTTAGCTGTATAGTTATTTAGAGTTGATTTAAAGATGTCCCATTTACCTTCTGTATCAGTATTTGAGAACACCTCCCCCCAGTCTATGTCCTGTAGTGCAGCTCTCAGCCCAGGGAAATTTGCCTTTTTAAAGTTATATGTTTTTGCTTTCCCCGTCTGTCTTTGTTTTCTACATTTTAAGTCAAAAGTAACTATATTGTGGTCGCTATTACCAAGGTTTTCCCGCACAGTTACATTACCAACCAGCTCTGCGTTGTTGGAAATGATCAGATCCAACAAGGCATCACTTCTTGTTGGGTCCTCCACAAACTGGCCCATAAAATTATCCTGCAATAAATTTAGGAATTTTCTCCCCTTTGTAGTTTTAGCCAACCCCCGGCCCCAATCTATATCTGGATAGTTAAAATCTCCCATTATTACCACTGTACCTGCCCGGGCGGCCCTCTCTATTTGTTTATACAGCCGACCTTCTATCTCTTCAGTGATATTAGGGGGTCTGTAAATTACACCAAATATAATTTTTTCAGTATTTCCCTCCTTTTGTAATTCTACCCACAGTGATTCCACCTCCTCAGAATCATCACACACTATGGCATCGTTCACACTGACTTTCATACCACTTCTTACATACAGACAGACTCCACCACCTTTTCTGTTCATTCTATCCTTGCGAAACAATGTAAACCCCTGCAGATTGACAGCCCAGTCATGCGAGGAGTCCAGCCATGTCTCAGTGACCCCAACTATATCAATATGTTCCTCCAGTATCAAGGCCTCAAGCTCCCCCATTTTATTTGCTAGGCTTCTGGCATTTGTGAACATACACTTTACATTTCCATTAAGTTTTACACATATAGTCTCACTAATGGGATTTTCAGAGTTATTGGGGTTAATGTCATTTTTTGAGTTATAAGGGCTAATTGTACTATTTAAGTTATTGGGGCTAATGGGATTTTTTGAGTTATTGGGTCTAACGTTATTATTTAAGTTATTGGGGCTAATGGGATTTTTTGCGTTATTGCGTCTAACGTTGTTATTTAAGTTATTGGGGCTAATGGTATTTTTTGAGTTAATGGGGCTTATTGTAGTTATTGAGTTATTGGGGCTAATGGAATTTTTTGAATTATTGGGATTACAATTTTTCGGGCTACATTTATTTTTACAGCTGGTTTGTAACGCATGAATCTCCTTATCCACTGTTCTTAACCTCCCCCCACAGGACTCCTCTCCACCCGCCATTATGTCCTGACCCCTCTCTAACCTATCCATCCCACTGTCTGCTTTCTTTGCTTTATTATCCTCCCCCCACTCACCTAGTTTAAATACTCAGCCACCCCTTCCAGGATTCTCTCCCCCAGCACAGCAGACCCCCTTCCATTCAGGTGCAAATTATCCGTAGAATAGAGTTTGTACCCCAATGAAAAGTCAGCCCAGTGCTCTAAAAACCCAAACCCTTCCCCCTCACACCACGACTTAAGCCATGCATTTAACTCCCTAAGCTCCCGCTGTCTTTCCTGCGATGCGCATGGCACAGGAAGTATTCCAGAGAACACAACCTTAGAGGTCCTTCCCTTCAGCTTGGCACCTAGTTCCTTGTAATTATTCTTCAAGGACCTCCACCTACCATGTATTCTGTCGTTGGTTCCCACATGGACCACGACAGCTGGGTCATCCCCAGCCCCCCCTAGTAATTTGTCCACCCTTTCCACCACATGCCGAACCCTGGCACCAGGGAGACAGCAAACCATTCGGTTGAGGTGGTCTTGGCGACAAATTATTCTATCCGTCTTCCTGATTATAGAGTCCCCTACCACAACTAACTGTCTTGGCCTACCTGCGTTACCATCCCCCACACTACTAGTTGAGCTGTTCCCCCGGCTGTTAGGGAGACCAGTATCCACTAGGGTTGCCATCTCTGATACTGAGGCCCTCGCATCATCGCCCAACTTGGCAATTTTACTTGGGAGATCAGAAGCAGAAGTGACCTTCCTTTTCCTTGCCCCCTTTCCAGTCCCTCTAACTACATTAACCCAGCTCCCTACTTGGGCCTCCTGGCTAGTTTCTCCAACCTCCATTTCTGCCCCACTAACTGCTTGCTCTGTAAGATTGTCAATCGCCCTCAATGTTGCATTTTGCTCCTCTAGATCTCTAATACGAGCTTCCAGGTGGGCAACATGCTCACATTTGTCACAGCGGTATGCACCCTGAAGCTGCTGCTCCAGAGATGTATACATGTGGCACAATGTGCACTGAAGAAAACCTCCAATCCTGCTGTCCATATCCTTGGTGACAAACAGCTGTTATTAACTATTAAGAAAAACTACTTTTATCAAGGGAGTGTAATACTTACAGTTACAGTGGGTCCTGCTTACAACTCCTGCTTTCTAAACTTCTGCTTATAAAACTTCTCAAATGTAACACTTAATAATACCACACTTTAGAATACAGACCCAGCTTCAGCTAGACTCAGTCAGAGCAGGAAGTAAAGGCTTGCTATTAGTTGCTGTTTCTTCATGCTTTTCTTATCTCCCTCTCATCTTTGCTCTCACTCCTCTGCGGATTCTCTCTGCTACTCCAGAGCTTCACCTCCTTTGAACTTGCTCGGACCTCCACTCTGTACTCAGAACGCCACACCACTCTTCTCAGCTCCTCTCCTCCTCTACTCTCCTACTCTCTTACTCTCCTTACACAGGAAATGCCACCCCTTATAAGGGAAGGCTAAACTAAAGCCAGGCAACTGTGACAGGATCATAGAGTTGACTGTATCCCCTTTAGGATTTACAATAAAGTTACATACAAGTAATAACATAATATAACACCTTACACAAAAGTTTAGTCTAGCCCTCAGTCCTCCACTCTCACATACCCTGACTAAGCATGAGGTTGCTAGGTAACATACTTAAAGCTACAGACACCTAATAACGAATTGCTAAGTTATAACAGTGCAAATACACATTAGAAATGAGTATAAAACGTAGAGAGAGTAATTACTGCATGCACCTTTCCAGCCAGTCATATACACACTTGAGTCCAGGATCATCCGAGACCACCCATCCACGGTAGCACTGCCGGTGCCTGCCTCAAATAGACACAGTTCATAAAGCAATATCAATAGAGAGAGAATAGCAGGCGGCACTCCAGGTACTTGTGCAATAAAACTGCTTCTTTATTTGCTCGATTAGCAGGTTACAGCAGAGAGGAACACACCCACAGTTTCACGTCAACTAGAACGCTTTCTCAAGGTAATGTGGGTAAAGGGGAACTCCCTATTTAACCCATCCAGCACCAAGTAGACACACCCATTAAACACATCTGTGTGAACTGCAAACCAAATGAATGAGTCGCAGTTCACACTGGAATATTTAAACATGTATTAACCATACATATATAAATATACAAAAGTACAAAAAATACATAGAACCCCCCCAGAAGATACAAAAATAAATACAAACATGATTATTACAATAGTAAAATTTTACAAAAAAGAGGATAGATCATTCCTATCATTTAGACCTGTACAACCTGTAACATTAGTGCGTATAATCCAGGTTGCCTTAGCCTGAAGCAACCTGGTATGTCTATCCATACCACTTTCAGATTGTTGTATACGTTGTAGTCCTGCGAATCTTATATTCTTAAGGTACCCTGCATGGTGACCGTTCATATGAGAAATGAACCTGGGGCATCATTTTCCTGTCCGCAGGGAATATAAATGTTCGCAGAATCTGTGGAAGACTGGACGGATGGTTTTACCGATATAAAATTTCAAGCATGGGCATATAATTACATACACAATAAAATCTGAACGACATGTTATAAAATCAGAGACGATTTGTTTGACTGGTCCTAACTGTAATACTTTTGAGGTTTCCATGTGTGTGCAATATGGGCAACTACCGCAGCGGAAGTTGCCTTTAGGCAACCCCCGTTGTAGCCATGTAGTTTTTACATTTTTGTCCCCAAATACACTCCTCACCAGTACGTCCCTCAGATTATTTGTGCGTCTAAAGGATATTATGAGGAGTTGTACCGTCATTTCCGACAAATCCTTGTCAGATTGCAGAATGTGACAGTTTTTATGAATGGCACGTCTTATGCAATCTGCCACAGGAGAGAGTATTCAAATTAAAAAACTGTCTTTTTATTCCGCTGCTCTTTTTTCCTCCGTCCCAATATTAAGTCTTCCTTTCTAATTTGTTTGCTCTCTCGAATGCCTGAAATATAATGTCTTCACTATATCCCCTATCCCTTAGTTTCTGCATTAGTATAAAAGCCTGTTGTAAAAATACCGCATCATCTGAATTATTTCTTTTAAGTCTTAAAAACTGCCCATATGGTAGGGAACGGGTGACATGTGCAGGGTGGAAGCTATTAAAGTACAATAATGCATTTGTAGCTGTGGGTTTTTCATACCCTCGTACCTCCATCTCCTCCTCATTTAAGCTCAGCTCCAAATCCAAGAATTGCACTTTCTTATCCCTGAAACATGATGTAAATTGCATATTGTAATCATTCACATTTAGATACTGGGTGAATTTTTGGAATTCTTCCTCAGTCCCTGTCCATGAGAGGAGCACGTCGTCTATATATCGGGTCCAATGCCCTATATACCTCGAGAATGGATTTCTTGACCCATAGACGACGTGCTCCTCCCACAGTGCTAGGAAAATAATCGAATAGGTTGGTGCCACCGGCGTGCCAATCGCCGTGCCCGTCTTTTGGGCATACCAGATGGCACCAAACCTAAACGCATTATGTTCCAGCACGAATGCCAGTGCTTCACATATAAAAGGTAATACATCTTTCCTCTTTACCTGCTTGCTTGAGAAACAGGCGCACTGGGTTAATGCATCTCTGTGGCGTATCCGGGTATATAACCCTACCACATCGATGGTGGCTAGGGCATATTTGTTTGCAACAATTCCTTCGTATCAGCCAGATACGAGGGAACAGATTTCAACAAGGGTCTCAGGAACCAGTCCAGGTACTGAGAGAGGGGCTCAGTTAATGAACCCCTCCCCGACACGATTGGTCAACCAGGAGGGTTCCTGAGACCCTTGTGAATCTTCGGTAAGTAGTACCAGTTGGGTTTGCATGGATTCTGGGGGAACAATTTTTTTGCAGAATTTTTAGTCAAAACACCCATTTCTACTCCTCTTCTGAGGAGGGATTGCAGTTTAGCTTGATATTCATGTGTGGGTTCTTTATCCAGTTTGATATATGTGTGTGGATCCGAGAGCTGTCTCATGGCTTCAGCCAGGTAGGAGGATTTATCTAACACCACTATATTTCCCCCTTTGTCAGCGGATTTCAGAACAATTTCATCACTACCTTTTAACCATCTTAGAGCTTTTTTCTCCTCATGTGTCAAATTATCCCGCATCTCTGGATACAGTAGACTTTTGACATCATGTAGGACACTGTTTTCAAATATCTCTAAACTGGAGCCCAGTGACAAAGGGGGAAAAACCGTGATTTAACACCCCCCATGAATTTAGGGGTTTCCTCACTATCTATGGGGTCAGATTCTAGTAGTAATTGCATTAAATCAGATATTACGTGTTGGTCCTCGGCTTCTAGATTAGGATTGTAAATAAACCCCAGCGGGCCAATCTTGGATGGAATTTCTCCCTGCCTTAAAGCTACCTCCCTATCTACACCCTTATTTCTAAATATTTTGTGCAAATTCAGTTTGCGTAAAGATTTGGCCAAATCTATCTGGAATTTGACTTCATCAAATCTGTTAGGCAGACAATAATTTAGACCTCGGGATAGGAGGGAGATACATGCATACGATAATGTAACATTCGAGAGGTTTACAACATTAGTAACATGTTTAAGGTCAGGACTAACCTCTTGAGATGTCCCGTAGATTTCCGTAGCAGGAACTCCTACGCTTTCCAGGAGACCTGCTTGTGGTTGACTCCGGTCCCTTGCTGGGAATGATTTCCTGTGCCGCCCCCCCCCCCCCCCCCCCCCGACGTGTCCTGCGCCTAAAAGGCCTTGCTGAGATGAGGAACCCGAACCTCCCCCAGCTGCACCGCCAGTCGATCGGCCGGATCGTGCTGACTTAGAGTCCTCGGTGTTACTGGAATCCGACCCTGAGTCCGTATTCCAGTGATCCGGGTTTTGCCTCTGGCGTTTATTGCGTTTTTTCTGATTTCTGGGTCTGAATGGGCTTTGAGGCATTTGCTGCAAATTTTTCCAGGAAAAAATTCTCTCAAGTTCAAAGTCGGTTCAGTCGCGAACAAACTTGTCCCTTTTTTTCTCTCTTTAATATCATTCTGTATAGGGACCAATTTTGTCTCAATTTTGCGTGAAAAAGCTTGCCACTGTGACTCTGTCATCCTTGTTTTGATTTCACTTTTAGCCTTGTCCAGATTGGTTTGTGTAAGTGTATAGTCCATTGTGGACCGATCCAGCACCAATCTAGTCAGGTTCAAGGAATGTTTTATATGGGCTTGCTGCCACTTTTGTACAAAGATCTTATCCTCTTGATATTGAGATGGTTCCTTATATTGTCGAAGGCCCCGGGGTGAACATTTAGCATCCACGTACGAATTTAATGTGTTAATCATCCAAAATAATTGCACCTCCTTCTCGGAGAGCGACATTATCTTATTCTTCAGGGCCCGTGTACTTAATACTTTGTATTCATCCTCAGTGTTACACTGAGTGAAAAAGGTGCCAATGTCCTCTCGACCTGCCTCCAAAGCACTTGGCCGGGGGGTCTCGATCCCTTCAAGGGATAATGTGAAATAATTCATATGATGCGGTATTTTTACATCAGGCTTTTATACTAATGCAGAAACTAAGGGATAGAGGATATAGTGAGGACATTATATTTCAGGCATTCGAGAGCAAACAAATTAGAAAGGAAGGACTTAATACTAGGACGGAGGAAAAAAGAGCAGCGGAATAAAAAGACAGTTTTTTCATTTGAATACTCTCCTGTGGCAGATTGCATAAGACGTGCCATTCATAAAAACTGTCACATTCTGCAATCTGACAAGGATTTGTCGGATATGACGGTACAACGCCCCATAATATCCTTTAGACGCACAAATAATCTGAGGGACGTACTGGTGAGGAGTGCATTTAGGGACAAAAATGTAAAAACTACATAGCTACAACGGGGGTTGCCTAAAGGCAACTTCCGCTGCGGTAGTTGCCCATATTGCACACACATGGAAACCTCAAAAGTATTACAGTTAGGACCCGTCAAACACATCATCTCTGATTTTATAACATGCAGTTCAGATTTTATTGTGTATGTAATTATATGTCCATGCTTGAAATTTTATATCGGTAAAACCATCCGCCCGCCCGAACATTTATATTCCCTGCGGACAGGAAAATGATGCCCCAGGTTCATTTCTCATATGAACGGTCACCATGCAGGGGACCTTAAGAATGTAAGATTAGCAGGACTACAACGTGTACAACAATCTGAAAATGGTATGGATAGACATACCAGGTTGCTTCAGGCTGAGGCAACCTGGATTATACGCACTAATGCTACAGGTTGTACAGGTCTAAATGATAGGAATGATCTATCCTCTTTTTTGTAAAATTTTACTATTGTAATAATCATGTTTGTATCTATTTTTGTATCTTCTGGGGGGGGTTATATGTATTTTTTGTACTTTTGTATATTTATATATGTATGGTTAATACATGTTTGAATATTCCAGTGTGAACTGCGACTCATTCATTTGGGTTGCAGTTCACACATATGTGTTTAATGGGTGTGTCTACTTAGTGCTGGATGGGTTAAATAGGGAGTTCACCTTTACCCACATTACCTTGAGAAAGCGTTCTAGTTGACCTGAAACTGTTGGTGTGTTCCTCTCTGCTGTAACCTGCTAATCGAGCAAATAAAGAAGCGGTTTTATTGCACAAGTACCTGGAGTGCTGCCTGCTATTCTCTCTCTATTGATAACACATTAGAAATGGTTGAGTCCCTGCAGGAGAGCCCCCAGGACACTGGAAGTCTCAATCTGACAGGGCCTAAAATACCTTGACACAATGTACTTGTACTGGGACACCACATATGTTCTTATCGTTGTCGGTCACCATGGTTCCCATTTCCAGTTTTCGTGGAGTAATCCATGCTCCGATTTCTTTACAAATGACTTTTATCGGTTCCTCCCGTGTTTTCTTTTCGCCAAGGCAAACCATGTGAAGAACAGCATGACACCACTGTGCCCTGCACACATAGAATGCTGAGGGGCCACTGAGACTTGTATGGGCAGTGGAGACTGAGGACACGGTGGAGGATGAGGAGGTGGAGTCACACACTGTCACAGGACGAACGGGCTGACAGCGAAGAAGTAGGAAGTGAGCCGTAAAGGACATGTATTGTCCCTGACCGTATTTATAGCTCCAGACGTCGGTGCTGCTGTGCACTTTGGTACACACCAACAGGTTCAAGGACTGGCCCACCTTCTCTTGCAAAAATTGTGCAGGGCTGGTACTGCCTTCTTCGCAAAGAAATGACGGCTTGGCACTCTCCACCTCAGCTTGGCACAAGCCATCAGTTCTCTGAAAAGTGCAGAGTCCACCACTTGAAAAGGGAGGGACTGTAGCATGTTACGCCGAGCGCTCCGGGTCCCCGCTCCTCCCCGGAGCGCTCGCTTCTCTCTCACTACCGCAGCGCTCCGGGCAGCTCCACTGAACCGGTGTGCTGCGATACCGTCTCCAGCCGGGATGCGATTCGCGATGCGGGTGGCGCCCGCTCGCGATGCGCATCCTGGCCCCCGTACCTGACTCGCTCTCCGTCTGTCCTGTCCCGGCGCGCGCGGCCCCGCTCCCTAGGGCGCGCGCGCGCCGGGTCTCTGCGATTTAAAGGGCCACTGCGCCGCTGATTGGCGCAGTGGTTCCAATTAGTGTGTTCACCTGTGCACTCCCTATTTATACCTCACTTCCCCTTCACTCCCTCGCCGGATCTTGTTGCCATTGTGCCAGTGAAAGCGTTTCCTTGTGTGTTCCTAGCCTGTGTTCCAGACCTCCTGCCGTTGCCCCTGACTACGATCCTTGCTGCCTGCCCCGACCTTCTGCTACTTCCGACCTTGCTTCTGTCTACTCCCTTGTACCGCGCCTATCTTCAGCAGCCAGAGAGGTTGAGCCGTTGCTAGTGGATACGACCTGGTCACTACCGCCGCAGCAAGACCATCCCGCTTTGCGGCGGGCTCTGGTGAAAACCAGTAGTGACTTAGAACCGGTCCACTAGCACGGTCCACGCCAATCCCTCTCTGGCACAGAGGATCCACCTCCTGCCAGCCGGCATCGTGACAGTAGATCCGGCCATGGATCCCGCTGAAGTACCTCTGCCAGATGTCGCTGACCTCACTACGGTGGTCGCCCAGCACTCACAACAGATAGCGCAACAAGGCCACGAGCTGTCTCAACTGACCGTGATGCTACAGCAGCTACTACCACAGCTTCAGCAATCATCTCCTCCGCCAGCTCCTGCACCTCCTCCGCAGCGAGTGGCTGCCTCTGGCCTACGATTATCCTTGCCGGATAAATTTGATGGGGACTCTAAGTTTTGCCGTGGCTTTCTTTCACAATGTTCCCTGCACTTGGAGATGATGTTGGACCAGTTTCCTACTGAAAGGTCTAAGGTGGCTTTCGTAGTCAGCCTTCTGTCTGGAAAAGCTCTGTCATGGGCCACACCGCTCTGGGACCGCAATGACCCTGTCACTGCCTCTGTACACTCCTTCTTCTCGGAATTTCGTAGTGTCTTTGAGGAACCTGCCCGAGCCTCTTCTGCTGAGACTGCCCTGTTGAACCTGGTCCAGGGTAATTCTTCCGTTGGCGAGTACGCTGTACAATTCCGTACTCTTGCTTCAGAACTATCCTGGAATAATGAGGCCCTCTGCGCGACCTTTAAAAAAGGCCTATCCAGCAACATTAAAGATGTTCTGGCCGCACGAGAAATCCCTGCTAATCTACATGAACTCATTCACCTTGCCACTCGCATTGACATGCGTTTTTCCGAAAGGCGTCAGGAGCTCCGCCAGGATATGGACTTTGTTCGCACGAGGCCATTTTTCTCCCCGGCTCCTCTCTCCTCTGGTCCTCTGCAATCCGTTCCTGGGCCTCCCGCCGTGGAGGCTATGCAAGTTGACCGGTCTCGCCTGACACCTCAAGAGAGGACACGACGCCGCTTGGAAAATCTCTGCCTGTACTGTGCCAGTACCGAACACTTCCTGAAGGATTGTCCTATCCGTCCTCCCCGCCTGGAAAGACGTACGTTGACTCCGCACAAAGGTGAAACAGTCCTTGAAGTCAACTCTGCTTCTCCACGTCTTACTGTGCCTGTGCGGATATCTGCCTCTACCTTCTCCTTCTCCACTAAGGCCTTCTTGGAATCCGGATCTGCAGGAAACTTTATTTTGGCCTCTCTCATCAACAGGTTCAACATCCCAGTGACCAGTCTCGCCAGACCTCTCTACATCAATTGCGTTAACAATGAAAGATTGGACTGTGCCGTGCGTTACCGCACGGAACCCCTCCTAATGTGCATTGGACCTCACCACGAAAAAATTTAGTTTTTGGTCCTCTCCAATTGCACTTCCGAAATTCTCCTTGGACTACCCTGGCTTCAACACCATTCCCCAACCCTGGATTGGTCCACTGGGGAGATCAAGAGTTGGGGCCCCTCTTGTTCCAAGGACTGCCTTAAACCGGTTCCCAGTACTCCTTGCCGTGACCCTGTGGTTCCCCCTGTAACCGGTCTCCCTAAGGTCTATATGGACTTTGCGGATGTTTTTTGCAAAAAACAAGCTGAGACTTTACCTCCTCACAGGCCTTATGACTGTCCTATTGACCTCCTCCCGGGCACTACTCCACCCCGGGGCAGAATTTATCCTCTCTCTGTCCCAGAGACTCTTGCTATGTCTGAGTATATCCAGGAAAATTTAAAGAAGGGCTTTATCCGCAAATCCTCCTCTCCTGCCGGAGCCGGATTTTTCTTTGTGTCCAAAAAAGATGTCTCTCTACGTCCTTGCATTGACTACCGCGGTCTTAATAAAATCACTGTAAAAAACCGCTACCCCCTACCTCTCATCTCTGAACTCTTTGATCGCCTCCAAGGTGCCCACATCTTTACCAAACTGGACTTAAGAGGTGCCTATAATCTCATCCGCATCAGAGAGGGGGATGAATGGAAAACTGCATTTAACACTAGAGATGGACACTTTGAATATCTGGTCATGCCCTTTGGCCTGTGCAACGCCCCTGCTGTCTTCCAAGACTTTGTTAATGAAATTTTTCGTGATCTCTTATATTCCTGTGTTGTTGTATATCTGGACGATATCCTGATTTTTTCTGCCAACTTAGAAGAGCACCGCCAGCATGTCCGCATGGTTCTTCAGAGACTTCGTGACAATCAACTTTATGCCAAAATGGAGAAATGTCTGTTTGAATGTCAATCTCTTCCTTTCCTAGGATACTTGGTCTCTGGCCAGGGACTACAAATGGATCCAGACAAACTCTCTGCCGTCTTAGATTGGCCACGCCCCTCCGGACTCCGTGCTATCCAACGTTTTTTGGGGTTCGCCAATTATTACAGACAATTTATTCCACATTTTTCCACCATTGTGGCTCCTATTGTGGCTTTAACCAAAAAGAATGCCAATCCTAAATCATGGCCTCCTCAAGCGGAAGACGCCTTTAAACAGCTCAAGTCTGCCTTTTCTTCGGCTCCCGTGCTCTCCAGACCTGACCCATCTAAACCCTTCCTATTGGAGGTTGATGCCTCCTCTGTAGGAGCTGGAGCGGTCCTTCTACAAAAAAATTCTTCCGGGCATGCTGTTACTTGTGGTTTTTTTTCTAGGACCTTCTCTCCGGCTGAGAGGAACTACTCCATCGGGGACCGAGAGCTTCTAGCCATTAAACTAGCACTTGAGGAATGGAGGCATCTGTTGGAGGGATCAAGATTTCCCGTTATTATTTACACCGATCACAAGAACCTCTCTTATCTCCAGTCTGCCCAACGGCTGAATCCTCGCCAGGCCAGGTGGTCTCTGTTCTTTGCCCGATTTAATTTTGAAATTCACTTTCGGCCTGCCGATAAGAACATTAGGGCCGATGCTCTCTCTCGTTCCTCGGATGCCTCGGAAGTAGAGCTCTCTCCGCAACACATCATTCCCCCTGACTGCCTGATCTCCACTTCTCCAGCCTCCATCAGGCAAACTCCTCCAGGGAAGACCTTCGTTTCTCCACGCCAACGCCTCGGAATCCTCAAATGGGGTCACTCCTCCCATCTCGCAGGTCATGCAGGTATCAAGAAATCCGTGCAACTCATCTCTCGTTTCTATTGGTGGCCGACTCTGGAGACGGATGTTGTGGATTTTGTGCGAGCCTGCACTGTCTGTGCCCGGGATAAGACTCCTCGCCAGAAGCCCGCTGGTCTTCTTCATCCTCTGCCTGTCCCCGAACAGCCTTGGTCTCTGATTGGTATGGACTTTATTACAGACTTACCCCCATCCCGTGGCAACACTGTTGTTTGGGTGGTCGTTGATCGATTCTCCAAGATGGCACATTTCATCCCTCTTCCTGGTCTTCCTTCAGCGCCTCAGTTGGCAAAACAATTTTTTGTACACATTTTTCGTCTTCACGGGTTGCCCACGCAGATCGTCTCGGATAGAGGCGTCCAATTCGTGTCAAAATTCTGGAGGGCTCTCTGTAAACAACTCAAGATTAAATTAAACTTTTCCTCTGCATATCACCCTCAATCCAATGGGCAAGTGGAAAGAATTAACCAGGTCCTGGGTGATTATTTACGCCATTTTGTTTCCTCCCGCCAGGATGACTGGGCAGATCTTCTACCATGGGCCGAATTCTCGTATAACTTCAGAGTCTCTGAATCTTCCTCCAAATCCCCATTTTTTGTGGTGTACGGCCGTCACCCTCTTCCCCCCCTCCCTACTCCCTTGCCCTCTGGTTTGCCCGCTGTAGATGAAGTGACTCGTGATCTTTCCACCATATGGAAAGAGACCCAAAATTCTCTTTTACAGGCTTCATCTCGCATGAAAAAGTTTGCAGATAAGAAAAGAAGAGCTCCCCCCATTTTTGCTCCCGGAGACAAGGTATGGCTCTCCGCTAAATATGTCCGCTTTCGTGTCCCCAGTTACAAACTGGGTCCACGCTATCTTGGTCCTTTCAAAGTCTTGTGCCAAATTAATCCTGTCTCTTACAAACTTCTTCTTCCTCCTTCTCTCCGTATTCCTAACGCCTTTCATGTCTCTCTTCTTAAACCACTCATCATCAACCGTTTCTCTCCCAAGTTAGTTTCTCCCACTCCTGTCTCCGGTTCTTCTGACGTCTTCTCAGTGAAAGAGATACTGGCCTCCAAGACCGTCAGAGGAAAAAGGTTCTTTTTGGTGGATTGGGAGGGCTGTGGACCTGAAGAGAGATCCTGGGAACCTGAGGACAACATCCTAGACAAAAGTCTGCTCCTCAGGTTCCCAGGCTCTACGAAGAGGGGGAGACCCAAGGGGGGGGGTACTGTTACGCCGAGCGCTCCGGGTCCCCGCTCCTCCCCGGAGCGCTCGCTTCTCTCTCACTACCGCAGCGCTCCGGGCAGCTCCACTGACCCGGTGCGCTGCGATACCGTCTCCAGCCGGGATGCGATTCGCGATGCGGGTGGCGCCCGCTCGCGATGCGCATCCCGGCCCCCGTACCTGACTCGCTCTCCGTCTGTCCTGTCCCGGCGCGCGCGGCCCCGCTCCCTAGGGCGCGCGCGCGCCGGGTCTCTGCGATTTAAAGGGCCACTGCGCCGCTGATTGGCGCAGTGGTTCCAATTAGTGTGTTCACCTGTGCACTCCCTATTTATACCTCACTTCCCCTTCACTCCCTCGCCGGATCTTGTTGCCATTGTGCCAGTGAAAGCGTTTCCTTGTGTGTTCCTAGCCTGTGTTCCAGACCTCCTGCCGTTGCCCCTGACTACGATCCTTGCTGCCTGCCCCGACCTTCTGCTACGTCCGACCTTGCTTCTGTCTACTCCCTTGTACCGCGCCTATCTTCAGCAGCCAGAGAGGTTGAGCCGTTGCTAGTGGATACGACCTGGTCACTACCGCCGCAGCAAGACCATCCCGCTTTGCGGCGGGCTCTGGTGAAAACCAGTAGTGACTTAGAACCGGTCCACTAGCACGGTCCACGCCAATCCCTCTCTGGCACAGAGGATCCACCTCCTGCCAGCCGGCATCGTGACATAGCACCAGCAACTTAGACAGGGGAACATTGAACTTCTGCACCGCTGGATGAATACTGTTGTCTCTTGGACATGGCTTCGCGGATGGATTGTTGGTGGAATGGCTGACTAAAAGTGGGAGAAGCAGGAGCATCTAGAGCGACAGAAGGAGTGTATGACACACAGCTCCCTTCGGCTGAGGTGCTGGAGCCTTGGCTGGCTGAAAGAGGGAGCGGCGTGCCACTGGGTAATGCAGCAGGCTGGACCACTACATCGGAGCCACAGTTCTCCCAGGCCACTTTATGGTGGTGAAGCATGTGTTGACGCACGTGGTGCCAACATTGGGACCCTGGCCACGCTTTATCTTCTCCTGACATATCTTGCATGTGGCTATGTGAACATGCTACGGATGCTTCATGAAAAACTGCCACAACGCGGAGTAGCTGATTTTCCCTCCAACAGTCCGCGCTAATTGACTGCTACTGCTGCTGTCTCCAGTAACCCCTGTTCCACTACCTCCCGGGAAGGTAGGCTGCCGCAAAGCAGGTGGTCTCCCACGTTTGGCTCCAGAATTTCTAATTCTGCCACTACACTGACTGCCAACCATGCTACCGCCTTGTTGACTCAGCTGCTGCCTCACGGGCAATCTGCAACTCTCTTCTCCTGATGATGATGAAGGCCCTTCTGCACCCGGCTCCTAATTACGAACGGCTCTATTAAATCGTCCTCAGTGAATAGTGGAGCTGAACCCACAGCATAAGATACTTCTGTAGGAGAGGGAACAGCATAGGATAGAGGCAATGGGAGGACAGGGACTGCTCCCGGGCCATGCCAACTGAGGGTTGTGTCTGAGGAACCCACTGACTGTTGACTGGGGGTGTCAGATGTCACTTGTGATGAAGTGGATGACCGTGTTAACCAATCGACGACGGCAGATGGGTTGCTGGTCGAGACACAACCGCTAGCTGATAACGGGAGCTTAGGCCTCTCGCTGCGACTCCTGCTGACACTCGCCCCATGTCTGCTGCGACCTCTGCCTGAAGTATTTATTCCTCTGCCACTCCTGGCACTTCCCTGCCTGACATACTTAGTGTGTACATGCTTAAAACACTTTTGGCTGTCCCTTCAAAGTATCTAGGCAGGAAAATGCGCAACAATGTGCCTTAAAACTCTATAAATATTTTTTTGAAACACCAGCCGGTAATTACTTTTGGCTGTCCTTTCACATTATGTAGGCTCTTGACAGATTAACAGGTACAAAATGGTACACTACTTAGATGTACATATGCGGTATGCACTGATGAGGGCAGAAAAATGCGCTACAGTACCCTTAAAAAATATATATATTTTTTAAAACACCAGCAGTACACAACAGTGCTGCAGCCAAAAAATAAAAAGATTTGTACTAAACACAAAATTGCACTCTGTCACAGACTATTAGGAATGGACTGCTTGGTATTATGCCATCTACAGACTAGTATAACCAGTAGATGATTTTTTGTGGAACCAAAAAACTGAATTACGCAGAAAAATTATTCCTGCCTCCTCTGCTAAGGTTTATGAAGTTGAGGTAGTCTGTTAAAACGTATGAGGCAACACACAGCTATGTGCCCCTCTCTGTAATACTATGCTGAAGAAAGTGACTGAAAGGTTAATGCCTGCAGCAAAAATCCTTTTCAGAGAAAAAAAACAATACTCTCCATCCACGAGAACGCTGATGTGACTAGGAGGATGTTAAATGCTGCTGGAATGCGCTTTTCTCTGCTGTAACACACACACAGGCTGTCTGTCCTATTTCTCTGCAGTGTAATGAATGAAGTGGCTGGCCACAATATGTCTGCCGATTATATAGGGCTGTGACACCACAGGGGGTGACTGGCTGCTGATAGGCGGCATCCTGCATGTGATTCAGGGTTATCCTGCCGACTTCCCTTCCCGACTTGCTTTCCCGCCTTCCCAGCATCCCTTGCCCTATGTACTGGCATGTGGATCCGGCGTTTTAGAAGTCTTGGAACCTGGAACGCTGTAAAATGGAGTTTAATGACGCGATTCCCGCGATAGAATCGCAGAGATATTCACATTCCTTGCAAATCGAATATCTCCTGAAATTTGTAACAAATTCAGCTTCGTCAGCTTCGATTCGCTCATCTCTACACACTATGTTTGTGTGTGTATTTGTGTGTATGTATTCATATACACATATACATACACGCACACACAGAGATCATGCATTTGTCATAAAGATCTGTAGATGACTATTTAATTATATTTTATACTTATTGTGTCTTCTATTGGCTCTGAAGCTAAATAAATGTTTGTTTAAAATTAAACTTACTTGACAACTTGTGTACAATTTCTGCTGCTTTTATGTCTAAAACTGCAAAAAGAAAGCTGTCACTTTCATGAAATTCTCGCCGTTTTCAGTGTTTCATGAACAGTAATTTACTCATAATTATGTTTTTTCATTTTCACTCAAAATATGAAAAAACTGACATTTTAATGGAAGTACATCCAATTTTTCCCACATTTGCTGAACTGAGGCTGAGAAGGTCAGGTTCAAACTCTGCCTTTTGATTCGCAATAAGACTTTAAACTTTTGATGTTTTTCCCCAACTACTATTTGCAATAGCCTTCTTGTTTCTAACTAAATACTTTACATTACCATTTTATTGTTTTTATCCTAATTGTAAAACTGATGCATATAGTTTTCGCAAGTTTGATCAAATTGTGTGAGCCCATCTACAGTGTGCTGGCGATTTCATGAGATAGGGGACCATACTCAACAACTTTAGGACTAGGTCTCCAAAATAAAGTTAGACAGGTAGGATCCAGCTATACATTGTTCTTAAAGGGGTACTCCGGTGGTTAATTTTTTAAATTATATCTTCTTTGTAAGTTTAGTTTTTTTGCAATATACATGTGCTATATGTTTTGGCAGCATGTGTGTTTTACCTGTTTGTTGGGCAGGAAGTTCTGTACAGGGCCGGCCTTAGGTGTTCAGGCGCCCTGTGCGAGCTAACTTGTGGCGCCCCCCCCCCCATTACCCCATAAACATACACAAAGAGGAAAAAAAATCTTTGTAACAAATATTTAATCATTCCCCTGCCCCCTTAATCAGTCCCATGTCCCCCTTAATCAGATGCAGTATAGTTCCCCCACATTAGGTGCAGTATAGCTCCCCACATTAGGTGCAGTATAGTTCCCCACATTAGGTGCCATATAGTTCCACACATTAGGTGCCGTATAGTTCCCCACATTAGGTGCAGTACAGTTCCCCCACATTAGGTGCAGTACAGTTCCCCCACATTAGGTGCAGTACAGTTCCCCCCACATTAGGTGCAGTACAGTTCCCCCCACATTAGGTGCAGTATAGTTCCCCCACATTAGGTGCAGTATAGTTCCCCCACATTAGGTGCAGTATAGTTCCCCCACATTAGGTGCAGTATAGTTCCCCACATTAGGTGCAGTATAGTTCCCCACATTAGGTGCAGTATAGTTCCGCCACATTAGGTGCAGTATAGTTCCGCCACATTAGGTACAGTATAGTTCTCCCCATTACGTGCAGTATAGCTCCCCACGTTAGGTGCAGTATAGTTCCCCACGTTAGGTGCAGTATAGCTCCCCACATTAGGTGCAGTATAGCTCCCCCACATTAGGTGCAGTATAGCTCCCCCACATTAGGTGCAGTAAAGCTCCCCCACATTAGGTACAGTATAATGTTCCCCCACATTAGGTGCAGTATAGTTCCCCACATTAGGTGCAGTATAGCTCCCCCACATTAGGTGCAGTATAGTTCCCCACATTAGGTGCAGTATAGCGCCCCACATTAGGTGCAGTATAGCTCCCCCACATTAGGTTGGCAGTATAGTTCCCCACATCAGGTGCAGTATAGCTCCCCACATTAGGTGCAGTATAGTCCCCCACATTAGGTGCAGTATAGTTCCCCACATTAGGTGCAGTATAGTTCCCCACATTAGGTGCAGTATAGTTCCCCACATTAGGTGCAGTATAGTTCCCAAATCAGGTGCAGTATAGTTCCCCCACATTAGGTGCAGTATAGTTCCCCACGTTAGGTGATGTAGTTCCCCACATTAGGTTGGCAGTATAGCTCCCCACATTAGGTGCAGTAAAGCTCCCCACATTAGGTGCAGTATAGCTCCCCACATTAGGTGCAGTATAGCCCCACATTAGGAAGAAGCAGGTTCCCCACATTAGGTGCAGTATAGCTCCCCACATTAGGTGCAGTATAGCTCCCCACATTAGGTGCAGTATAGCCCCACATTAGGAAGAAGCAGGTTCCCCACATTAGGTGCAGTATAGCCCCACATTAGGAAGAAGCAGTTTCCCCACATTAGGTAGTAGCAGGTTCCCCAAATTCGGTAGCATTGTCATTCCTCCCCCCACCGACTCACACACACAGGCAACCACACATGCACACACACACAGACAGACAACCACACATGCGCACACACACATGCACAGACAATCACACATGCACACACACAGACACCAGCACATACACATAGACAACCTTACCTGACCTGCGCTGCGCTTCTCTTCTCTCCGGCGGCGCCCTGACGAGTGACATCACTGACGTCCTGTGCGGGTCTGCGGAGGTACATCACATGTGCGACGTCCCTCTTCAGACTCGGGCCGCCAGCCAACCGGAGACGCGGAGGAGGTCGGGGTAAGTGAAGCCTTCCGGTGTAGCGAAGAAAACTCCGCATAGGGACACAGTTGAGGGAGGGTAGTGGGAATGTAATGAGAGGGAGCGACCTGCAAAGCAGAAAACTGTGTCCCTGTGCGGAGGATCACATTCCACTACAGGGCACAGTTTTCTTCATTACACCGGCATTTAGCGCTGCTTGCACGAAGAAGGGCTAAATCCGGGGAGTCGGGCAATACAAATTATATATACTTGGTGCGAGCTGTGTCGGCCACCCGGCGCCCCTGTTACTATGGCGCCCTGTCCGGCCGCACAGCTCGCACAACCCTAAGGCCGGCCCTTGTTCTGTAGTTCAGAGGGTTTTCTTTTACTGTTGTCCACAGCGACCATATTCTGAGTCTGCTGTGGACAAGATGTCATAGTATTTTTTTTTCTCTGTCTGCACGAGAGAAATAAGCCACACCCCCTCATCTCCCCCCTCCCGAGGTCTGCATGAGAAGCCAGAGTACACAGCTCCTCCCCTCCCCCTGCTCTTTCTTCTGAAGACACAGGTCTGCACAGGAGAAGCCATAGTACATAGCTCCTCACCTCCCCTCCCCTTGCTCTGTCTTCTGTATACACAGGTCTGCACAGGAGAAGGAAAACAGATAAGATAAGTGTTATCTGAAGGGGATGATGAGAAGGTGCACGGGCCAGGGATGTACAGGCTGCAGGGGAATAAATCTCATACTGGGAATGATCTCTATATGTGAAGGGGGGGACTCCTGAATGACACATGCTGGGAGTTGTAGTCCCTGTTATGTGTGTATGCTAGTGATTACAAACCAGTGTGCCTCCAGCTGTTGCAAAACTACAACTCCTCGCATGCCCAAAGGCTGTCAGGGCATGCTGGGAGTTGTAGTTTTGCAACACCTGGAGGCACCCTGCTTGGTAAACACTGGTGTATGCCCTACAGAGGTGTGGTGAACTACAACCCCCAGGAGACTACAGAGGCAGCATGATGGTGTTATACCACAGACTGAAGACTCCTGAATGACACATGCTGGGAGTCTAGTCCCTTTTGTGTGTGTATGACAGTGTATCCCAACCAAGGCTGATTATATTAGTGTGTTGTGTATAAGGGGGTCGACCCGGGAAAATAGTAGGAGGGGTAAAGGGCGGAACAAACAAACAAAAAAAGGAGCCGCCCCAAACCAGCAAGGCATGTGGCATTCTGGGATTTGTAGTTTTCAACACAGCAAGAAAAAAGAAATTGAAGAAAAGATAGGAAAACAAAGTGGGGGATAAAAAGACAACAAAGAACGGAAATAGAGTAGGCTAAACAACAAGAATAGAAATTAAACAAAAAAAATAGGGTAAGTCAAAAACGGAAAAGCACGTTGACCACCGGAGTACCCCTTTAATAAAGCCAAACTAGGAAAAATTGGTTGAGTCCATGATCAAGATCAAGTTGTAATCAAAAAGCACAATCCAAAGTAATGGTATTTTCTAAGGATTTTACAGTTGTAGAAGCATAAGCGTTAATTTTTAACGTAAATTTGTTTTCCCTTAGTCCTAACAGCAGCACAAGTGGGGTGTTCTGCCCCTGTGAAGCTGGCAGGACGGTGGAATTTTTAATTCCGCCCAAGTAATTAAAGACTTAATTAGACCCCCATATAAGGCCTCCTCCCTTAGGCCACATTGCTTAATAACAAGTAAAACAAAACAATTTGGGCGGGAAAATTTGTGTGCTGCTGTTAGGACTAAGGGAAAACAAATTTACGTTAAAAATTAACGCTTCCCTTACGTCCTAACCAGCAGCACAAGTGGGGACTTAGCAAGTAACAACACAAATAGGGAGGGACTACGGCAGAGTGGCACTTAGGATTGATTGCCCGAAGGCCAACTCTTCCGAACGTTTGGCATTAACCCTGTAATGACTAATAAATGTATTATGCGTGCTCCAGGAGGCAGCAGCGCAGACTTGTTCTAGAGGAACAGCTTTTCTTTCTGCAAAAGAAGTAGAGACTGCCCTAGTGGAATGGGCAGTGACAAAGGCAGGAGGAGCTAACTCCTGGGCTACAAAAGCCTCCCGGATTGCCTCTTTAATCCATCTACTCAGAGAGGGTTTAGAGGCTTTAAGACCTTTGTTCTTCCCAGAAAAGGAAACAAGAAGGTGCTCCGATCTTCTAAATTCTCCAGTTCTTGAGATGTAAATTCTGAGGATTCTTGAAATGTCCAGAGTATGGTCAGCAGCTTCCTCGGGAGAGGATGGATTAGGACACAGAACTGGAAGGGATATAGCTTGATTGATGTTGGAGAACGTCGGGACCTTAGGAACAAAGGTGGGCAAAAATCTCAACAGGACTCTATCCTGGAGAAAAAGCGTATAAGGCTCGAAAGCCGAAAGGGCCTGAAGCTCGCCAATCCTTTTGGCTGAGGTTATGGCCAATAAGAAGGTGACTTTAAGGGACAAATACCTAAAGTCGACTTCTTCCAGAGGTTCAAAGGGGTGTGAGCATAACCCCTTAAGAACAATAGTCAAATCCCATTTGGGAATGGGTCTGAGAACTGTAGGTTTAAGTCTTTCAGCCCCTTTGAGGAATCTTCTAACCAGGGATTCTTGTGATAAAGACTTGAACTTGAACCCTCAGAGTGGATGGGCTAAGACCCTTGTCAAGGCCATCCTGAAGGAAACGTAAAATTGCAGAAAGAGGATCTGAGGTTACTACCTCTTTCGTAGCACGCCATCGAAGGAAAATCTTCTTTATCCTAGAATATATATAGTTTTCAAGACCTCCGCAGGAAGCCCACTACTTAGTAGGGTCCTGTCAATCTCCAGGCTGTCAGATTGAGTCTCCTCAGATCTAGGCAGGAGCCTCCAATAACACCCCTGACTCATCCTCATGAGTTGGGTGAACCAGGACCTCTTGGGCCAGAATGGTATGATGGCAATCACTGAGGTCTGGTCTTGCCTGACTTTCATCAATACCCTTGGTATCATGGAAAGTGGAGGGAATATGTAGGCCAGCCTGAACCTCCATGGAATGGACAGAGCGTCTATCGCCACTGGATTGTCCTCTTTGTAAAGAGAGCAAAACTTGTTCACCTTGGCGTTCAGACGAGTTGCGATGAGATCTATCTCTGGCATACCCCACCTTAGGGTTATCTTCTTGAAGATGTCTTCGTTCAGGGACCATTCCCCTTGGACCGGAAGCCCGCGACTTAGACGATCTGCCACTATGTTGAGATCCCCCTTGATGTGGACTGCAGAAAGGTGGGTTAGATTGAGCTCTGCCCAAGAAAGAATTAGTCCGGTCTCCTTGAGGAGCACTTGGGACTTTGTGCCACCCTGTCTGTTGATGTAAGCCACCACAGTGGTGTTGTCTGACCGAACTCTTATCGCTTTCCCTAGAATAAGGGGTGCGAAATGGAGAAGAGCTAGACGAACTGCTCTCAGTTCTCTCATGTTGGAAGAGAGAAGTCTCTCCTGAGGGTTCCAAGTACCCTGTACTGGATTCTCGTCCAGATGGGCTCCCCAGCCCAGAAGGGAGGCGTCCGTGGTTAAAGTGATCCACTGAGGTTGAATCAAGGACTTCCCATCTGTCAGATTCGTCCACCATCTGAGAGATGCACGGACCTCGGTCGACAGGTTGCACTTTTTGTCCAACCCACTGGGGTTGCGATCCCAGACCTTCAAGACTTGATCTTGGAGAGGCCGGAGGTGCCATAGGGCCCAGGGGACTGCCTCTGCAGACGCTGACATACGACCCAACATCTTCATTAGAGTTCTGATGGGAACCTTGCGAGGGACCATCAAAAACTCGGCGGCTCTTATGACTCGATCTTTCCTTTCTGGAGTGAGGGATAGAGTCATCTGAGAGGAGTTCAGGACAAACCCCAGAAACTTCCTTGAGGTGGACGGGTTTATTTCTCCCAATTTATAAGCCAGCCCAAGCGCTGGAGAAAATCTAGAGCCAGATGAAGATGAGACTGTAGAACGTCTAGAGTAGCGGCTTTTAGAAGCCAGTCATCTAGATAAGGAATGATCTCTAGACCTTTTAGTCTTAGAGCAGAGACCACTGGAGCCACCACCTTTGTAAAGGTGTGGGGGGCTGAAGTGATGCCGAAAGGCAGAACAGCGAACTGGAAATGCTTTACCATACCGTTTATGGTGACAGCAACCCTCAAATATTTCCTGTGAGCAGGAAAAATAGGAACATGCAGGTAAGCATCCTTCAAGTCGATGGTAACCATGAGATCTTGAGGGTCCAGGATACTGACTACTGAGCGAATGGTTTCCATCCTGAACCGCCTTTTCCTTATGAAACGGTTCAAAAAGCGAAGATCTATGATCATACGCCAGTCGCCCAATGGTTTCGGCACCAGAAATATTGGGGAATACACCCCTGACCCTCTTTGGTCGGGGGGAACTTCTTCTAGTGCATGTTTCCCCACATACTGTAGGACAGAGTCCTCTAGAATAGCCTGTTTTGGCTGAGGAAGTAACTTTGTTAAAACAAATTTCCTTGGAGGAGGGGAAATGAAATCTATTTTGTACCCCGACTGAATGACATCCAGAACCCAAGGATCCTGGATTTCTTGCATCCAGGTTGACAGAAACAAACTTAAACGTCCTCCGACCGGAGGGGGATTGGTAGATAGCTTCTCTACCTGAACTTCCCGAGGGGAAGGGAGAGGGGAAACGTTGGTGGACCTTAGAGGAGAGTCATAGCTCGGCTTTACGGTCTTTACCGCGGCCGCGCCCTCCACCACGCTTTTGAGTAGACTGGCGTCTCTGGGATCTGGAAGGGCCCTGGAACTTCCCCCCCTTGGATCTACCCTTGCCCAGAAAGGACTGTACAGGTAGGCATTTACCTTTTTTATCCGCAAAACCCTCCATGATTCGGTCTAACTCAGACCCAAAGAGCCAATTAGGCTCAAAGGGCATCCCACAGAGGTTGAACTTTGAGGTATTATCAGCTACCCAGGGACGCAACCACAGGGGGCGCCTGCTTGCGGATGAGAGCGCCATGGACTTGGCAGCAAGTTTGAGGTGCTGTTGGGATGATTCGCATAAGAAGTCTACCCCAAGGAGTAGCGTTTTGAAGCTGTCCAGAATATCCTCCCTAGCAACATTACTTTCAATCTCAGACTGAATGCGTTGTACGCGTTCTTTGACAAAGTCGGCAACCTCACTTGAAGCGACAGCCACCGAGGCAGATGCTGAGGCTGCCGAATAGTTGCGTCTTAGAAGGGAGTCCACCTTCCTGTCAAGGGGGTCCTGGAGGTTACTGCCATCATCTGCAGGAACTAGAACCCTCTTGGACAGCTTGTTAACAGCCATATCCACTTTTGGCGGTGGCATCCAGGATTCCGACTCAGTTTCTGATAGAGGAAACATCAGCTTGAACCTCCGGGTAACAACAGCAGGCTTGTCTGGGTGCTTCCACTCGGCTTTCATCAGTTTCCTAAGTGTATCATCCACTTTGAAAACCAGAGGTCCTCTAGAGGTGGATGTAGAGGCTTCCCCTTGATCAACATCCTGATCCCTTGATCGGATGGATCTAAGCAATCTCTGCGTCTTTTCCACAGGAAAAAGAGGCGGAGAGATCACTTCCTCTACTGACTGTTCCGACTGATCGCCCATGGACATAACGGAATCCTCCACGACAGATGGAGGACCAGACTCGGTCCTAGGCCTCTTAGGGGCAAAGGAATTCTTGATCTCGTTGATAGAATTTCCCATGAATTCTTTCATCCAGATGAACATGTCCTGGACTGTAGGTTCAGCTGGATTAGCGGGTGGACGACATCCAGGACACCTGTTATATTCATAGGAATCAGGCAGTGGAGTACCACAGTCAGCGCAAGTTAGATGGCGCTTCTTTGAAGCAGACTTGCGACTACCAGCATGTGTATCACTCGACGGAGGAGTGGACATAGTTCTGGAATTAAAACAATAGGTTAGAAAGACACCAGAACTGTTACCATTGCAGCGCAAATGGAAAAAGAGTACCTATTGAAAAATAGACAAGCTCTTTTACAAAACCCAAGAATAGCAGGAACCACACAAGTGTAGTCAAGCTAGCAAGGCAGCAAGAGGCCAAATGAAGGCCAGTACTGCCTTAAATAGGGGAGAGGGCGGCAATTTTAAAATAAGCCCCGCCCCTCCAGGAAGTCAGAGCACCAACCAGATCGAAATCTAAAAAACGATCTGAAATAAAACATTTTTGCTCTGAGCCCCTTCCTTACCTTGGAAGGGGCAAGTAACTAATATATTAAGTATAATAATAGTTAAAACTAGCGCTCATTGCGCCAGAAGGCTCCGATGCCGGACCGGAAGTCGTCAGATGACGCACTTCCGGTCCGCGGCTCCGCACACAGCAGAGGACCGGAGCGAGACAGCGGCACTGCCGGAAAGGTAAGGGCGGAATGCCCGAGTAGCAGAGGGATCGGAGGATCCCCAAACCATAGAGGGCGGCGCTCAGCGCCGCCTGAACAAAGAAAATAAACTGTATCTACGAACCCGTACCGAAGTCCCGGGTCATAGATACAGAGTCTGAAAAAACTCAGCTGGGGCAGCGCCAAACAACGCCGCCCAGGCTGACAGAAAAGAAGGGGCAGCAAGCTGCAACCCTGCTAGAAACAAACCCTTCTCCACATAAAAGAGGGGGAAGGGAAAAACTCCATGCAGGCTCTGCTAAAAAACCAGAGCCTGCACCGTCCTGCTGTCCTGCACAGGACAGAAAAAAAGCAATGTGGCCTAAGGGAGGAGGCCTTATATGGGGGTCTAATTAAGTCTTTAATTACTTGGGCGGAATTAAAAATTCCACCGTCCTGCCAGCTTCACAGGGGCAGAACACCCCACTTGTGCTGCTGGTTAGGACGTAAGGGAAAAGTAGAATACAAGAAAGAGAACGGTGCGCACCTCGTGCAGGTAAACAAGATAACTTCGTGTGTAAATGGTTAGATAAATGGGCCAGCAGGGTGGTCCCTTACCTTACAGTGTTATGCTCAGAGCATAACACCTGCAGTCACTTAGAAATTAGAGAGGGGTCGCAGCATCCAGGTTCCTCTGGGCTCTGGGTAGCAGGGTCCAGCACATCAATAGAAAAGTGGAGCGGATGATCCGATCACAAAAAAGTGGAACATCTGAAGGAGCGCAGACCTATTTTATGAAAGAAGGGCTGGAACAAACAGCATGGAAGGAGATTTACCAAAACCTGTCCAGAGGAAAAGATGCCCGGTTGCCAACCGGGCATCTTTTCCTCTGGACAGGTTTTGGTAAATCTCCCCCCATGCTGTTTGTTCCAGCCCTTCTTTCATAAAAATAGGTCTGCGCTCCTTCAGATGTTCCACTTTTTAGAAGCATAAAAGTAATATATAAATATAGCTGCAAGCAGCAATACGGGTTGCAGAGTTGCGCAGCCTGGTAATTGCACACAATTGCTTTGATCCCTGATGGTAGAGAAGCTGATCGTGGACATGTGTGCTAATTTTCGCACTGTTCTGACCAATTTTAGAGAAAACTATATTTGTAGAATATTGCGCAATCCAATATGGCCGCCAAGTATGGTGAGCAATTGTGGTACAGAAAGTGATCACAAACATAGGTGCAAATTTTCTCCCTGCTCTGACCAGTAATTTTAAAGAAAATTATGTTTGCAGAATATTGTGCAATCCAATATGGCCACCAATTATAGTGAGCAATTGTGGTACAGAAAGTGATTTCGAACATGTGTGCGAATTTTCCACATTTTTTGACCAGTTATTTTACAGAAAACTATGTTTGCAAAATATTGCGCAATCCAACATGGCTGCCGAATGTAGTGATCAGATACATGTGTGCTAATTTTCGCACTGCTCTTACCCATAATTTTAGAGAAAACTATGTTTGCGCAATCCAATATGGCCACCAAATATGGCGGTTTTATATGTGGTGCAGAAAGTGATGGACATGTGTGCTAATGGTCACATTGTTCAGACTAGTAATTTCAGAGAAAACCATGTTTGCAGAATATTCCTTTAGTGTCTCTGATTTTGACTCACATAGGGTAACAATTGCCGTGCCATCACCCAACTTTCCAAAAGCCAGAGTTAAACAGGGGCTTCTAATGTAGACATTCCATGAGGAGGATGTACCGTATTTTTCGCCGTATAAGACACACTTTTTCTTCCCCTAAACTGGGGGGAAAAGTCGGTGCGTCTTATACGGCGAATACACCCCTATCGCGGCGGTCCCTGCGCCCATCAACGGCCGGGACCCGCGGCTAATACAGGACATCACCGATCGCGGTGATGCCCTGTATTAACCCTTCAGACGCGATGATCAAAGCTGACCGTTGCGTCTGAAGGGAAAGTGACACTAACCCGGCTGTTCAGTCGGGCTATTCGGGACCGCGGCGGTCCCAAACAGCCCGACTGAATAGCCGGGTTAGTGCTTACAGGACTCTGGGAGGGACCTTACCTGCCTCCTCGGTGTCTTCTCAGTTCAGGGATTCCCTGTATGGCCGGCGCTCTCCTTCCTCATAATCATGTTGTCGCGTACGTGTGTCGGCGTGCGTAACGACGTGATGACGGCAACGGAGAGCGAGGATACCCGGCCGCCAGCAGAGACGTTCCGGAGCGACGGGGACACGGCGACAGCGATGGAGCGACATCCAGGGCAGTGATGACGGCTCCGGAGTGGTGGGGACACGTGAGTATTACCTCCTATGCAGTGGTCTTCAATCTGCGGACCTCCAGATGTTGCAAAACTACAACTCCCAGCAAGCCCGGACAGCCAACGGCTGTCCGGGCATGCTGGGAGTTGTAGTTTTGCAACATCTGGAGGTCCGCAGGTTGAAGACCACTATTGGGTTCAAAATCTTTATTTTTTTAGATTTTGCAACTATAAATTGGGTGCGTCTTATACGCCGTTGCGTCCTATAGGGCGAAAAATACGGTATGTCAGTCTTCACTGTACTTTTTTGTGTTCAATGTAAGACTGTCTGAGCAGTGTTGATAGACCCATTTAACTCATTGTACAGAAAGCCTATATAGATGCACCAAACTGACACAATATTATGAGTAAATATAAATCTTTATTATAATCAAATAGGATAAAACATGATAAAAAATCAGCAGCAGTTAGAAAGAAAACGACTCCGAACACAGATATTAAATAATGTCCAATAGGTACATGGAATGGCACATAAGTATAGGTATACAATACTTAATGAAAAGTGGGCTAAAAACAAGCCACAATGCATGTATATATATAAAGAATACACCTAGAAGTGCCTAAGTAAACCCAGTACACTAATGTAAACAAGAAGGACATATGAAGAAGTATAGCTAGTATAGTATCATTTGTCCAGTGCTATCGGCAGTATGAATACAGGGAGACAAGGATGTTACCCATACATATCTGAGGGGAAACAAACCACCTCAGTAAAAGTTGGAGCATCGGTTGTCCCTGAAAAAAGTCAGATTAAACAGGTAAGACTGTCCATGCACCTAGCCAACTGACACCCAGCTGTACTTACACAGGTCGGGAGCCTACCCCTACGTCGTTTCGCTCACTCGCTTCCTCCCTGAGGAAGCGAGTGAGCGAAACGACGTAGGGGTAGGCTCCCGACCTGTGTAAGTACAGCTGGGTGTCAGTTGGCTAGGTGCATGGACAGTCTTACCTGTTTAATCTGACTTTTTTCAGGGACAACCGATGCTCCAACTTTTACTGAGGTGGTTTGTTTCCCCTCAGATATGTATGGGTAGCATCCTTGTCTCCCTGTATTCATACTGCCGATAGCACTGGACAAATGATACTATACTAGCTATACTTCTTCATATGTCCTTCTTGTTTACATTAGTGTACTGGGTTTACTTAGGCACTTCTAGGTGTATTCTTTATATATATACATGCATTGTGGCTTGTTTTTAGCCCACTTTTCATTAAGTATTGTATACCTATACTTATGTGCCATTCCATGTACCTATTGGACATTATTTAATATCTGTGTTCGGAGTCGTTTTCTTTCTAACTGCTGCTGATTTTTTATCATGTTTTATCCTATTTGATTATAATAAAGATTTATATTTACTCATAATATTGTGTCAGTTTGGTGCATCTATATAGGCTTTCTAGTATTTCTGGGCACCGAACAGTGGTTTATACCTTGTTTGTTTTTGGCCTCAATTTATTGGTTTTCATTGTACAGAAAGTTACATTTCTCTCTGCAAAGCCTGCATGTTTGGCAATCTTCGTTTCAGGTTTGTATTCTGTTCATAAAACAGAAATCTTAGGATGATAAATGCTACAGATTCACAATGTTATATAGGATACAATGTTACAGTGAACCTGGGGCTTTCTTTTAAATGCCAACAACAAAGAGACCCCAGGGTGGGTTAGGGTAATAATAACCAAGAAACACCTTTGACCCTGGGAGACCCAGGGTCACTGATACCCTTATTAAATCCCACCCCTAAAACTTAACTTTTATTTATGTTTAAATTAGAATTAGTAAATAATAAGTGTATTATAAATGATGAGTATGTTCACACTGACTTCATCGTCCAGCGCTGAGTCGGCGATGATGATGACGAGGCGGCGATCCAGGAATGGTGATAGGATGTACAGCGGTACAGGTAATATCAGCGAATAGGACCTGATTGGTCCAAACAACAGGTACACAGGTGCACTGGAACTGGGGAAGCCATGATAGGTGGAATGATGAAAGTGGGAGGTCCTAATAGGTATAAATACCAAGATGGTGGATCAGAAAGTTGATGCCCATTTTACCTCCTGAAGACGCTACGGAAGTAGTGAAACATGTAGAGGGGGCATTTTCAGCATTGTAAATAGCGGTAGTTTGTGTGCAATCCATGGTGGTACTGCAGCCCACCTGTGATATTGAATACATATAACAGTGGTCAACTGGATATAATCGAAATACTACTACAAAGCACACCAACCCGTGATTTTAAGTGAACACACTCATCATTTATTATACACTTATTATTTACTAATTCTAATTTAAACATAAATAAAAGTTAAGTTTTAGGGGTGGGATTTAATAAGGGTATCAGTGACCCTGGGTCTCCCAGGGTCAAAGGTGTTTCTTGGTTTCTTTTAAATGCCTAACTATGTATCAGTCTTTCTGTGTTTCTTGAATACCTTTCATAAATGAGCAGTGCATACAGTAGAACACCCTGATTTACTAAGAGTGTTGTGTAGGATTCTTTGTGGGTTTTAATTCCCTACAGTTTTTCCCCCACAATATTTACCAAGGTTTCCCTACATTTTCCACTTTCCCTACATTTTGCTTTCTTTTACACATGTTCTGATCTGTCGGGTTTTCCTCAGCTCAAATCCACCACATTTTATGTTGAAACCTTAATAGATATGTTGGGTTTTTTAGAAAAAATGTCGGGAACATGCCCCTTTTGTGACCACGCCCCCTTTCCCCACAGACACACCCCCTTTTCAGGTTTTCTCAGTAAAATGGAGAGTTGGTCAGGGTTTTCATTTCTGGCGCAGACAAAATCCTGGCACAATGTGCCAGATTCTGGGGTACAACCGGACAAAACATGTCAGGTTTACAATAGTAAATCAGGGCCATTGTTTATGTCAAAACTAATAAAGTAATAGTCAACATTCACATAATGGCATATGTTTAGATCTATATACATGATATAATGCTATTTAAGTTTAGAAATATAAATGTATCTTTTAGTCGGCAGAAGAATTTCAGTATCCTGTCAGTATAAAACAACACAGGCCTCAGTTTCCCTATGTGAAAAGAGATAAGATGTGAATTTATGATCAGTTCCAGACCAAAAGACATTAACCCCTTAAGGACGCAGGATTTTTCCGTTTTTGCATTTTCATTTTTTCCTCATCACCTTCTAAAAATCATAACGCTTTCAATTTTGCACCTAAAAATCCATATGATGGCTTATTTTTTGCGCCACCAATTCTACTTTGCAGTGACATTAGTAATTTTACCAAAAAATCCACAACAAAACGGAAAGAAAATCATTGTGCGACAAAATTGAAGAAAAAAATGTCATTTTGTAACTTTTGGGGGCTTCCGTTTCTACGCAGTGCATTTTTTGGTAAAAATGACAACTTATCTTTATTCTGTAGGTCCATATGGTTAAAATTATACCCTACTTATATAGGTTTGATTTTATCGCACTTCTGAAAAAAATCATAACTACATGCAAGAAAATTAATACGTTTGTTCTGAAATTTTTATTGGTACCATTTTTGTGTTGATTGGACTTTTTGATCGCTTTTTATTCATGTTTTATGATATAAAAAGTGACCAAAAATACGCTATTTTGGACTTTGGAATTTTTTTACGCAACGCCATTGACCATGTGGTTTAATTAATGATATAATTTTATATTTCGGACATTTACGCACGCGGCAATCCCACATGTTAATTTTTTTTTATTTACACAGTTTTTTTTATGGGAAATGGGGGGGGGGGTGATTCAAACTTTTAATAGGGAAGGGGTTAAATGACCTTTGTTAACTTTTCTTTTTCACTTTTTTTTTTGCAGTGTTATAGCTCCCATAGGGAGCTTTAGCACTGCACACACTGATCTCTTATGCTGATCCCTGCAAAGCCATAGCTTTGCATGGATCAGCGAGATGTGGCTCGATTCCTCAAGCCTGTAGCTCAGGCTTGGAGCAATCAAACCCCGATCGGACGCAGCGGAGACAGGTAAGGAGACCTCTGCCTGCGTCCCAGCTGATCGGAACATCGTGATTTTATCGTGATGTCCCGATCAGCCCGACTGAGCTGCCGGGAAGCGTTTACTTTCGTTTTCAGACGCGGCGATCAACTTTGATCGCCGCGTCTGAAGGGTTAACAGCGTGCGGCACAACGATCGATGCTGCACGCTGTTAGCCCAGGGTCCCGGCCATCGTTAGCAGCCGGGACCGACCTGGTGTGATGCGGGGTCAGGGCATGACCCCGTTTTTCACACCGGGACCGGGCTCAGGGTGTAAAGGTACACCCTGAGTCCTTAAGAGGTTAATAATGTAACTTGTCTTGACAGGGTGAGGTGTAAGAGCTAATTTACTGTTTAATGGTAAAGTGTGAGTAAAAACCTACGCAAAGTGCTTTATAGTTAATAACAAAATACTCCTTGTTATAAAGGGCATTGTAAGACATAGGTAGGTAACAGGTATCTAGAAATACTGATACGTATGAAACCGATATATCAGGGATGTCAGAGCAACCTAAGACCGATCACTGACATCCACATTTGACTGGGACAGTACAGGCAAGGAAGTTTCCTACTGTAGAAACTGAACCCATGATGTTTGCATTCAACTGATATACAGTAACCCCCCGACATGCGATGGCCCCGACATATGAGGCCATCGCATGTCGATGTCAGCATCGACATACGATGCTTTCATATGTCGGGGCCATCACATTAACTGCTATCCGACAGCGCAAAATGCTTAAGCTGCTGTCGGATAGCAGTGTAATGTGCCCCAGCAGGTTCACTTACCTATTCCCGATGGATTCGACAAACGATGGGTCGTTTGGAACGAATTACCATCGTATGTTGAGGGACCACTGTATTAGGGGATTTGAAGCCACAAGCGTTGCGCTGCAAGGATAACCACTGGGCTGTCAGTGCTCTCGATAAGAAGTAGTACAAGATGTAGTATGATGGATCCTTTAACTAATAGGTTCTGTTCTATGTATAATAAAAAATGTTTTACTATTAATCAATTTTTAAATTGTAATACCCAGTATGCAATATATCTTCTTTCCTGCAGTTGTAAGATTCAATATGTCGGATGCACTATTCAGACGTGCGTTGTCGTATGTCAAAACATCGGCCCAACATTAAGAACCAGTTCACATTGCACAGTGTATCACGGCACTTCACTACTATTCACAAAAATGACATGTCTTCATTACGACTAGTGATTCTTGAATCCATTTCAGCAGACAAACCCAATCGTTTTCAATATTTAATCAGAATTTTTTTAAATCTTTTATCTTATCGAGAATCTTACTGGATATTCACACTTTCTACATACCGCATGGTCTGAATGAGACCATGGAGAATGCTCGCTAACATTCCTGACCATTATCTGTGGTTACATTTTCATCCTCATTATTTTTTATTATTTTTCACTATTATTTATTTACACTTATTTATTCTGTATAGAAATTATATATAGATTTTTATCAATTTTTTCATTTATCTATTTATTTTTGATTTTCTTTTTTTTGTGTACAGTGGTCCCTCAAGTTACAATATTAATTGGTTCCAGGACGAACATTGTATGTTGAAACCATTGTATGTTGAGACCAGAACTCTATAACTGGCAAAGGCGGGGCTTCTGCGGGCTAACGCACACTGACGTCAGCGCCGCTCATGAATATTCATCCCTCCTGTTCTCCCTCTCTTTGCCGCTCCTAACCAGAGATTAAAACTACAATTGCGGGCGAACGGCGGCACGGATCAGACCAAGGTAGGGCTTGTTTTAATCAGCGTCTCCCGTACTATCCACCAGTACATGTGGATAGTGCGGGAGAAAATATGTGACAGTTTTCCTTTAACCTCTTAAGGACCCAGCCCTTTTTCACCTTAAGGACTGAGCCCTTTTTCACAATTCTGACCACCGTCGCTTTACGAATTAATAACGCGAAAATGCTTTTACCGAATATTCTGATTCTGAGTGTTTTTTCGTGACATATTCTACTTTATTTTGTTGGTAAATTTTCGGCATTACTTGCATCCTTTTTTAGTGAAAAATCCCAAAATTTCATGAAAATTTAGAATTTTTCTAACTTTGAAGCTCTCTGCTTGTAAGGAAAATGGATATTCCCAATAAATTTTCTTTTTATTCACAAATACAATATGTCCACTTTATGTTGGCATCATAAAATGGACATATTTTTGCTTTTTGAAAAAATTTGAGGGCTTCAAAGTAAAGCAGCAATTTTCAAAAATTTCATAAAAATTGCTAAATCTGAAGGGACAGATGTTACAGAACTACAACTCCCAGCATGCCTGGGCAGTCCAGGCATGCTGAGAGGTGTAGTTTTGCAACATCTGGAGGGCTACCGTTTGGGCACCACTGTAACAGTGGTCTCCAAACTGTGACCCTCCAGATGTTGCAAAACTACAACTCCCAACATGCCTGGGCATTCTGGGAGTTGCAGTTTGGCCTTCCAAGTGGTTGCCACAGTAAAGATCACTTTACTTTCACTTTCAATTCCCCCCCCCACAGTAGTTTCCCTACCTGAGCCAGGATCCAGCAGTCTCCAGCGAAGATCGGGGGGGTCCCCAGGCATCTTCTCCTCCAAGTACCGGCCTCTATCTTCTGTCCATGTTCCCCTCAACATTCAGGGGTGGGCAGAACGGGGGGTTGTCCTGTCCTGCTCTGCCATTGGTCAGAATCAGTTCTGACCAATGGCAGGGGATAGGAGGAGATCGCAGCACTGCGACCTCACTCCTTGCCCTCAGGATGATCGGGGCTGTCCCTGACAGCTCCGAACATCGCTATTTTCCGGGTGATCGGGTCACCAGAGACCCGATCAGCCCAGAATAGCAGAAAATTGCAGGTCTGAATTGACATGCGATTTTCTGTGATCGCCAACATGGGTGGGGGGGGGGGTCTGAGGACCACCCCCTGGCCGATGTGCCGGGATGCCTGATTTCAGCACAAAAGATTGGGATCAATTCAGTGAGGCATGCTGTCACGATGCCGGCTGGCAGGTAGTGGATCCTCTGTGCCAGAGAGGGATTGGCGTGGACCGTGCTAGTGGATCGGTTCTAAGTCACTACTGGTTTTCACCAGAGCCCGCCGCAAAGCGGGATGGTCTTGCTGCGGCGGTAGTGACCAGGTCGTATCCACTAGCAACGGCTCAACCTCTCTGGCTGCTGAAGATAGGCGCGGTACAAGGGAGTAGACAGAAGCAAGGTCGGACGTAGCAGAAGGTCGGGGCAGGCAGCAAGGATCGTAGTCAGGGGCAACGGCAGGAGGTCTGGAACACAGGCTAGGAACACACAAGGAAACGCTTTCACTGGCACGATGGCAACAAGATCCGGCAAGGAAGTGCAGGGGAAGTGAGGTGATATAGGGAAGTGCACAGGTGATAACACTAATTGGAACCACTGCGCCAATCAGCGGCGCAGTGGCCCTTTAAATCGCAAAGACCCGGCGCGCGCGCGCCCTAGGGAGCGGGGCCGCGCGCGCCGGGACAGGACTGACGGAGAGCGAGTCAGGTACGGGAGCCGGGGTGCGCATCGCGAGCGGGCGCTACCCGCATCGCGAATCGCATCCCGGCTGGAGGCGGTATCGCAGCGCCCCGGGTCAGTGGATCTGACCGGAGCGCTGCAGTGAGGAGAGTGTAGCGAGCGCTCCGGGGAGGAGCGGGGACCCGGAGCGCTCGGCGTAACAGTACCCCCCCCCTTGGGTCTCCCCCTCTTTTTAGAGCCTGAGAACCTGAGGAGCAGACTTTTGTCTAGGATATTGTCCTCAGGTTCCCAGGATCTCTCTTCTGGACCACAACCCTCCCAATCCACTAAAAAAAAGGTTTTCCCTCTGACCTTTTTGGATGCCAGAATCTCTTTGACGGAGAAGATGTCCGAGGAGCCGGAAACAGGAGTGGGAGGAACAGATTTGGGAGAGAAACGGTTAATGATAAGTGGTTTAAGAAGAGAAACGTGAAAGGCATTAGGAATACGAAGAGAAGGAGGAAGAAGAAGTTTGTAAGAGACAGGATTAATCTGGCACAAAATTTTGAAAGGACCAAGATAGCGTGGTCCCAACTTATAGCTAGGGACACGGAAGCGGACATATTTAGCGGAGAGCCATACCTTGTCTCCAGGGGAAAAAATGGGAGGAGCTCTTCTTTTCTTATCCGCGAACTTCTTCATGCGAGATGAAGCCTGTAAGAGAGAATTTTGGGTCTCTCTCCATATGATGGAAAGATCACGAGAAATTTCATCCACAGCGGGCAGACCAGAGGGCAAGGGGGTAGGGAGGGGGGAAGAGGGTGACGGCCGTACACCACGAAAAATGGGGATTTGGAGGAAGATTCAGAGACTCTGAAGTTATACGAGAATTCGGCCCATGGTAGAAGATCTGCCCAGTCATCCTGGCGGGAGGAAACAAAATGTCGTAAATAATCACCCAAGACCTGGTTAATTCTTTCTACTTGTCCATTGGATTGAGGATGATATGCAGAAGAAAAATTTAATTTAATCTTGAGTTGTTTACAGAGAGCCCTCCAGAATTTAGACACGAATTGGACGCCTCTATCCGAGACGATCTGCGTGGGCAACCCGTGAAGACGAAAAATGTG
The DNA here is from genome assembly GCF_029499605.1 of Hyla sarda. Lineage (NCBI taxonomy): Eukaryota > Metazoa > Chordata > Amphibia > Anura > Hylidae > Hyla > Hyla sarda. Next base: position 294,704,702 of record NC_079189.1, read on the forward strand.
TACAAAAAATTGTTTAGCCAACTGAGGCGCTGAAGGAAGACCAGGAAGAGGGATGAAATGTGCCATTTTGGAGAATCGATCAACGACCACCCAAATAACAGTGTTGCCACAGGAAGGGGGTAAGTCAGTAATAAAATCCATACCAATCAGAGACCAAGGCTGTTCGGGGACAGGCAGAGGATGAAGAAAACCAGCGGGCTTCTGGCGAGGAGTCTTATCCCGGGCACAGATAGTGCAGGCTCGCACAAAGTCCACAACATCCGTCTCCAGAGTCGGCCACCAATAGAAGCGAGAGATGAGTTGCACAGATTTCTTGATGCCCGCATGACCTGCGAGATGGGAGGAGTGACCCCATTTGAGGATTCCGAGGCGTTGGCGTGGAGAAACAAAGGTCTTTCCTGGAGGAGTTTGCCTGATGGAGGCTGGAGAAGTGGAAATCAGGCAGTCAGGAGGAATGATGTGTTGCGGAGAGAGTTCAACTTCAGAAGCATCCGAGGAACGAGAGAGAGCATCGGCCCTAATGTTCTTATCGGCAGGCCGAAAGTGAATTTCAAAATTAAATCGGGCAAAGAACAGAGACCACCTGGCCTGGCGAGGATTCAGCCGTTGGGCAGACTGGAGGTAGGAGAGGTTCTTGTGATCAGTGTAAATAATAACTGGAAATCTTGATCCCTCCAGCAGATGCCTCCATTCCTCAAGTGCTAATTTAATGGCTAGAAGCTCTCGATCCCCGATGGAGTAGTTCCTCTCCGCCGGAGAGAAGGTCCTAGAAAAAAAACCACAAGTAACAGCATGCCCGGAAGAATTTTTTTGTAGAAGGACAGCTCCAGCTCCCACAGAGGAGGCATCAACCTCCAATAGGAAGGGTTTAGATGGGTCAGGTCTGGAGAGCACGGGAGCCGAAGAAAAGGCAGACTTGAGCCGTTTAAAGGCGTCTTCCGCTTGAGGAGGCCAAGACTTGGGATCGGCATTTTTTTTGGTTAAAGCCACAATAGGAGCCACAACGGTAGAAAAATGTGGAATAAATTGCCTGTAATAATTGGCGAACCCCAAAAAACGTTGGATAGCACGGAGTCCGGAGGGGCGTGGCCAATCTAAGACGGCAGAGAGTTTGTCTGGATCCATTTGTAGTCCCTGGCCAGAGACCAAGTATCCTAGGAAAGGAAGAGATTGGCATTCAAACAGACATTTCTCTATTTTGGCATAGAGTTGATTGTCACGAAGTCTCTGAAGAACCATACGGACATGCTGGCGGTGTTCTTCTAGATTGGCAGAAAAAATCAGGATATCGTCCAGATATACAACAACACAGGAGTATAAGAGATCACGAAAAATTTCATTAACAAAGTCTTGGAAGACGGCAGGGGCGTTGCACAGGCCAAAGGGCATGACCAGATACTCAAAGTGTCCATCTCTGGTGTTAAATGCCGTTTTCCATTCATCCCCCTCTCTGATGCGGATGAGATTATAAGCACCTCTTAAGTCCAGTTTGGTAAAGATGTGGGCACCTTGGAGGCGATCAAAGAGTTCAGAGATGAGGGGTAGGGGGTAGCGGTTCTTAACCGTGATTTTATTAAGACCGCGGTAGTCAATGCAAGGACGTAGAGAGCCATCTTTTTTGGACACAAAGAAAAATCCGGCTCCGGCAGGAGAGGAGGATTTACGGATAAAGCCCTTTTTTAAATTTTCCTGGACGTATTCAGACATGGCAAGAGTCTCTGGGGCGGACAGAGGATAAATTCTGCCCCGGGGTGGAGTAGTGCCCGGGAGGAGGTCGATAGGACAATCATAAGGCCTGTGAGGAGGTAGAGTCTCAGCTTGTTTTTTGCAAAAAACATCCGCAAAGTCCATATAGGCCTTAGGGAGACCGGTTACAGGAGGAACCACAGAGTCACGGCAAGGGTTACTGGGAACCGGTTTTAGGCAGTCCTTGGAACAAGAGGGCCCCCAACTCTTGATCTCCCCAGTGGACCAATCCAGGGTTGGGGAATGAAGTTGAAGCCAGGGAAGTCCAAGGAGAATTTCAGAAGTGCAATTGGGGAGGACCAAAAGTTCAATCCTCTCGTGATGAGGTCCGATGCACATTAGAAGGGGCTCCGTGCGGAAACGTATGGTACAGTCCAATCTTTCATTGTTTACACAATTGATGTAGAGGGGTCTGGCGAGACTGGTCACCGGGATGTTGAACCTATTGACGAGAGAGGCCAAAATAAAATTTCCTGCAGATCCGGAGTCCAAGAAGGCCACAGCAGAGAAGGAGAAGGCAGAGGCAGACATCCGCACAGGCACCGTAAGACGTGGAGAAGCAGAGTAGACATCAAGGACTGTCTCACCTTTGTGCGGAGTCAGCGTACGTCTTTCCAGGCGGGGAGGACGGATAGGACAATCCTTCAGGAAGTGTTCTGTACTAGCACAGTACAGGCAGAGATTCTCCATGCGGCGTCGTGTCCTCTCTTGAGGTGTCAGGCGAGACCGGTCGACCTGCATAGCCTCCACGGCGGGAGGCACAGGAACAGATTGCAGGGGACCAGAGGAGAGAGGAGTCGGGGAGAAGAAACGCCTCGTGCGAACAGAGTCCATATCCTGGCGGAGCTCCTGACGCCTTTCGGAAAAACGCATGTCAATGCGAGTGGCTAGGTGAATGAGTTCATGTAGATTAGCAGGGATTTCTCGTGCGGCCAGAACATCTTTAATGTTGCTGGATAGGCCTTTTTTAAAGGTCGCGCAGAGGGCCTCATTATTCCAGGATAATTCTGAAGCAAGAGTACGGAATTGTACGGCATACTCGCCAACGGAAGAATTACCCTGGACCAGGTTCAACAGGGCAGTCTCAGCAGAAGAGGCTCGGGCAGGTTCCTCAAAGACACTTCGAATTTCCGAGAAGAAGGAGTGTACAGAGGCAGTGACGGGGTCATTGCGGTCCCAGAGCGGTGTGGCCCAAGACAGGGCTTTTCCAGACAGAAGGCTGACTACGAAAGCCACCTTAGACCTTTCAGTGGGAAACTGGTCCGACATCATCTCCAAGTGCAGGGAACATTGGGAAAGAAAGCCACGGCAAAACTTAGAGTCCCCATCAAATTTATCCGGCAAGGATAGTCGTAGACCAGAAGCGGCCACTCGCTGCGGAGGAGGTGCAGGAGCTGGCGGAGGAGATGATTGCTGAAGCTGTGGTAGTAACTGCTGTAGCATAACGGTCAGTTGAGACAGCTGTTGGCCTTGTTGCGCTATCTGTTGTGACTGCTGGGCGACCACCGTGGTGAGGTCAGCGACAACTGGCAGAGGAACTTCAGCGGGATCCATGGCCGGATCTACTGTCACGATGCCGGCTGGCAGGTAGTGGATCCTCTGTGCCAGAGAGGGATTGGCGTGGACCGTGCTAGTGGATCGGTTCTAAGTCACTACTGGTTTTCACCAGAGCCCGCCGCAAAGCGGGATGGTCTTGCTGCGGCGGTAGTGACCAGGTCGTATCCACTAGCAACGGCTCAACCTCTCTGGCTGCTGAAGATAGGCGCGGTACAAGGGAGTAGACAGAAGCAAGGTCGGACGTAGCAGAAGGTCGGGGCAGGCAGCAAGGATCGTAGTCAGGGGCAACGGCAGGAGGTCTGGAACACAGGCTAGGAACACACAAGGAAACGCTTTCACTGGCACGATGGCAACAAGATCCGGCAAGGAAGTGCAGGGGAAGTGAGGTGATATAGGGAAGTGCACAGGTGATAACACTAATTGGAACCACTGCGCCAATCAGCGGCGCAGTGGCCCTTTAAATCGCAAAGACCCGGCGCGCGCGCGCCCTAGGGAGCGGGGCCGCGCGCGCCGGGACAGGACTGACGGAGAGCGAGTCAGGTACGGGAGCCGGGGTGCACATCGCGAGCGGGCGCTACCCGCATCGCGAATCGCATCCCGGCTGGAGGCGGTATCGCAGCGCCCCGGGTCAGTGGATCTGACCGGAGCGCTGCAGTGAGGAGAGTGTAGCGAGCGCTCCGGGGAGGAGCGGGGACCCGGAGCGCTCGGCGTAACAGTACCCCCCCCCCCCTTGGGTCTCCCCCTCTTTTTAGAGCCTGAGAACCTGAGGAGCAGACTTTTGTCTAGGATATTGTCCTCAGGTTCCCAGGATCTCTCTTCTGGACCACAACCCTCCCAATCCACTAAAAAAAAGGTTTTCCCTCTGACCTTTTTGGATGCCAGAATCTCTTTGACGGAGAAGATGTCCGAGGAGCCGGAAACAGGAGTGGGAGGAACAGATTTGGGAGAGAAACGGTTAATGATAAGTGGTTTAAGAAGAGAAACGTGAAAGGCATTAGGAATACGAAGAGAAGGAGGAAGAAGAAGTTTGTAAGAGACAGGATTAATCTGGCACAAAATTTTGAAAGGACCAAGATAGCGTGGTCCCAACTTATAGCTAGGGACACGGAAGCGGACATATTTAGCGGAGAGCCATACCTTGTCTCCAGGGGAAAAAATGGGAGGAGCTCTTCTTTTCTTATCTGCGAACTTCTTCATGCGAGATGAAGCCTGTAAGAGAGAATTTTGGGTCTCTCTCCATATGATGGAAAGATCACGAGAAATTTCATCCACAGCGGGCAGACCAGAGGGCAAGGGGGTAGGGAGGGGGGGAAGAGGGTGACGGCCGTACACCACGAAAAATGGGGATTTGGAGGAAGATTCAGAGACTCTGAAGTTATACGAGAATTCGGCCCATGGTAGAAGATCTGCCCAGTCATCCTGGCGGGAGGAAACAAAATGTCGTAAATAATCACCCAAGACCTGGTTAATTCTTTCTACTTGTCCATTGGATTGAGGATGATATGCAGAAGAAAAATTTAATTTAATCTTGAGTTGTTTACAGAGAGCCCTCCAGAATTTAGACACGAATTGGACGCCTCTATCCGAGACGATCTGCGTGGGCAACCCGTGAAGACGAAAAATGTGTACAAAAAATTGTTTAGCCAACTGAGGCGCTGAAGGAAGACCAGGAAGAGGGATGAAATGTGCCATTTTGGAGAATCGATCAACGACCACCCAAATAACAGTGTTGCCACGGGAAGGGGGTAAGTCAGTAATAAAATCCATACCAATCAGAGACCAAGGCTGTTCGGGGACAGGCAGAGGATGAAGAAAACCAGCGGGCTTCTGGCGAGGAGTGTTATCCCGGGCACAGATAGTGCAGGCTCGCACAAAGTCCACAACATCCGTCTCCAGAGTCGGCCACCAATAGAAGCGAGAGATGAGTTGCACAGATTTCTTGATGCCCGCATGACCTGCGAGATGGGAGGAGTGACCCCATTTGAGGATTCCGAGGCGTTGGCGTGGAGAAACAAAGGTCTTTCCTGGAGGAGTTTGCCTGATGGAGGCTGGAGAAGTGGAAATCAGGCAGTCAGGAGGAATGATGTGTTGCGGAGAGAGTTCAACTTCAGAAGCATCCGAGGAACGAGAGAGAGCATCGGCCCTAATGTTCTTATCGGCAGGCCGAAAGTGAATTTCAAAATTAAATCCCCTTTCAGTGGGAAACTGGTCCGACATCATCTCCAAGTGCAGGGAACATTGGGAAAGAAAGCCACGGCAAAACTTAGAGTCCCCATCAAATTTATCCGGCAAGGATAGTCGTAGACCAGAAGCGGCCACTCGCTGCGGAGGAGGTGCAGGAGCTGGCGGAGGAGATGATTGCTGAAGCTGTGGTAGTAACTGCTGTAGCATAACGGTCAGTTGAGACAGCTGTTGGCCTTGTTGCGCTATCTGTTGTGACTGCTGGGCGACCACCGTGGTGAGGTCAGCGACAACTGGCAGAGGAACTTCAGCGGGATCCATGGCCGGATCTACTGTCACGATGCCGGCTGGCAGGTAGTGGATCCTCTGTGCCAGAGAGGGATTGGCGTGGACCGTGCTAGTGGATCGGTTCTAAGTCACTACTGGTTTTCACCAGAGCCCGCCGCAAAGCGGGATGGTCTTGCTGCGGCGGTAGTGACCAGGTCGTATCCACTAGCAACGGCTCAACCTCTCTGGCTGCTGAAGATAGGCGCGGTACAAGGGAGTAGACAGAAGCAAGGTCGGACGTAGCAGAAGGTCGGGGCAGGCAGCAAGGATCGTAGTCAGGGGCAACGGCAGGAGGTCTGGAACACAGGCTAGGAACACACAAGGAAACGCTTTCACTGGCACGATGGCAACAAGATCCGGCAAGGAAGTGCAGGGGAAGTGAGGTGATATAGGGAAGTGCACAGGTGATAACACTAATTGGAACCACTGCGCCAATCAGCGGCGCAGTGGCCCTTTAAATCGCAAAGACCCGGCGCGCGCGCGCCCTAGGGAACGGGGCCGCGCGCGCCGGGACAGGACTGACGGAGAGCGAGTCAGGTACGGGAGCCGGGGTGCGCATCGCGAGCGGGCGCTACCCGCATCGCGAATCGCATCCCGGCTGGAGGCGGTATCGCAGCGCCCCGGGTCAGTGGATCTGACCGGAGCGCTGCAGTGAGGAGAGTGTAGCGAGCGCTCCGGGGAGGAGCGGGGACCCGGAGCGCTCGGCGTAACACATGCTCACAAGGTCTTATGACTCGTCTTGTTGCAAAGAGAAGGACCTTGGCGTCTATCTCTCTGCAACAAGCTAGTGTCATAAAATTTACACTGGATACCTTCAGTTCCACTGTTGAATATAGAAAAAATGGATGGTGCAATCTTCAATCGATTGCATAAGCTGGAGATTGACACAATAAATAAAAATGTTCACAAATTTCATTGGGATAAACAAGACTACGCATGTGGTCAAATTCACAAATGGCCCACACCTTAAAAATTCACATAACCTCCACTCCACAGAGTGGAAATTTGCTAGTGATTATACACCTGCACTACCTAAACAGAAATTTTTACCCTCCACGAGCAAGAATTTTGTTCATACTAGGATGATTATAAACTCAGCCCCGATCAATTATGACACTTCCTCACATTCCATCACTATACCCTCCACATCTCATCACCATAATCATCCTTCTTCACACACTCACATTCAAGCATCTCCACACTTTCAGAACACTATCACTCAGGTTCATATCACTAATACCATCACTCCTGTTGAATCTTCTCATTCTACTTTCCCTCTTCAGATCCACATGAATCATCCTCCATGCATTCTGTTCGTGCTTCCTCCACACATCCCCCTTGACATATCTCTACCTATTAATCATGACATGATCTGTCCACTCTTACCTCCTCTCATATCCTCTAACTCTCACTCTTCTTCCCCCACACCGATCCACTCATCATACATCTCTACATCCCTATGTAATGATTCCTCTTTCTTGACCACACATGGTTCCCCTCACACCAGTACTGACCCCCCATCCCACGCTTTACATACTTCTTCCTTAACCCTATGTCCTTCTCCATTATCAGACATCCCTTTTTTAGATTACCATTCCGATCTGACTCACACTCTCCTTCCACCCCATTCCACTTCCACCTCAATACCTCAGCACATCACACATTATTTCCCACCTCTGATCAAAACCCCTCTGAACAAGCCCTCATTAAAAAGAAAAGATCACATAGAGGCTGTAGAGGGGGGCAATCACGTAGAATCCAGTCCACCCAATCTGGAGCAACCCAAAAAGAAAAAAGGAAATTATTCAATTTGTCATCGTATCTCTTTTCTGAAAGTGAAATTAATCTCCTTTCTAAAGGATTATCCTTTTGTCCGGTGACCAATCCAAATCATTTTCAACTTTTTTTGGGATTTGAACCAGTATATCAGAAAACTAACACTTACCAGACATTTTGCAATTTTAGCTAATAACCAAACTACAGTCACAACTTCAAACCCCCATTGTGATACCATTGATAACACTCAGACTTCTGACGTGCTTTTTAAACATGTGGAGGTCAAACCTCCTTCCTCCTTTTACCCACTCCATCACCGTGGGAATTTTTTGGATACCTTCTATACAGTGGTAATGATGGAATTTTGTCATATAAGTAATACTAGTATTAAAAGGGGTATTCCGGGCAAAAACATCTTATCCCCTATTGAAATGAATGGAGGGGGCATGGTGTGATGTCTTGTCCCCATCTCAGAAGCCCGGCGGTTTCCAAAACTGCAGACGCAGCTACGCATAGAATGCAGGCTGCTCCAGGGAGATCGCGGGGGGTCCCAGCAGCGGGCCCCCCCCAAGATCAGACATCCTATCCCCTATCCTTTCGATAGGGGAATAGATGTTTTTGCCCGGAATACCCCTTTCATTTTGGTAAAATTGATAATCTTACAACTATGGAACGAGGTGCTATTAAAAGCTTACAAAATAATGAATTAATCATTATATGCCCAACTGATAAAGGGGTGGGGGGTAGCTATTATTAATAGAGAGGACTACATCCTTGAGTCTCAGAGAGTTCTTTCAGATAATAAATATTATGTGGTTCTCCCTTTAGATCCTTCTCATGAGTACCATCAGACCTATGTCGGCATCATTAATGAAGCTTCAGCTAAACATATATTTAAGAAAAAAGAATTAACATTTCTCACTATTCATCACTTTTCTCTTCCTTACTTTTATTATTTACCCAAACTTCAGAAAAGCCCTGTCAATCAACCCGGTCATCTTATTATTTCTGGCATTTCATCTCTTACCGCTAACCTATCACATTTTGTTGATTTATTTCTTTAACCTTATGTTTTACGTTTACCTTATTTATCTTATTTTAACTTATTTCAGAACTCCAACATATTAATTTACCTTCTTTTTCTTTTCTAACTTTAGATGTATGTTCTTTATATTCTAATATTGATACCGACCTGGTCTGATGGCCATTAACCCCCTAAGGACGCAGGGCATATGCATATGCCCCCGTTTCCGAGTCCTTAAGGACTCAGGGCATATGGATACGCTCTGCGTTCTTCCGGCACCTGCCGCTAGCCGGGCAGGGACCGGACCGGGATGCCTGCTGATATCGTTCAGCAGGCATCCCGGCATATCGCCCAGGGAGGTTCTGTGTCAATTCAGACGTGCGATTTACGGTTATTCCGGGTCAATCCGGCCTCTGGTGACCCGGAAAAAAAAGGGTGAATGGGGCTAGCCCCATTCACCCTTACTCAGCAGGAGTGAGGTGGCACGGGTGCCGCCTTGCGATCACATGATTGATCGGTCGTTCCCCCCCCCCCCCCCCCCAATAAAAAAAAAAATCTTGTACGGCACTGTTTCCAAAACAGAACCTCCAGCTGTTGAAAAAAACAACAACTCACAGTATTGCCGGACAGCCACTGAGTTTTGCAACAGCTGGAGACACCCTGTTTGGGAAACACTGCCATAGGGTATTTTTGTGGTGGATTCAAATGCCCAATTTAGTCCTCAAATGCGCATGGCGCTCTCTCACTTCGGAGCCCTGTCGTATTTCAAGGAAACAGTTTAGGGCCGCATATGGAGTATCTCCGTACTCGGGAGAAATTGCGTTACAAATTTTGGGGGGCTTTTTCTACTTTTACCCCTTATGAAAAGGTAAAGTTGGGGTCTACACCAGCATATTAGTGTAAAAAAATATATTTACACTAACATGCTGGTGTTGCCCCATACTTTTTATTTTCACAAGCAGTAAAAGGAAAAAAAGACCCCCCCAAAATTTGTAACACAATTTCTCCTGAGTACGGAAATACCCCATATGTGGGTGTAAAGTGCTCTGTGGGTGCACAACAAGGCTCAGGAGTGAGAGCGCACAATGTACATTTGAGGTCTAAATTGGTGATTTGCACAGGGGTGGCTAATTTTACAGCGGTTCTGACATAAACAATAAATACCCACATGTGACCCCATTTTGGAAACTACACCCCTCACGGAATGTAACAAGGGGTATAGTGAGCCTTAACACCCCACAGGTGTTTGACAAATTTTCGTTCAAGTTGGATGTGAAAAAAAAGTCACTAAAATGCTGGTATTACCCTAACATTTTTCATTTTCACAAGGGAGAATAGGAAAAAAGCCCCCCAAAATTTGTAACCCCATTTCTTCTGAGTAAGAACATACCCCATATGTGGATGTAAAGTGCTCTGCGGGTGCACTATAATGCTAAGAAGAGAAGGAGCACCATTGGGATTTTGTCACGAGAAGGTGTCTGTTACGCCTAGCGCTCCGGGTCCCCGCTCCTCCCCGGAGCGCGTACGGCGTCTCTCTCTCCGCAGCGCCCCGGTCGGTCCCGCTGACCGGGAGCGCTGCACTGTCATGGCCGTCGGGGATGCGATTCGCACAGCGGGACGCGCCCGCTCGCGAATCGCATCCCAGGTCACTTACCCGTTCCCGTCCCCTGCTGTCATGTGCTGGCGCGCGCGGCTCCGCTCTCTAGGGCGCGCGCGCGCCAGCTCCCTGAGACTTAAAGGGCCAGTGCACCAATGATTGGTGCCTGGCCCAATTAGCTTAATTGGCTTCCACCTGGTCCCTGACTATATCTGACCTCCTCCCATGCACTCCCTTGCCGGATCTTGTTGCCTTGTGCCAGTGAAAGCGTTTTGTGTGTCCAAAGCCTGTGTACCAGAACTTCTGCTATCCACCCTGACTACGAACCTTGCCGCCTGCCCCCGACCTTCTGCTACGTCCGACCTTGCTTCTGTCTACTCCCTTGTACCGCGCCTATCTTCAGCAGCCAGAGAGGTTGAGCCGTTGCTAGTGGATACGACCTGGTCACTACCGCCGCAGCAAGACCATCCCGCTTTGCGGCGGGCTCTGGTGAAAACCAGTAGTGACTTAGAACCGGTCCACTAGCACGGTCCACGCCAATCCCTCTCTGGCACAGAGGATCCACCTCCTGCCAGCCGGCATCGTGACAGTAGATCCGGCCATGGATCCCGCTAACGTCCCTCTGCCTTATATCTCTGATATCACCACGGTGGTCGCCCAGCAATCCCGACAGATCGCCCATCTAACCCACCAGCTGTCGGAAGTATTCACCATTGTGCAGCAACTTCAGTCGCAACTTCAGCAGCAATCATCTCCTCCGCCAGCTCCTGCACCCCTTCCGCAGCGAGTGGCCACTCCTAGCCTCCGCCTGTCCTTGCCGGACAAATTTAATGGGGACTCTAAGTTTTGCCGTGGCTTTCTTTCGCAATGTTCCCTGCACTTGGAGATGATGTCGGACCAGTTTCCTACTGAAAGGTCTAAGGTGGCTTTCGTAGTCAGCCTTCTGTCTGGAAAAGCCCTGTCATGGGCCACACCGCTCTGGGACCGCAATGACCCCGTCACTGCCTCTGTACACTCCTTCTTCTCGGAAATTCGAAGTGTCTTTGAGGAACCTGCCCGAGCCTCTTCTGCTGAGACTGCCCTGCTGAACCTGGTCCAGGGTAATTCTTCCGTTGGCGAGTACGCCATACAATTCCGTACTCTTGCTTCTGAACTTTCCTGGAATAATGAGGCCCTCTGCGCGACCTTTAAAAAAGGCCTATCCAGCAACATTAAAGATGTTCTGGCCGCACGAGATACTCCTGCTAATCTGCATGAACTCATTCATCTAGCCACTCGCATTGACATGCGTTTTTCTGAGAGGCATCAAGAGCTCCGCCAGGAAAAAGACTTAGATCTCTGGACACCTCTCCCACAGTCTCCATTGCAATCTGCGCCTAGGCCTCCCGCCGAGGAGGCCATGCAAGTGGATCGGTCTAGCCTGACCCTGGAAGAGAGGAATCGCCGTAAGGAAGAGAATCTTTGTCTGTACTGTGCCAGTACCGAACATTTTTTGGTGGATTGCCCTATCCGTCCTCCACGTCTGGGAAACGCACGCTCGCACCCAGCTCTCGTGGGTGTGGCGTCTCTTGATGCTAAGTCGGCTTCTCCACGTCTCACGGTGCCTGTACGGATTTCTTCTTCAGCCAGCTCTTCCCTCTCAGCCGTGGCCTGCCTGGACTCTGGTGCCTCTGGGAATTTTATTCGGGAGTCCTTGGTGAATAAATTCCGCATCCCGGTGACCCGTCTTGTCAAGCCACTCCACATTTCCGCGGTCAACGGAGCCAGGTTGGATTGCACCGTGCGTTTCCGCACGGAGCCCCTCCTAATGTGCATCGGACCTCATCATGAGAAAATTGAGTTTTTGGTCCTCTCCAATTGCACTTCTGAAATTCTCCTTGGACTACCCTGGCTTCAACACCATTCCCCAACCCTGGATTGGTCCTCAGGGGAGATCAAGAGCTGGGGTACCTCTTGCTTCAAGGACTGCCTTAAACCGGTTCCCAGTACTCCCTGCCGTGACCCTGTGGTTCCTCCTGTATCCGGTCTCCCTAAGGTCGTTATGGACTCTGCCCGCCTTAAGAAGTGCCTCTCCCCCCCTCCCAGTCCAGTCAGTCAAGCCTCGGTGCCTCCTCGTGGCCCTCGTCCTGGTGTCACACTGCCCCGTGCCAGGCCTCGCCCTCTGCCCTCCCTCCCCATTCCCACTCCTGCTGTACTGCCTGCCGTTGAGGAATCCCTCCATCCTTTCCCGGTGTCCTCATCCCGGGGGGGGCAGTTACCGGACAAAGAGAAGGGGAGACCTAAGGGGGGGGTACTGTTACGCCTAGCGCTCCGGGTCCCCGCTCCTCCCCGGAGCGCGTACGGCGTCTCTCTCTCCGCAGCGCCCCGGTCGGTCCCGCTGACCGGGAGCGCTGCACTGTCATGGCCGTCGGGGATGCGATTCGCACAGCGGGACGCGCCCGCTCGCGAATCGCATCCCAGGTCACTTACCCGTTCCTGTCCCCGTCCCCTGCTGTCATGTGCTGGCGCGCGCGGCTCCGCTCTCTAGGGCGCGCGCGCGCCAGCTCCCTGAGACTTAAAGGGCCAGTGCACCAATGATTGGTGCCTGGCCCAATTACCTTAATTGGCTTCCACCTGGTCCCTGACTATATCTGACCTCCTCCCATGCACTCCCTTGCCGGATCTTGTTGCCTTGTGCCAGTGAAAGCGTTTTGTGTGTCCAAAGCCTGTGTACCAGAACTTCTGCTATCCACCCTGACTACGAACCTTGCCGCCTGCCCCCGACCTTCTGCTACGTCCGACCTTGCTTCTGTCTACTCCCTTGTACCGCGCCTATCTTCAGCAGCCAGAGAGGTTGAGCCGTTGCTAGTGGATACGACCTGGTCACTACCGCCGCAGCAAGACCATCCCGCTTTGCGGCGGGCTCTGGTGAAAACCAGTAGTGACTTAGAACCGGTCCACTAGCACGGTCCACGCCAATCCCTCTCTGGCACAGAGGATCCACCTCCTGCCAGCCGGCATCGTGACAGTGTCTGAAATTGAAGGCCATGTGTGTTTACAAAGCCCCCATAGTGCCAGAACAGTGGACCCCCCCCCCACATGTGACCCCATTTTGGAAACTACACCCCTCATGTAATGTAATAAGGGGTACAGTTGGCATTTACACCCCACAGGTGTCCGACAGATTTTTGGAACAGTGATCCGTGAAAAAGAAAAATGTTATTTTTCATTTGCACAGCCCACTGTTCCAAAGATCTGTCAAATGCCAGTGGGGTGTAAATGTTCACTGCACCCCTTATTAAATTCTGTGAGGGTTGTAGTTTCCAAAATGGGGTCACATGTGGGTGGGTCCACTGTTCTAGCACCACGGGGGGCTTTGTAAACACACATGGCTTCCCACTTCTATTCCGACCAAATTCTCTCACCAAATGCTCAATGGCACTCCTCCTCTTCTGAGCATTGTAGTTCGCCCGCAGAGCACTTTACATCCACATATGGGGTATTTCCATACTCAGAAGAAATGGTGTTAGAAATTTTGGAAGGCTTTTTCTCCAATTACCCCTTGTGAAAATGAAAAATTTGGTGTAACACCAGCATTTTAGTTAAAAAAAAATTAAATCTCTCTTCTGAGCATTGTAGTGCGCCAGCAGAGCACTTGATTTACACACATGGGGTATTTCCTTATGCAGAAGAGATGGAGTTACAAATTTTGGGGGGGCATTTTCTCCTATAATCCCTTGTAAAAATGTAAAATTTGGGGGAAAACCAGCAGTTTAGTTAAAAAAATTAAATGTATTCATTTACACATCCGACTTTAACGAAAAGTCGTCAAACACCTGTGGGGTGTTAAGGCTCAGCGGACCCCTTATTACGTTCCTTGGGGGTGTAGTTTCCAAAATAGCATGCCATGTGGAGGATTTTCTGCTGTTCTAGCACCATAGGGGCTTCCTAAATGTGACATGCCCCCAAAAACCATTTCAGAAAAACTCACTCTCCAAAATCCCATTGTCGCTCCTTCCCTTCTGAGCCCTCTACGGTGCCCGCTGAACACTTGACATACACATATGAGGCATTTCCTTACTTGAGAGAAATTGGGTTACAAATTTTGGGGGGCATTTTCTCCTTTTACCACTTGTAAAATTTCAAAAACTGGGTCTACAAGAACATGCGATTCTTTAAAATTTAAAATGTTCTCCTTTACCTTGCTGCTATTCCTTTACCTAAATGGTTAACACACTTTCTGAATGTCATTTTGAATACTTTGGGGGGTGCAGTTTTTATAATTGGCTCATTTATGGGGTATACCGTATTTATCGGGGTATACCACGCACCGGCCTATAACACGCACCCTCATTTTACCAAGGATATTTGGGTAAAAAAAGTTTTTTACCCAAATATCCATGATAAAATGAGGGTGCGTGTGTGCGCGTGTATACTCCGATACATCCCCAGGAAAGGCAGGGGGAGAGAGGCCGTCGCTGCCCGCTTCTCTCCCCCTGCCTTTCCTGGGGTCTAGAGCGCTGCTGTCGGCCCTTTTCACCCCCTGGTTATCGGTGCTCCGTCGTGTGTCCATCGTGGTTGCTATGCACGGCGCGGCGCTCTGACGTCATGCGCCGCGCCGTTCAGCGCATAGCAATGACGCCGGGGACGCACGACGGAGGCCTGGAGCAGCGCGGACCGGACTCAGGTAATTATGCCACCGGGGATGGGGGGGGCAACGGGGCAGCGGCGCCGGCAATGGGTGCCGCTGCCCCTTCTCTCCCCCTGGCTGTCAGGGGGTGAGAAGGGCCGACAGCAGCGCTCTAGACCCCAGGAAAGGCAGGGGGAGAGAAGCGGGCAGCGACGGCCTCTCTCCCCCTGCCTTTCCTGGGGGTGTATCGGCGTATAACACGCACACAGACTTTAGGCTAAAAATTTTAGCCTAAAAAGTGCGTGTTATACGCCGATAAATACGGTATATAATAAGAATACCCATCAAATCCACTTCAAAACTGAACTGGTCCCTGAAAAATTTCGATTTTGAAAATTTTGTGGAAAATTGCTGCTGAACTTTGAAGCCCTCTGATGTCTTCCAAAAGTAAAAACATGTCAACTTCATGATGCAAATATAAAGTAGACATATTGTGTATGTGAATCAATACATAATTTATTTGCAATATCCATTTTCCTTACAAGCAGAAAGTTTCAAATTAAGAAAATTGCTAAATTTTCATGAAATGTTGGGATTTTTCCTGAAGTAAGGATGCAAGTAACGATGAAAATTTACCACTATCATAAAGTAGAATATGTCATGAAAAAACAATCTCGGAATCAGAATTATCAGTAAAAGCATCACAGAGTTATTAATGCATAAAGTGAGAGTGGTCAGAATTGCAAAAAAGGGCTGAGGCCTTAAGGTAAAAAAGGGCTCAGTCTTTAAGGGGTTAAAGATCTCTTATATGGTGACACTTCCTTACACACAGATCAAGCCACTTTTTTGTTACAGTCTATTTAATTTATTGTTAAACACAATATTTTTTCATTTAATATTATTATTATTTATAAACAAATCAGGGGCTGTGCTATGGGGACACGCTTCTCCCCCAGTTATGCTAATTTATTTATGGGGGTGTTTGAGGCCCTCCACATAGCAAAGTTCCTGATCTACTCACCTCACATATTTTATTTTTGTTGATATATTGATGATTTGTTCTTTTTATGGACAGGGACTAAAGATCAGGCCCATGATTTTGTTTCTGCTTTAAGTTATAATACATGGGGACTACAAGTTACTTTGAGCTATGCTTTTGATAATATCATTTTCTTAGACCTAGAAATTATGAACCAAGCTGGACAAATTCGAACCAAAACTCATTCAAATCTGTAGATGTGAATAGTTTTTTGTTTTTTTTTCAACTATAACAGTGCTCATTATCCTAGCTGGCTCAAAGGGGTCCCTTATGGACAATATCTCAGAGTCCGTAAAAATTGCACCACTGATCAAGATTTTTCTATACAGGCATCACTCCTCAAAAATCCATTATTATCAAAAGGCTACACTGCCCCCTTATTGACACAGGCATCCCACAAAGTTAAAAATAAAAATCAAATTAATCTCTTCACCATAGACACGGATACCCATAATTATAATTCGTACAGAGAAAATAAAAACACAAATAAAAATAAAGACACCAAAAAAAAAAAATCAATAATCAATTTAAATATAGTTTTATAACTAATTACAATACAGCAGCCCTGGAAATGCACAGTATTTTCAAACAAAATTTGCATACTATTCTGAATGATCCCATTCTCAAGGATGTAGTCCCCATTAAACCGGGCATTACCTATAGAAGATCCAAAAATCTTCAAAACATGATAGCCCCTAATAGGTTAAAAAAATATCTGGAAACTCTAGTAACTCTTCCCCAATAATCATGAATCCTGGTTGTGCACCGTGCAGAAAGAGTCGGTGTTTGTGTTGTAGTATGATGGATCCTTTAACTAATAGGTTCTGTTCTATGTATACTAAAAAATGTTTTACTATTAATGAAGTTTTAAATTGTAATACCCAGTATGCAATATATCTTCTTTCCTGCAGTTGTAAGCTACAATATGTCGGATGCACTATTCAGACGTGCGTTGTCGTATGTCAAAACATCGGCCCAACATTAAGAACCAGTTCACATTGCACAGTGTATCACGGCACTTCACTACTATTCACAAAAATTACATGTCTTCATTGCGCCTAGTGATTCTTGAATCCATTTCAGCAGACAAACCCAATCATTTTAAATATTTAATCAATTTTGAATCTTTCTGGATATTCACACTTTCTACATTAACCTGTTGGGGACGAAGGGCGTATGCATATGTCCATGGGAATTTGGTCCCCGCCGCGCGCCAGGTCGGGACCGGACCGGGGTAAATGCTGATTTCGACCAGCAGGCACCCCGTGCAAATGCCCCGGGGGGGTCATCAGACCCCGTCCCACCCCATACCCCCCCCCCCCCATGTCGGCGATCGGCACAAATCGCAAGTGAATTCACACTTGAGATTTGGGCCGATTCCGGGTCATGCGGGATCTATGGTGACCCATTGACCCGGAATATAAGGGGGATCGCGGTTGTCTAAGACACCTACAATCCCCCTGAAGGGATAGGAGTGAGGTGAGGTGGCATCTCTGCTATTGGTCGTCAGAAGTGATGACCCCGTCCTGCCCACCCACAATAGGCGGGGCAGAACGGGGAAACCGCAGAGGACCGATGGCAGAAGATCCCCTTATCCATCCGGAGGCAGCGGGCGACGGTGATCGGCGGGCGGCGATGTCATGCGGAAGAAGAGGACGGCTCCCTGGATCCTATGGAAGTCGGTAAGTTGCCTAGCAACATCTGGAGGGCTACAGTTTGAGACCACTATACAGTGGTCTCTAACCTGTAGCCCTCCAGATGTTGCAAAACTACGACTCCCAGCATGCCCAGACAGCTGTTTGGGCATGCTGGAATATGTAAAACCTATAAAAATGCACCAAACTGACACAGTATTATGAATAAATATAAATCTTTATTATAATCAGGTAAGATAAAACATGATAAAAAATCAGCAGCAGTTAGAAAGAAAAAGACTCCGAACACAGATATCAGATAATGTCCACTAGGCACATGGAATGGCACATAAATATAGGCATACAATACTCAATGAAAAGAGGACTTAAAGACAAGCCCCAGTGAATATGTATTAGATTACACCTAAAAATGCCTCAATAAACCCAGTACACTAATGTAAACAGAAAGGACATATAAAAAAGTATAGCTAGTAAAGTGTCATTTGCCCAGTGCTAACGGCAGTATAAATGCAGGGAGACAAGGATGTTAACCATACATATCTGAGGGCAAAGAAACCACCTCAGTAAAAGTTGGAGCATCGGTTGTCCCTGTAGAAAAGGGTAAACATATAAGACTGTCCATGCACCTGATCAACTGACACCCAGCTATACTTACAAGGTCAGGAGCCTACCCCTACGTCGTTTCGCTCACTCGCTTCCTCAGGGAGTGTCATATGGAGGGTAAACAGAAGTTTATATACATAATATCAACCAATCAGACAAGTTCTATATAAATTAGATACCTGGTGCAGCTGTGCGCGCTGTAAGCGTGGCATGTAATGGTCTGCGCCATCTTGTTTTCACCCGCGCATGCGCACGGCACCACCGGAGTGCGTACATATTGACGTCACCACGATGGTAGCGGGCGCACGCGCAGTGAACACAAGAAGCTGAAGCTGGTAAGGGAAAATCCAACGCTTGCGCAAACAGATAGGCTGCGCATGCGTGGAGAAGGAAAGCCCATATTCAACGGGCACATATAACCTAGTAGTAGTAGTATGGGGAGCGCTATATTAGGAACATAGACAACACAAACCACATGTAGTGATGACAAAAAAAGTGCAAAGTGCTCGTACCCAAAATAAAGTGATCATGCTCGTGAAGATGTGAGACACAATAAAAAACACAGAATAAGATGTAACAGTAGTATTACATGATGAGGAATAAATTGATGAAAAAATGACATAGATATATAGTAAATAAAGTGCATATGTGCATATGCAAATAAGTGCATGTAAGTGTGTCCATATTGTGTACTTGTTCATATATGTATGTAATGAATAAGTGAATGGTGGATTATATTACAAAAATAGTAATAATAATAAGTAATCATAATGTGGTATTGAATCGGTGCATATGATCCAGCGCTGAACTCAAAATCCGCAGACATGCCAGGTACCTAAAATGAAAAAGAAGAGGACGGCTCCCTGGATCCTATGGAAGTCGGTAAGTTGCCTAGCAACATCTGGAGGGCTACAGTTTGAGACCACTATACAGTGGTCTCTAACCTGTAGCCCTCCAGATGTTGCAAAACTACGACTCCCAGCATGCCCAGACAGCTGTTTGGGCATGCTGGAATATGTAGTTTTGCAACAGCTGGAGGGCTACAGTTTGAGACCACTATACAGTGGTCTCTAAACTGTATCCCTCCAGATCTTGCAAAACTACAACTCCTAGCATGCCCAAACAGCTGTTTGCTGTCTGTGCATATTGGAATTTGTAGTTTTGCAACATCTGGAGGGTCACAGTTTGAGATCACTGTGCAGTGGTCTATAAACTGTAGCCCTCCAGATGTTGCAAAACTGCAAATCCCAGCATGCCCAAACAGCTGTCTCGGTATGCTGGGAGTTGTAGTTGCGTACCTCCAGCTGTTGCATAACTACATCTCCCAGCATGCCCTTCGGCGATCAGTACATGCTGGGAGTTGTAGTTTTGCAACAGCTGGAGGTACACTGGTTGGAAAATACTGAGTTAGGTAACAGAACCTAACTGAAGGTTTTCCAACCAGTGTGCCTCCAGCTGTTGCAAAAGTACAACTCCCAACTGTCAGTACATGCTTGGAGTTGTAGTTTTGAAACAACTGGAGGTTTGCCCCCCCCCCCCCCCCGTGAATGTACAGGGTACATTCACACTGGCAGGTTTACAGTAAGTTTTCTGCTTCAAGTTTGGGCTGCGGCAAATTTTTCGCAAACTCCTAGCGGGAAACTCACTGTAACACGCCAGTGCGAATGTACCCTAAAAACACTACACTAACACAAAATAAAGGGTAAAACACTACATAAACACCCCCTTACATTGTCCCCCCCCCCCCCCCCCCCAATAAAAATGAAAAACAGATTGTACGGCAGTGTTTCCATAATGGAGCCTCCAGCTGTTGCAAAACAACAACTCCCAGCATTTCTGGACAGCCACTGACTGTCCAGGCATTCTGGGAGTTTAGCAACAGCTGGAGGCACCCTGTTTGGGAATCACTGGTGTAGAATACCCCTATGTCCACCCCTTTGCAATCCCTAATTTAGTCCTCAAATGCGCAGACAGTTTAGGGCCACATATGGGGTATTTCCGTACTCGGGAGAAATTGCACTACAAATTTTAGGGGGCTTTTTCTCCTTTTACCCCTTATGAAAAGGAAAAGTTGGGGCTACACCAGCCTGTTAGTGTAAAAAAATAAAAAAAAATTACACTAACATGCTGGTGTTGCCCCATACTTTTTATTTTCACAAGCAGTAAAAGGAAAAAAAGACCCCCAAAATTTGTAACGAAATTTCTCCTGAGTATGGAAATACCCCATATTTGGGCGTAAAATGCTCTGCGGGCGCACAACAAGGCTCAGGATTGAGAGCACACCATGTACATTTGAGGCACAGGGATGGCTGATTTTACAGCGGTTCTGACATAAGCACAAAAACATAAATACCCACATGTGACCCCATTTTGGAAACTACACCCCTCACAGAACGTGACAAGGGGTATAGTGAGCCTTAACACCCCACTGGTGTTTGACGAATTTTCATTAAATTTGGATGGGAAAATGAAAAAATAAATGTTTTCTCTAAAATGCTTGTGTTACCCTAAATTTTTCATTTTCACAAGGGGAAATAGGAAAAAAGCACCGCAAAATTTGTAACCCCACTGCTTCTGAGTAAGAGAATACCCCATATGTGGATGTAAAGTGCTCTGCGGGCGAACTACAATGCTCAGAAGAGAAGGAGCGCCATTCGGGTTTTGGAGAGAAAATTTGTCCGGAATTGAAGGCAACGTGTGTTTAGAAAGTCCCCATAGTGCCAGAACAATGGACCCCCCCAAAATGAGGTCACATGTGGGGGTCCACTGTTCTGGCACCACGGGGGGCTTTGTAAGCACACACGGCCCCTAACTACCATTCCAAATGAATTCTCTTTCCAAAAGCTCAATGGCGCTCCTCTTCTGAGCATTGTAGTTCGCCCGAAAAGCATTTTACGTCCATGCATGGGGTATTTCCATACTCAGAAGAGATGGGGTTACAAATTTTGGGGGGCATTTTCTCCCATTACCCTTTGTAAAATTGGTAAATTTAGGGAAAAAACTGCACTTTAGTGATATATTTTTTTCATTTACACATCCAATTTTAACGAAAAGTCATCAAACACCTGTGGGGTGTTTAGGCTAACTGGACCCCTTGTTATGTGCCTTGAGGGGTGTAGTTTCCAAAATGGTATGCCATGTGGGGTTTTCTGCTGTACTGGCACCATAGGGGCTTTCTAAATGTGACATGCTTACCAAAAACCATTTCAGAAAAATACACTCTCCAAAATCCCATTGTTGCTCCTTCCGTTCTGAGCCCTCTACTGTGCCCGCCGAACACTTGACATACACATATGAGGTATTTCCTTATCGAGAGAAATTGTGTTACAAATTTTGGGGGTCTTTTTCTCCTATTACCACTTGTAAAAATTCAAAAACTGGGTCTACAAGAACATGCGAGTGTAAAAGAATTAAGATTTTGAATTTTCTCCTTCACTTTGCTGCTATTCCTGTGAAACACATAAAGGGTTAACACACTTACTGAATGTCATTTTGGATACTTTGAGGGGTGCAGTTTTTATAATTGGGTCATTTGTGGGGTATTTCTAATATGAAGGTCCTTCAAATCCACTTCAAAATTTAACTGGTCCCTGAAAAATTCAGATTTTTAAAATTTTGTGAAAAATTGGAAAATTGCTGCTGAACTTTGAAGCCCTCTGATGTCTTCCAAAAGTAAAAACATGTCAACTTTATGATGCAAACATAAAGTAGACATATTTTATATGTGAATTAATATATAATTTTTTGGAAATGTCTTTTTTCCTTACAAGCAGGGAGCTTCAAAGTTAGAAAAATGCTAAATTTCCAAATTTTTCATATTTTTTTTTAATTTTTCACCAAGAAATGATGCAAGTATCGACGAAAATTTATCACTACCATAAAGTAGAATATGTCACGAAAAAACATTCTCGAAATCAAATTCATAAGTAAAAGCATCCCAGAGTTATTAATGCTTAAAGTGAAAGTGGTCAGATTAGCAAAAAATGCTCCCGTCCTTAGGGTCATAATGGGCTCCATCCCCAAGGGGTTAATACCGCATGGTCTGAATGAGACCATGGAGAATGCTCGCTAACATTCCCGACCATTATCTATGGTCTCATTTTCATCCACTTTTTATTATTATTATTTTTCATTATTATTTATTTACACTTAGTTATTCCATATAGAAATTATATATACAATATATAACAATTTTTTCATTTCTATATTTATTTTTGATTTTCTTTTTTTTTCGTGTATAATAATAATTAAGAAATAGCATTTCAACATATATAAATTTGGGAGTTTATAATATACTAAATTTCTTATACAGTGGTCCCTCAACATACGATGGTAATCCGTTCCAAATGAACCATCGTTTGTTGAAACCATCGTATGTTGAGGGATCCGTGCAATGTAAAGAATAGGAAGTTGTACTCACCTGTCCCCGCCGCTCCGGACCCGTCACCGCTGGTCACCGCTGCCCTTGATGTCACCCTCCATCGCTGTCGCCACGTCCCCGTGGCGTCTTCGCCGCTCCGGTACGTCTCAGCTGCCGGGGTACGTCGCTCTCACGTCGCCGTCATCACGTCACTATGTGCGCTGCTCCTATTGGATGATGGGACGGCGTATGCGGCAACATGTTGACGATGATGGAGAGCGCCGGCGATGGAGGGGATCCCGAAGAGGACGCTCCGGAGCCACGAGGACAGGAAAGAGACATCACCGGAGCACACAGGCACCGTAAACGGCTATCCAGCGGCAGCTGAAGCAGTCAGCGCTGCTGGATAGCCATTTATGCGATGGCCCCGACATGCAAAATCATCGTATCTTGATGCTGCCTTCAACATGCGATGGCCTCTGAGAGGCCATCGCATGTTGAAATTATCGTATGTCGGGGCCATCGTAGGTCGAGGGGTCACTGTATGTATTTCTATTTTTGACTATGTGCGCATGATTTTTTCATGCACACAATTTTACTCATTTATTATTATTATAATTTTTATTGTTATATAACAAATATTTGTATAATTTATTCATTTTTGATTTTTAGTATTCTTAATTTTCATAGAAAATCTTTTTTTTATGATTATATATTTGTATATGCATTTTCAATGGTAGGAATTACCTTAGTTTTTGTGATTTTTTTCATTATTCTCTGTAAATGAATTTCTCTGGTATCTATTGGTCCATGGAGTTCTGTATCCCTGCTGTGACTAATTAGGACCAAGATAAATTCACCACCCTGTTTTTCTCATTCATGCCTGATGATGCTGTCTGTGTCCAGCGCCACGCTGAACCGGCGTTCCGGTTCCGTTAATGTGGCCCATACGATTACAACGATACCCGATTTATAAAGGTTTTGTTTTATTTTACATTTAACCCCTCAGGGACTAAGCCCATTTTGACCTTAAGGACGCACCCAGTTTAATTTTTACATTTTTTTTCCCCTCCTCGCCTTCTAAAATTAATAACTTTTTTATTTTTCCATCCACAGACCCATATGAGGGCTTGTTTTTTTGCGTGACCAATTGTACTTTGTAATGACACCTTTTATTTTACCATAAATGTACGGCGTAACCCAAAAAAATATTATTTTGTGGGGAAATTGAAAAGAAAAAAACAAAATTTTGCACGTTTTGGAGGATTTCGTTTTGATGCAGTACACTTTACACTTACACTTTATATGTTCTCTTTATTCTGGGGTTCAATATGATTAAAATGTTACCCATGTTTACATGCTTTACCACTTTAAAAAAAATAAAAATAACTTTTTTTTAACAAAAATAGTATGTTTCAAATCGCCCTATTCTGACCCCTATAACTTGGTCAGAATAGGCTGTAGGAGGGTAATTTTTTGCGCCATTATCTGTAATTTTTTTTTGTTCCACGTATATGTGACTTTTTGATCACTTTTCAATAAATTTTGATGTGATGTGACAAAAAGCAGCAATCTTGGCTATGTATATATATATTTTTTTACATTTTCGCCATTCACCGTAAGGGATCGTTAACATTATATTTAAAAAGTTAGGACATTAACGCATGCGGCGATACCACATATGTTTATTTATTTAATTTAAACCTTTTTTTGTTAAAAAAATAAATAAAAGGGGGGGAGGGGCTTATTCATTTTTTTTAAACACTTATATATAGTCCCCTTAAGGGACTATTTATAGCAATAACTTGATTGCTAATACAGATCAGTGTTATACATAGGCTCAGTGCTATCGCCTCGATTGCAGACCAGAGCAGAAAACCCCGGGAAAGCAGCGGAGGCAGGTGAGGGGACTTCCAGCCACCATCTTAGCTGTGGGCGATCCAACCAGCTCTTCAAAGTGCCGGACTGCGGCAAATGCAGTGATCTGTATTGATCACGACATCTGAGGGGTTAATGGCGGGCATCAGCACGATCACTGATGTCCCCCATTACCGACGAGTCCCTGGCTGCTGATACCAGCTGCGACCCGCCATGCATATAGCGAGCATGCATGATCTGGTGCTCGCTTCTTGTACAGGATGTAAATGTACGTCCTGGTGCGTTAAAGGGGTTATCCAGGAAAAACATATTTTTATATATCAACTGGCTCCAGAAAGTTAAACAGATTTGTAAATTACTTAAAAAATTATTTAAAAGATATCAAAAAATCTTAATCCTTTCAGTACTTATGAGCTGCTGTAGTTGAGTTGTTCTTTTCTGCCTAAGTGCTCTCTGATGACACCCATCTCGGGAACTGTCCAGAGTAGAAGGAAATCCCCATGGCAAACCTCTTCTACTCTATGCAGTTCCAAAGACAAGCAGAGATGTCAGCAGTGAGCACTGTTGTCAGACAGAAAAGAACAACTCAACTTCAGCAGCTGATAATTATTGGAAGGATTAAGATTTTTTAACAGAAGTCATTTAAAAATCTGTTTAACTTTCTGGAGCCAGTTGATATATAAAAAAAAAAGTTTTTGCCTAGAATACCCCTTTAACCCCTTAACCCCTTAAGGACTCAGGGTTTTTCCGTTTTTGCACTTTCGTTTTTTCCTCTTTACCTTTTAAAAATCATAACCCTTTCAATTTTCCACCTAAAATCCATATTATGGCTTATTTTTTGCGTCACCAATTCTACTTTGCAGTGACATCAGTCATTTTACCCAAAAATGCACGGCGAAACGGAAAAAAAAATCATTGTGCGACAAAATCGAAAAAAAAACGCCATTTTGTAACTTTTGGGGGCTTCCGTTTCTACGCAGTGCATATTTCGGTAAAAATTACACCTTATCATTATTCTGTAGGTCCATACGGTTAAAATGATACCCTACTTATATAGGTTTGATTTTGTCGCACTTCTGGAAAAAATCATAACTACATGCAGGAAAATGTATACGTTTAAAAATGTCATCTTCTGACCCCTATAACTTTTTTATTTTTCCACGTACGGGGCGGTATGAGGACTCATTTTTTGCGCCGTGATCTGAAGTTTTTATCGGTATGATTTTTGTTTTATCGGACTTTTTGATCACTTTTTATTCATTTTTTAATGTTATAAAAAGTGACCAAAATACGCTTTTTTGGACTTTGGAATTTTTTTGCGCGTACGCCATTGACCATACGGCTTTATTAATGATATATTTTTATAGTTCGGACAGTTACGCACGCGACGATACCACATATGTTTATTTATTTATTTTTTTACACTGTTTTATTTTTTTTTATGGGAAAAGGGGGGTGATTCAAACTTTTATTAGGGAAGGGGTTAAATGACCTTTATTAACACTTTTTTTTTTACTTTTTTTTTGCAGTGTTATAGGTCCCATAGGGACCTATAACACTGCACACACTGATCTCTCATCCTGATCACAGGCGTGTATTAACACGCCTGTGATCAGCATTATCGGCGCTTGACTGCTCCTGCCTGGATCTCAGGCACGGAGCAGTCATTCGTCGATCGGACACCGAGGAGGCAGGTAAGAGCCCTCCCGGTGTCCGATCAGCTGTTCGGGACGCCGCGATTTCACCGCGGAGGTCCCGAACAGCCCGACTGAGCAGCCGGGATACTTTCAGTTTCACTTTAGAAGCGGCGGTCAGCTTTGACCGCCGCTTCTAAAGGGTTAATACCGCACATCGCCGCGATCGGCGATGTGTGGTATTAGCCGCGGGTCCCGGTCGTTGATTAGCGCCGGGACCGACGCGATATGATGCTTCATATCGCGGGAGCCGGCGCAGGACGTAAATATACGTCCTGCGTCGTTAAGGGGTTAAGGACTCAGCCCATTTGGACCTTAAAGGGGTACTCAGGTGGTCAACGTGTTTTTCTGTTTTTGACTTACTCTATTTGTTTTGTTTCATTTCTATTCTTGTTGTTTAGCCTACCCTATTTCCGTTCTTTGTTGTCTTTTTATTCCCCACTTTGTTTTCCTATCTTTGCTTCTATTTCCTTTTTCTTGCTGTGCTGAAAACTACAAATCCCAGCATGCCACATGCCTTGCTGGTTTGGGGCGGCTCCATTTTTTGTTCCGCACTTTACCCATCCTACTATTTTCCCGGATCAGCCCCCTTATACACAACACACTAATATAATCAGCCTTGGTTGGGATACACTGGCATACACACACAAAAGGGACTACAACTCCCAGCATGTGTCATTCAGGAGTCTTCAGTCTGTGGTATAACACCAGCATGCTGCCTCTGTAGTCTCCTGGAGGTTGTAGTTCACCACATCTCTATAGGGCATACACCAGTATTTCCCAACCAGGGTGCCTCCAGGTGTTGCAAAACTATTACTATCAGCATGCACAGACAGCCAAAAGGTGTCCGGGCATGCTGGGAGTTGTAGTTTTGATACAGGTGAAGACACCCTGGTTGGGAAACAATGCACTTTGTTTGTAATATACTGAATAGGCTAGGCCAGCATGCTCAAAGGCTGTCAGGGAATGCTGGGAGTTGTAGTTTTACAACAGCTGGAGGCACACTGGTTTGGAAACATTGGTGTAACATGACGTGTATGCTGAATAGGCTAGGGCAGTGTTTCCCAACCAGTGTGCCTCCAGCTGTTGCAAAACTACAACTCCCAGCATGCATGGACAGACTTTGGGCATGCTGGGAGTTGTAGTTTTGATACAGCTGGAGGCAGACTGGTTTGTAAACACTAGCATACACACACATAACAGAGACTACAACTCCCAGCATGTGTCATTCAGGATTCCCCCCTTCACACATAGAAATCATCCCCAGTCCGAGATTTATTCCCCTGCAGTCTATACATCCCCAGCCTGTGCACTTTGTTATCCCTTCACACACATCTTCTGTCTTCTTTCAGTGCAGACCTGCGTCCTCACAAGACAAAGCAGGGGGGAGAGGAGATGAGGAGCTGTGTAGGAGCTTCTTGCTTTCATGCACACCTGTGACCACCTGAAGGGGGAGACGAGGGGGCGTGGCTTATTTCCCTCATGCAGTTTTGAAAGAACAGAGGAAAAAAAAACACATGACATCTTGTCCACAGCCTAATCCGAACCTGTGGACAACAGTCAGAGATCCAACACAGAACTACAGAACTTCCTGGCCTACAAACAGGTAAGAAAAAAAGGCACATGCTATACAGACATATAATACATGTCAATTGCAAAAAACATTAAAAGAAGATGCAATATAGCCAAAAATCTTAACCACCGGAGTACCCCTTTAAGGACTAAGACAATTTTATTTTTACATGTTTGTTTTTTCCTCCTCCCCTTCAAAAAATCATAACTTTTATATTTTCATCCACAGACTAGTATGAGGGCTTGTTTTTTGCGCGACCAGTTGTCCGTTGTAATGCCATCACTCACTTTACCATAAAATGTATTGCGCAACCAAAAAAATACTATTTGTGTGGGGAAATTAAAAAGAAAACCGCAATTTTGCAAATTTTGTAAGGTTTTATTTTCACGCCGTACAATTTATGGTAAAAATTACATGTGTTTTTTATTCTTTGGGTCAATACGATTAATACAATTAAAATGATACCCATGATTATACACTTTTCTATTACTGTTGCCCTTAAAAAAACTTTTTAACCAAATTAGTACGTTTAAAATCCCCCTATTTTGAAGACCTATAACTTTATTTCATTTTTCTGTATAAGCGGTGGTATGAGGGCTCATTTTTTGCGAAATGATCTGTACTTTTTATTGATAGCATATACAAAACTTATATTACATTTTTTATAAAAAATATTTTTTAATAAGATGTTATAAAAAAGCTGCTATTTTGGACTTTTTTTCTTTTTACGTTCACGCCGTTCACCGTACGGGATCATTTACATTTTATTTTAATAGTTCGGATATTTATGTTCGGATACCAAATATGTATATAAAATAATTTTTTTACACTTTTTGGGGGTAAAATAGGGAATATGGGACAATTTACGTTTTTATTGGGGGAGGGAGTTTTTCACATGTTTTTTTTTTAACTTTTATTTTTACACTCTTATAGTCCCCAAAGGGGACTATTTAAAGCAACCATTCGATTGCTAATGCTGTTCAGTGCTATGTATAGGACATAGCACTGATCAGCATTATCGGTCATCTTCTGCTCTGGTCTGCGGGAAGGCAGATCAGAGCAGAAGACTCCCGGAAGGCAGCGGAGGCAGGTGAGGGGACCTCTGTCTGCCGTGCAGGATGATCGGATCGCCGCGGCAGCGCTGCGGGCTATCCGGTCATACTGTTAAGTGACCGCGATGCTGCAGATGCCGTGATCTATATTGATCACGGCATCTGAGGGGTTAATGGCGGACATCCGCGGGATCGCGGGTGTCCGCCATTATCGGCGAGTCCCTGGCTGCGATCCACAGCCGGGACCTGCCGCGCATAATGCCGGCATCGTTCTGATGCCGGGGGTTATGCTCAGGATGTAAATGTACGTCCTGGTGCGTTAAGTACCTCATCACCAGGAAGTACATTTACATCCTGCGTCATTAAGGGGTTAAATACCAGCGCATCAGGACGTACATTTACATCAGTTGTCATTAAGGGGTTAAAAATTATAACTTTTTGTTAGAAAATGAGTATGCTTAAAATTGTCCTTCTGACCCCTATAACCTTTTATCTTTAGGTATACAGGGCTGTATGAGGGTTTCTTTTTTGCGCTGTGATCGGTAGTTTTTATCGATACAATTTTTGTTTTGCTGGGATTTTTAAATCATTTTTTTCTTTTTTTCTAGTATATGAAGTGACAAAAATATGCAAATCTGGACTATGGTATATATATATATATATATATATTTTTTTTTTTTTTTTTTTTACGTTTACGCCATTGACTGTGCGGTTTCTTTAATGTTATATTTTCATTGTTTAGAAATTTCTGCACGCAGTGTTACCACATGTGGTTATGTTTATTTTTGCTTACTGTCAGGCCCAAGGCCTGATTATGGAAACATACATGTGTTTCATAATCGTATCTGTGTATAAACTAAGACATGGGTGAGGGGTCATTCAGACGGTGTATCCTTTGTTTTTTGTGTATTGCATTTTATTGGGGGTCTGGCTGTTTGTTTGTATCTCTTTTGAAGTTATGCACTCTGGTCTCATCATATAATCAAAGAGATAAAGAGTCAGGGAGAGAGATGCCCCACCTGGTGGGATCAGAGGGGAGGGGGGGGGGGGATGGAATTTCCCTCCAAAGAAGCAGATAAGACTTAAAAATGTTGGACTCAACTGTTGTTCAAGGCTGTGCAAAAAGCTGACAAGAGCTGGATTCACTGAAGGACGCCTATATCATCATGCTGTAAGAACTTCATCTTTTGTTTTCTGAACTTGTCTTGCAAAACTCTTTTATATATTTTTATACCTGTATGTAATTTGTTACTGTATTTTTATATGCTTAACACTGTGATACATTTTATCAGATTAAATGTTTAATTAATCAGCTCTGGTCTTTGATCTCTAAATATATGAGCTCACCTTTCTGAAGGCAGCTCTGGTGGAAACACGTTTATCTCAGGGTTAATTTGGTGACTTGCTGGGACTAGTAGTGGATACCTAGAGGTCTGGCGGCTTTAACCCTTGCACCATCACACTATTTGGGAAAAGGGGGGTGATTTGAATTTTCATTATCTTAAAAAATCCCCAGGATAGGCCATCAATATCTGATTGGTGGGGTTCTGAAACTGATCAGCTGTTCTACTGAGCTGCCTCAGCTGGATCTACGCTGTCAATGGGGCCAGAAACAGATGTAGATACAGTGAATGGGAGCAGAGCTGCAGGAGCTCAGCATGGGCACTACACAGTGAATGGGGCCATCTCATTCCGGCCCCATTCACAGCGCAGATCCAGCCGCGGCAGCTCCGCAGAACAGCTGATCAGTTTCAGAACCCCACCAATAAGATATTGATGGCCCATCCTGGGGATAGGCCATTAATATGTGGAACAGGAACTACTATCAGGGGTAATTAAGACATTTTATTACATGTATCAGGGTGCATTCACATGCTGGTAGCAAGCAGTGTGCTCAACATGGCAAACTAAGACCTAGCTCGGTCTTAGGTTCGAGTTCCCTTAACCCCCCCCCCCCCCTGTTTGGTTTTTCTGTTTGCCAGAACCTTGGTCGCCCCATCCAGCAGACAAGCAGCTCCCACCTCCTAGTGGTTAGAGCAGCTACCTTGGAGTGTAGAAGTTGTGAGTTTGAGTCCTGTGAAGACCCTGAGACCAATAAGGAGCAATCGAAGGTGACAGCAGCTGTTAAAGGAGATGGATTGTAGCACCAGTGGTTGATGGACTGAGGCAAGGAGAGCAGAAGGTGGTCCATTGTTGATGGTGGAAGTGGAGGCAGGTGCTCTCCTTCCTGTGATAGTGGGTCCTAGGTTGTAGATCTGCCAAAAGTGGTGTTGTGTCTGCTGAAGCAAGTAGATCAGTGGGATTTGGCAAAGGTGGGCTTTTATTGCTTTTTTTTTTTTGTTTAAAATTTTATATATCAAGAAATTGGGCTCCTCTCTATCAAACACCATTGTCTCCAAACACTTTAAGCCACACACCCCACCCATCTTCCTCCTATGACACCTTCCACCCCACCAACACAACCATCACCCCTGCCCACCCACTCCCTCAGCCATTCAGTTCAACAACTCCCCCACTTTGACAACTTCTGGACCCATGACCATCAGCTGCTTCTCCCACACACTCTTTCCTCAACATCCTCTATTTCTACACTCCATCAGCATGTTATCCATCAGGCTTGCTCCACTCCCACAATTTCTCCAAATCAGGGTCCTCAAGGGACTTGAACTCACAACATCTGCACCCCAAGGCAGCAGTTCTGATCACTGGGCTGTGGGAGCTGCATGGAAACAGGTCAGGGCAACCATGGTCTTGGCAAAAAGAGAAAGTGCACAGAGGGGGGACTCAAAGTCTAACACCAAGCTTACCATATGGGTATGTTCACACTACGTAATTCCCGCGGAATGGGTCTCTGTTCACACTGCAGAGTTTCATCGGCAGACAATTCCACGCATAGAAAGAACATGTTCATTCTTTGTGCAGAAGTCCGCAAGCACTGCATAGCCATCAATGGTGACGGTGCAGTGCCACACAGTCCTACCACCGCCATCGACTGTCAGGCTGAATCTCAGCTCCCGGAATTCTGCAAGCAGAGATTCCATTCACACTCTGTAGTGTGAACATACCCTATCTAGAGTTTGAGTCCCACAGCCTAGTGGTTAGAGCAGCCCCTTTGAAGCACAGAGGTTGTACATTTTGTACATTTGAGTCTTGTGAAGGCCCTGAGACTGATTTGGAGCAGATGTAGGAGACAGCAGCTGTTTTGGGGCTTTCTATAGATATATATATAGCAAAGAGGTTCTAGAGCAGCACTACCAATATGAATAGATGCAGGTGCACGCAATCCAGAAAAGCCGGGTCACTGCTACAATAGGAGATATATACAAAGAAGATTGCAGCACTCGTGGTTCAGGTGAAAGAACTTTCATGCTTGAAAATGGTCGCATGTGGCGACCAAAACGTCACATTTTGGATGGAATAAAACCACTCTAAGTTTTTTCACCTGAACCTCGAGTGCTATATATATATATATATATATATATATATATATATATATATATATATATATATATATATATAATCATTTTAATTGCATTAACCTACAGAATAAAGGTAATGTATCATTTTTACTATAAAGTGCACTGTGTAAAAACCAATCCCCCCAAAAGCTGCAAATATGTAGTTTTCTTATAAGGTAAATAATATTTTTTGTGTTGCACTGAACACTTTGGCCCTCATTTACAAAGACTGGAGTGTCGGTTAGGTTTTTCTTTTCAGTGTACTCATCTTTATTTTCCTTGTGATTTAATAATCTGTCACCCAATTTCCCTTTCTTTCTGTCGCAGGTTTTTTTTGTCTCACAAAATGTATTCTGTGCGACAGAAAAAAGTCTCTGCAAATTCTGACTACATTAGTGCTTGTACTACTATCCCCATCATGGAACAGGGTCTGTTCCATGTTGGGGGTAGTAGTAGAGGGGCTGAGGGATTGATCGCACCAGGTCTCACTTCTGAGACCAGATCCGATCAGATGTTTTTAAGCAGGGGAGTGGGCGGCATGTTCCGATCCCCTGCAATGTACAGTAAGCTTGCCTGTTTGGCTGTGAACAAAGCAGGCTGGCAGCTCTGAGTGTTTAGGACTCCAGCATGAGTCAGAAATGCTTGCTGACAGGACTGATCGGGAAAAATACAATAGAAAGAAGCATATTTTTCATTAACATGCTATTGGAAAGTTATTCAACATTCATTAATCTAAAATATATCCAAAGTTTATTTGATGAGAGGTACCCTTTAAATTTCTAACCAGAAGCCCTGAATGGCTGGGGCCGAGGAGCCAATCAGGGCTCCTGGCAGGGTTTTAATATAGAAGCGCTGTGGTGGGCAAAGATGTATAGAATCGCTGGGGGGGTATATATCTGGCCCCTCCAGCGTTTCTATATATCTTTTCCCCTGCTGCACTATATCAAACTTAGTTCTCGCTGTGCTTGAATAAATGTACTGCCCCCCAGCGCTATTATATATCTATACTGACCCCCGCTGCGCATATTTATATATACACTGACCCCCCCAGCTGTGCATATTAATATTCATATTTTCTCCCTCCCCTGGCTGCCAATGAATGAAAACTCTATTAGCGGCGGAGCGGAAGTCTGCTGCCCACTCACGCTGCTAAGAGTTTGTCATTCATAGCGGGCAGCAGCTGCATATCATGCTGTGGGGGTCAGACATATGGATATATGTCTGACCCTCACATCATACATATACAAATGCCGGCTCACCGCTATGAATGATAAGTAAGCTATTAGGAGCAACAGCGCAAGCCTCCCTGCACTGCTTTACTTGCTATTCATAGCAGTGAGCCGACATTTGTATATGTATGATGTGAGGGTCAGACATATATCCATATGCCTGACCCCCACAGCATGATATGCAGCTGCTGCCCGCTATGAATGACAAACTCTTAGCAGCGTGAGCGGGCAGCAGCCTTCCGCTCCACCGCTAATAGAGTTTTCATTAATTGGCAGCCAGTGGAGGGAGAAAATATGAATATTAATATGCGCTGCTGGGGGGGGGGGGGGGGTCAGTGTATATATAAATATGTGCAGTGGGGGTCAGTATAGATATATAATAGCGCTGGGGGGCAGTACATTTATTCAAGCGCAGCGGGCACTAAGTTTGATATAGTGCAGCAGGGGGAAAGATATATAGAAACGCTGGTGGGGCCAGATATATACCCCCCCCAGCGATTCTATACATCTTTGCCCACCACAGTGCTTCTATATTAAAACCCTGCCAGGAGCCCTGATTGGCTCCTCAGTGCCGGCCATTCAGGGCTTCTGGTGGGAAATTTAAAAATGAAAGTTTACTGTACATTGCAGGGGATCGGAACATGCCGCCCGCTCCCCTGCTTAATAAGATCTGATTGGATCGGGTCTCAGAAGTGAGACCCAGTGCGATCAATCCCTCAGCCCCTCTACTACTACCCCCAACATGGAACAGACCCTGTTCCATGCTAGGGGTAGCAGGATTCACTCCGTTTTGAGGAATTTACCGACAGCTCTGAGCTGTCGGCTTTCTGTGAGGCAAAACTCACAGGTTTTCCTGTGTGTTTTCTTCACACTCACTGTTTTTTCTGTTTTTGTCGGGTTCACGCCCCTGTTCGAGTAAAACACGCCATTTTGTAGGGTATCTCGGAGTGTTTAAGAAAATGTAGGTTGTGCGCCTAAATTGAAGTCACAGATTTGGTCGCAAGCGGGATGCGACCAAATTTTAGGCGCAATAACCCGAGAAAAAGTGTTGGTTATCCTTCAGTAAATGAGGGCCTTTATGGTGAAATGAAAGATGTTATTACCAAGTACAATTGTTCGCTCAAAAAAATAGCTCTCATATGGGTATGTAGGTGAAAAAATAAAAGAGTAATGGACTTTAAAAGGAGAGGAGGAAAAAGTGAAAATGCAAAAATGCCCGCCACGCTCCCTCCCATAGACTTACATTGAGGGGGTGGGGCCATGACATCACAATACTCCTTCCCCTGTACCGCCAGTCATCAGCCACAGAGCAATCCTCGCTCTGTGCAGCTGAAAAACAGGGTGCTGCAGGAGAGATCGCGGGGGGTCCCCAGCGGCAGGATCCCCGTAATCTAACATCTTATCCCCTATCCTTTAGACAGGGGATAAGATGTTTGTGGCGGAGTACCCCTTTAACCTCTTAAGGACCAATGACGTTGTGGAACGTCATGGCACCCTGGGCTTTAAGGACCAATGACGTTCCACAACGTCATGGCGTTTTCCGGTCTCTGCCTCTCGCCGGGCAGAAATCCTTCAGCAGGCATCCAGGGCAAACGCCGAGGGGGGCCATGTAGGGAAATCGCCCTTGCGATCTGCGGTGATACCGGGCTGATAGGGTCTTTGGGACCCGACCGCCCGGTAATTTTGCATGATCCCGGCTGTCACAGACAGCCAGGACCATGATGGAGCCTAGGAGCGAGGTGGCAAATCGGCCACCTCCTCCTATCCCCTGCGATCTGTCGGTTAGTTAACCGACCAATCGCAAGGGGGGGGGGGGGGCGGTTACTTCCTCCCATCCTGCCCGGCCCCTGGAAGTCCGGAGAGGACGGGAGGAAGACCGGAGGACGCGGCGGGGGACGGGGGAGTGCTGGGGACCGGCCTCGGTACTTACCTCGTCCCTGAAGACCCGGATCCCGGCGACGGAGACGGCGGCAGCGGCGACAGGTGAGTTGATGTTCAGCCGCGGTCGGGCCCTTTACAGCAATGCACGTCGCCGTAAAGCGACATGCATTGCTGTAATGGGACCCTGTAAACTACAACTCCCAGCATGCCCAGACAGCCTTTTGCAACATCTGGAGGTCCACAGTTTGGAGACCACTGTGCCCTTCCAGATGTTGCAAAACTACACATCCTCAGCATGCCCTTACTGTCCAGGCATGCTGGGAGTTGTAGTTCTGTAACATTTGGCCCTTCAGATGTTGCAGAACTACAACTCCCAGCATGCCTGGACAGTTTTGGCATACTGGGAGTTGTAGTTTTGCAACATCTGGAAGGGCACAGATTGGGAACCACTGTATTAGTGGTCTGCAAACTGTAGTCCTCCAGATGTTGCAAAACTACAACTCCAAGCATGCTGGGAGTTGTAGTTCGGCAACATCTGGCTCTAAAGATGTTGCCGAACTACTACTCCCAGCATGCCTGAGAATGTTTGGGAGTTGTGGTTTTGCAACATCTGGAGGCACACTGGTTGGGAAACATTGTCTGTTTCCCAACTCAGTGTTTCCCAACCCGTGTGCCTCCAGCTGTTGCAAAACTATAACTACCAGCATGCACTGATAGACTGTGCATGCTGGGAGTTGTGGTTTTGCAACAGCTGGAGGTCCCCCCCCCCCTGTGAATGTACAGGGTACACTCACATGGGCAGGGGGCTTACAGTGAGTATCGGGCTGCAAGTTTGCGATGCAGCAAATTTTGCACGGCAGCTCAAACTCGCTGTAACCCCCCCGCCCGTGTGACTGTACCCTAAAAACACTACACTACACTAACACAAAATAAAATAAAAACTAAAAAACACTACATATACACATACCCCTACGCAGCCCCCCTCCCCTCCCCAATAAAAATGAAAGCGTCTGGTACGCCACTGTTTCCAAAATGGAACCTCCAGCTGTTGCAAAACAACAACTCCCAGTATTGCCGGACAGCCGTTGACTGTCCAAGCATGCTGGGAGTTTTGCAACAGCTGGAGGCACCCTGTTTGGGAATCACTGGCGTAGAATACCCCTATTTCCACCCCTATGCAAATCCCTAATTCAGGCCTCAAATGCGCATGGCGCTCTCACTTTGGAGCCCTGTCGTATTTCAAGGCAACAGTTTAGGGTCACATATGGGGTATCGCCGTACTCGGGAGAAGTTGCCTAACAAATTTTGGGGGGATTTTTCTCCTTTCACCCCTTATGAAAAGGTGAAGTTGGGGGTCTACACCAGCATGTTAGTGTAAAAAAAAAATTTTTTTACACTAACATGCTGGTGTTGCCCCATACTTTTCATTTTGAAAAGAGGTAAAAGGGAAAAACGCCAAGACTACGGAGATACCCCATATGTGGGCGCAAAGTGCTCTGGGGACGCACAACAAGGCCCAGAAGCGAGAATGCACCATGTACATTTCATTTGAGGTGATTTGCACAGGGCTGGCTGATTGTTACAGCGGTTTTGACAAACGCAAAAAAAAAAAAAAAAAAACACATGTGACCCCATTTCGGAAACTAAACCCCTCACGGAATGTAATGAGGGGTGCAGTGAGAATTTACACCCCACTGGTGTCTGACAGATCTTTGGAACAGTGGGCTGTGCAAATTAAAAATTTTGTACAGCCCACTGTTCCAAAGATCTGACAGACACCAGTGGGGGGTAAATGCTCACTGTACCCCTTGTTACATTCCTCAAGGTGTCTAGTTTCCAAAATGGTATGCCATGTGGGGGTTATTTTGCTGTCCTGGCACCATAGGGGCTTCCTAAATGCGACATGCCCCCCGAGCAAAATTTGCTCTCAAAAAGCCAAATATGACTCCTTCTCTTCTGAGCATTGTAGTTCGCCCGTAGTGCACTTCAGGTCAACTTATGGGGTACCTCCATACTCAGAAGAGATGGGGTTACAAATTTTGGGGGGTATTTTCTGCTATTAACCCTTGCATAAATGTGAAGTTTGGGGGGAAACACACATTTTAGTGAAATTTTTTTAACATTTTTTTACATATGCTAAAGTCGTGAAACACCTGTGGGGTATTAAGGCTCACTTTATTCCTTTTTACGTTCCTCAAGGGGTCTAGTTTCCAAAATGGTATGCCATATGGGTATTTTTTCCTGTTCTGGCACCATAGGGGCTTCCTAAATGCAACATGCCCCCCAAAAACCATTTCAGAAAAACGTACTCTCCAAAATCCCCTCGTCGCTCCTTCGCTTCTGAGCCCTCTACTGCGCCCGCCGAACAATTTACATAGACATATGAGGTATGTGCTTACTCGAGAGCAATTGGGCTACAAATATAAGTATACATTTTCTCCTTTTAGCCCTTGTAAAAATTCAAAAATTGGGTCTACAAGAACATGCAAGTGTAAAAAATGAAGATTGTGAATTTTCTCCTTCACTTTGCTGCTATTCCTGTGAAACACCTAAAGGGTTAAAACGCTGACTGAATGTCATTTTGAATACTTTGGTGGGTGCAGTTTTTATAATGGGGTCATTTATGGGGTATTTCTAAGATGAAGACCCTTCAAATCCACTTCAGACCTGAACTGGTCCCTGAAAAATTGTGATTTTGGAAATTTTGTGAAAAATTGGAAAATTGCTGCTGAACTTTGAAGCCCTCTGGTGTCTTCCAAAAGTAAAAACTCCTAAATTTTATGATGCAAACATAAATTGGACATATTTTATATGTGAATAAAAATTTTTTTGGGGGGGAATATCCATTTTCCTTACAAGCAGAGAGCTTCAAAGTTAGAAAAATGCAAAATTTTCAATTTTTTCATAAAATTTTGGAATTTTTCACTAAGAAACGATGCAAGTATCGACAAAATTTTACCAATAACATAAAGTAGAATATGTCACGAAAAAACAATCTCGGAATCAGAATGATAGGTAAAAGCGTCTTAGAGTTATTAATGCTTAAAGTGACAGTGGTCAGATGTTCAAAAAACGCTCTGGTCCTAAGGTGTAAAATGGCCTGGTCCTTAAGGGGTTAAGAACTAATTTCTTCCAAAAAAAAGTATTACCCCTGTCCTAAGGTTGTGTGTGGTATTACAACCTGGCTCCATTCACTTCAATGGAACTGAGCTGCAATACCACACAAAACCTGAGGACAGGAGTGGTGCTGTTTCAAAAAGAAATCAGCAGTGTTATCCTAATCCTGGATAACCCATTAACCACATTTTATGCATTTCTCTCTGAAGTTTTCAAACATGTAAGAACAGCAAGTAGGAGCAGCTGAAAACATGGCTGCCAATACAATGAGCACCAAACAACAAACAACTGGGGCTCAAGGGCCGGTGTGCCGATCACTGATCCCACGTGGAGGTGCAGTAAAACACAGGAAAGCTGTGAAAGTGTCCTCCACCCCGTTACACCCCAAGGTTCACTTAGGGTAGGTTCATACTGTGTTTGTGCCCCATTAGGGGTGTCTGTTTGCATTCTGCCAAAAACAATAGCAGTATTTGCAGTTAACAGGAGCAGCGAACCCGATTGATGTCTGTGGCCAAACAGTGTCACCTAGGGGGAGATTTATCAAAACCTGTCCAAAGGAAAAGTTGCTGCGTTATCAATAGCAACCAATCAGATTTCTTCTTTCAAGCGATCTGGAAGAAGCAACTCAGCAAATTTTCCTCTGGACAGGTTTTGATAAATCTCCCCACTAATGACTCTGCACTATTTTCAGGGGACTCAATAGAGCGGCAGCCTACACTTTTGAGTACGCAGAAAATAGCGCATATGTCCCAAACCTATTCATATACCAGTGCTTCCTAACCAGGGTGCATCCAGCTGTTGCAAAACTACAACTTCCAGCATGCCTGGAAAGCCAAAGACTGTTTTGAACTGCTGGAGGCACCCTCGTTGGGAAACATTGCCTTAGGGTAGGTTCAGACGAGCGGATCCACAGCGTATTTTGCGCTGCAGATCCGCCGCTGAAGATCAACTACAGGGTGCCTTTAGATGTGCCTGGTCAGAGTGGCAATACGTCGCTATGAGCAGACACACTGCTGCAATGTGCGAGTTGCCGCGCATGCGTGGTGTACTCGCACACATCGCGGCCGCTCCCCCTGCTCCCGGATGTTTTATACACTTGAAAACTTTAAAAAACGTAAACGGTATCTGATGCTAAAAACGAATGCTGCTGTATGGGTGGGTTCACACTGCACTTTTACATTTGCGTTTTATACACTTGAAAACAGAAAAAACGTAAATGGTAACGTATGCTAAAAACGGATGCTTCTGTACGGGTGGGTTCGCACTGCACTTTTATGTATTCGTTTTATACAGTTGAAAACGAAAAAATGTAAACAGTAACGTATGCTAAAAACAGACGCTGCTGTATGCGTGGGCTCATACTGTACTTTTATGTATGCGTTTTATATACTTACAAACGAGAGAAAAAACGTAAGCGGTAACGGATGCTAAAAGTGGGCACTACTGTATGGGTGTGTTATATCCTTAAAAATGAGGAAAAAAATGGTAAATGGTAATGGATAAATGGTAATGGATGCTAAAAAATGGACGCTGCTGTATGGGTGGGTTCAGACTGTGCTTTTACTTATGGGTTTTATATATTAACAAGCGAGAGAAAAAACGTAAACGGTAACGGTGTTAAAAACGGACGCTGCTGTATGGGTGGGTTCACACTGCGCTTTTACGTATGCATTTTATGTACTTACAAACAAGAAAAAAAGCGTAGACGGTAATGCGTAGACGGGTTCACACTGCGCTTTTACGTATTCGTTTTATACAGTTGTACACGAAAAAATGTAAACAGTAACGTATGATAAAAATGCATGCTGCTGTATGGGTGCGTTCACACTACGCTTTTACGTATGCGTTTTATATACTTGAAAACAAAAAACGTAAACAGTAATGGATGCTAAAACGGACACTGCTGTATGGGTGGGTTCACACAGCTTTTGTGTATGCGTTTTATATAATTAAAAATGAGAAAAAACGTAAACTGTAATGGATGCTAAAAAGCGGATGCTGCTTTATGGGTAGGTTCACACTGCGCTTTTACGTATACATTTTATATACTTGAAAACGAAAAAGCTGAAATGGTAACGGATGCTAAAAATGGATGCTGCTGTATGGGTGGGTTCACATAGCGCATTTGCATAACATATACATTTTAATAAAGAGATGCTGCAGACCCCATTCACTTCTATGGCCAGAGTTCCCTAACGAATACTTTTTGGGACATATTCGCTATTTTTAGCAGACTCCAAACAGGGGGAGGGCGCTGTTGATTTTGTTTGTCCATAGAAGTGGGGTCAGCTGCCCCATATTTACAGTATAAGTCAGCATCCGTTTTTGGCGAGGTGTTGATGGATACGATTAAACAGGAACGCAGTGTGATAAATTTGATAAACCAGCTCTGAAATATGTCCAGCGCTGAAAGGGTGTTTGTGATTCCAGCTCTGGAGGGGGCGTGGCCACTTTATTAAGGACCCTTAAATACAGCTGATCCAGTGTGGCTCAGGTTTCCTGGAGGAGATGAGGACAGGTGTGCACCAAACTTTTGGAGGGAAATGTCAAGGAGCGTTTGTGGCCAAAGTAAGTGAACCTTGGGGTGTAATGGGGTGGAGGACACTTTGGCAGCATTTCCTGTGCTTTACTGCACCTCCATGTGCCAACAGTTATGGGCACACTGGCCCCAGATGTTTGGTGCTCATTGTATTGGCGGCCATGTTCTTTGTTACTCACTTGGGCTGTGTTCACACCTTCGTGTTTTGAGAACTGCAGAGATAAATGCATAAAAATAACACAAGACTTTATAGCATTGTGCTTTATGAGCAGCAGTGAGAAAACAGTTTGTCATAAACAATGTGGTTAATGGGTTATCCAGGAATAGGAAACACACAGCTGTTTCTTCCATCACCACTCCTGTCCTCCGGTTGTGTGGGGTTGCAGCTCCTTTCCATTGAAGTGAATGAAGCAAAGTTCACTCCACCATAAGGCAGTGTTTTGCTGTCGGGGCATGCTGGGAGTTGTAGTTTAGCAACAGCTGGAGGCACTCTGGTTGGGAAACACTGCTATAGGCAGGAATGCTGGGAGTTGTAGTTTAGCAACAGCTGGAGGCACTCTGGTTGGGAAACACTGCTATAGGCTGGAATGCTGGGAATTGTAGTTTAGCAAGAGCTGGAGGCACTCTGGTTGGGAAACTCTGCTGTAGGCAGGAATGCTGGGAGTTGTAGTTTAGCAACAGCTGGAGGCACTCTGGTTGGGAAACACTGCTATAGGCTGGAATGTTGGGAGTTGTAGTTTAGCAACAGCTGGAGGCACTCTGGTTGGGAAACACTGCTGTAGGCAGGCATGCTGGGAGTTGTAGTTTAGCAACAGCTGGAGGCACTCTGGTTGGGAAACACTGCTATAGGCTGGAATGCTGGGAGTTGTAGTTTAGCAAGAGCTGGAGGCACTCTGGTTGGGAAACTCTGCTGTAGGCAGGAATGCTGGGAGTTGTAGTTTAGCAACAGCTGGAGGCACTCTGGTTGGGAAACACTGCTATAGGCTGGAATGTTGGGAGTTGTAGTTTAGCAACAGCTGGAGACACTCTGGTTGGGAAACGCTGCTGTAGGCAGGAATGCTGGGAGTTGTAGTTCAGCAACAGCTGGAGGCACTCTGGTTGGGAAACACTGCTATAGGCTGGAATGCTGGGAGTTGTAGTTTAGCAACAGCTGGAGGCACTCTGGTTGGGAAACACTGCTGGAGGCAGGCATGCTGGGAGTTGTAGTTTAGCAACAGCTGGAGGCACTCTGGTTGGGAAACACTGCTATAGGCTGGAATGCTGGGAGTTGTAGTTTAGCAAGAGCTGGAGGCACTCTGGTTGGGAAACTCTGCTGTAGGCAGGAATGCTGGGAGTTGTAGTTTAGCAACAGCTGGAGGCACTCTGGTTGGGAAACACTGCTATAGGCTGGAATGTTGGGAGTTGTAGTTTAGCAACAGCTGGAGGCACTCTGGTTGGGAAACACTGCAATAGGCTGGAATGTTGGGAGTTGTAGTTTAGCAACAGCTGGAGACACTCTGGTTGGGAAACGCTGCTGTAGGCAGGCATGCTGGGAGTTGAAGTTTAGCAACAGCTGGAGGCACTCTGGTTGGGAAACACTGCTGGAGGCAGGCATGCTGGGAGTTGTAGTTTAGCAACAGCTGGAGGCACTCTCATTGGGAAACAATGCTGTAGGCAGGCATGCTGGGAGTTGTAGTTTAGCAACAGCTGGAGGCAGTCTGGGAAACACTGCTATAGGCAGGAATGCTGGGAGTTGTAGATTAGCAACAGCCGGAGGTACTCTGGTTTGGAAACACTGCTATAGGCAGGAATGCTGGGAGTTGTAGTTTTGCAACAGCTGGAGGCACTCTGGTTGGGAAACACTGCTGTAGGCAGGCATGCTGGGAGTTATAGTTTAGCAACAGCTGGAGGCACTCTGGTTGGGAAACACTGCTATAGGTAGGAATGCTGGGAGTTGTAGTTTTGCAACAGCTGGTTGGGACACACTGCCATAGGGGGAGATTTATCAAACCTTGTGTAAAGGAACAGGGATGGAGCAGTTGCCCATAGCAACCAGATTCCAGCTTTCTTTTCTAAAAAAAATAAAAGCTGGAATTTGGTTGTCATGGGCAACTGCTCCATTGCTCCTCTGTACAAGGTTTGAAGAATGGACACTGCTGTATGGGGGGGGGGGTTCAAAATCACTGCACCTGTTCTGCCTGTTTGGTCCTAAACAATCTGGTTATAGATTATCCAGGAATAGGAAAAACACAGCTGGTTTCTTCCTCAAACAGCACCACTCCTCTCCTGAGGTGCTTTGTGGTATTGCAGTTCAGGTCCATTGAAGTAAATGGAGCCAAATTTGTAATTCCCTAAGGCAGTGTTTGCCAACCAGGCAGCCTCCAGCTGTTGCAAAACTACAACACCCAGCATGCCCCGACACCTTAGGCAGTAAAGCAGTGATTCCCAACCGCGGTGCCGTGGCACACGTGTGTGCCGTTCGCCACTGGCCGTGGTGCCGCGGGATTTTGCCGTGATTTTTTTTTTTTATTGATTTTTTTATTGATTTTTTTTTAAAATATCCCGCCCCGGCCTGCGCGCTTATGACTGGCGGCGCAGGGGGGAAGGGAAGCCTGCGTGCGCACACAGCGTCCCCCTCCCCCTCCCCACTGCGTCCCCTGCGTCCCCTTCCCCCTGTGTCCCCCTCACTCTTCTACCTTGCGGT
This sequence comes from Hyla sarda, assembly GCF_029499605.1. Taxonomy (NCBI): domain Eukaryota; kingdom Metazoa; phylum Chordata; class Amphibia; order Anura; family Hylidae; genus Hyla; species Hyla sarda. The sequence continues at coordinate 294,748,280 of NC_079189.1, forward strand.
GCAGTGGGCCGAAAATGGGTCCCTGGATCGGAACGATCTTCACCTGCCGGACTCCCGTGCCTGCCGGACCTGCAAAGCTGCGCGGACCGGCTTGCTTAAGGTACTGTTCCCTTTCCACCCCTCTGTTACCCCTTCTCAACCCTGTCCAACCCCCCCCCCACTCCATCACCCGGGTCCACCGTATACCCCCCCTGTCGCCCATGTCCGCCCCCCCTGTCGCCCATGTCCGCCCCCCCTGTCGCCCATGTCCGCCCCCCCTGTCGCCCATGTCCGCCCCCCCTGTCGCCCATGTCCGCCCCCCCCTGTCGCCCATGTCCGCCCCCCCTGTCGTCGCCCATGTCCGCCCCCCCTGTCGTCGCCCATGTCCGCCCCCCCTGTCGTCGCCCATGTCCGCCCCCCCTGTCGTCGCCCATGTCCGCCCCCCCTGTCGTCGCCCATGTCCGCCCCCCCTGTCGTCGCCCATGTCCGCCCCCCCTGTCGTCGCCCATGTCCGCCCCCCCCTGTCGTCGCCCATGTCCGCCCCCCCTGTCGTCGCCCATGTCCGCCCCCCCTGTCGTCGCCCATGTCCGCCCCCCCTGTCGTCGCCCATGTCCGCCCCCCCTGTCGTCGCCCATGTCCGCCCCCCCTGTCGTCGCCCATGTCCGCCCCCCCTGTCGTCGCCCATGTCCGCCCCCCCTGTCGTCGCCCATGTCCGCCCCCCCTGTCGTCGCCCATGTCCGCCCCCCCTGTCGTCGCCCATGTCCGCCCCCCCTGTCGTCGCCCATGTCCGCCCCCCCTGTCGTCGCCCATGTCCGCCCCCCCTGTCGTCGCCCATGTCCGCCCCCCCTGTCGTCGCCCATGTCCGCCCCCCCTGTCGTCGCCCATGTCCGCCCCCCCTGTCGTCGCCCATGTCCGCCCCCCCTGTCGTCGCCCATGTCCGCCCCCCCTGTCGTCGCCCATGTCCGCCCCCCCTGTCGTCGCCCATGTCCGCCCCCCCTGTCGTCGCCCATGTCCGCCCCCCCTGTCGTCGCCCATGTCCGCCCCCCCTGTCGTCGCCCATGTCCGCCCCCCCTGTCGTCGCCCATGTCCGCCCCCCCTGTCGTCGCCCATGTCCGCCCCCCCTGTCGTCGCCCATGTCCGCCCCCCCTGTCGTCGCCCATGTCCGCCCCCCCTGTCGTCGCCCATGTCCGCCCCCCCTGTCGTCGCCCATGTCCGCCCCCCCTGTCGTCGCCCATGTCCGCCCCCCCCTGTCGTCGCCCATGTCCGCCCCCCCTGTCGTCGCCCATGTCCGCCCCCCCTGTCGTCGCCCATGTCCGCCCCCCCTGTCGTCGCCCATGTCCGCCCCCCCTGTCGTCGCCCATGTCCGCCCCCCCTGTCGTCGCCCATGTCCGCCCCCCCTGTCGTCGCCCATGTCCGCCCCCCCTGTCGTCGCCCATGTCCGCCCCCCCTGTCGTCGCCCATGTCCGCCCCCCCCTGTCGTCGCCCATGTCCCGCCCCCCCCTGTCGTCGCCCATGTCCGCCCCCCCCCTGTCGTCGCCCATGTCCGCCCCCCCCTGTCGTCGCCCATGTCCCGCCCCCCCCTGTCGTCGCCCATGTCCGCCCCCCCCCTGTCGTCGCCCATGTCCCGCCCCCCCCTGTCGTCGCCCATGTCCGCCCCCCCTGTCGTCGCCCATGTCCGCCCCCCCTGTCGTCGCCCATGTCCGCCCCCCCCTGTCGTCGCCCATGTCCGCCCCCCCTGTCGGTCGCCCATGTCCGCCGCCCCCCTGTCGTCGCCCATGTCCGCCCCCCCTGTCGTCGCCCATGTCCGCCCCCCCCCCTGTCGTCGCCCATGTCCGCCCCCCCTGTCGTCGCCCATGTCCGCCCCCCCCCTGTCGTCGCCCCATGTCCGCCCCCCCCTGTCGTCGCCCATGTCCGCCCCCCCCTGTCGTCGCCCATGTCCGCCCCCCCCCCTGTCGTCGCCCATGTCCGCCCCCCCTGTCGTCGCCCATGTCCGCCCCCCCTGTCGTCGCCCATGTCCGCCCCCCCTGTCGTCGCCCATGTCCGCCCCCCCCCCCCCCCGGTCCGCCCCCCCCCCCCCCCCCCCCGGTCACCCATGTCCGCCGCCCCCCCCGCCCCCGGTCACCCATGTCCGCCGCCCCCCCGCCCCCGGTCACCCATGTCCGCCGCCCCCCCCCCCCCCGGTCACCCATGTCCGCCGCCCCCCCCCCCCCCCCCCGGTCACCCATGTCCGCCCCACCCCCCCCCCCCCGGTCACCCATGTCCGCCCCACCCCCCCCCCCCCGGTCACCCATGTCCGCCCCCCCCCCGGTCACCCATGTCCGCCCCCCCCCCCCCCCCCCTCCGGTCACCCATGTCCGCCATCCCCCCCCCCCCCCCGGTCACCCATGTCCGCCCCCCCCCATTTAAAAAAAGTTCGGCGCCTAATAGATTTGTTTTGCAGGTTTAACGGTGAAGAATTGTGTGTGGAAGAAAAAGTGATGATGGCCCGGACCAGATGGAGAAGAGAAGGCAACATTGCAAATTAGAGAAGACGTCATTGGTGAGTTGCTGTATAAAGCAGCACTTTTAAACTACATACCACTGATAAATAGATATAGTGCATTGCATTTTTTTTACCATTCTCCCCCCCTTTTTTTTTTTTTTTTGCTTGTCAACCTCTGTAGCGGTGCCCCGCGGATTATTTTTTTTTCGAGGTGTGCCCCGACCCGAAAAAGGTTGGGTAACACTGCTGTAGAGGAATGCTGGGAGTTGTTTTAGCAACAGCTGGAGGCAGCCTGGGTGTGGAGCACTGCTGTAGGCAGGCATGCTGGGGGGTTGTAGTTTTGCTAAAGCTGGTTGGAAAATACTGCCATAGGGGGAGATTTATCAAACCTTGTGCAAAGGAACAGTGAGTGGAGCAGTTGCCCATAGCAACCAATAAGATTCCAGCTTCCCTTTCTGAAAAATGAAAGCTGGAATCTGGTTGTCATGGCAACTGCTCCATTGTTCCTCTGTACAAGGTTTGAAAAATGGACGCTGCTGTATGGGTGAGTTCACTCTGAGCTTTTGCTTTGGTGTAAGGTATGTAATTAACCCCTTGGGGACGGAGCCCATTATAACCCTAAGGATGGGAGCATTTTTTGAAATTCTGACCACTGTCAGTTTAAGCATTAATAACTCTGGGATGCTTTTACTATTCATTCTGATTCAGAGATTGTTTTTTCGTGAGATTCTACTTTGTAAGTGGTAAATTTTTGTCGATACTTGCATCATTTCTTGGTGAAAAATTTCATTTTTCTAAGGGCTGGGTTCACACTACGTTTTCTCCCATACGGGAGCGCATACGGCAGGGGGGAGCTAAAACCTCGCACTCCCGTATGTCATTCATTTCAACGAGCCGGCCGGAGTGAAACGTTCGGTCCGGTCGGCTCATTTTTGCGCTGTATGCGCTTTTACAACCGGACCTAAAACTGTGGTCAACCACGGTTTGAGGTCCGGTCGTAAAAGCGCATACGACGCAAAAATGAGCCGACCGAAACGTTTCACTCCGGCCGGCTCATTGAAATGAATGACATACGGCGGCGCATACGAAGGCATACGGGAGCGCGAGGTTTTAGCTCCCCCTGCCGTATGCGCTCCCGTATGGGAGAAAAGGTAGTGTGAACCCACCCTAACTTTGAAGCTCTCTGCTTGTAAGGAAAATAAACATTCTAAATATTTTGATTCACATATACAATATGTCTACTTTGTTTGCATCATAAAGTTGACATGTTTTTACTTTTGGAAAACATCAGAGGGCTTCAAAGTTCAGAAGCAATTTTCCAATTTTTCACAAAATTTTCTAAATCGGAATTTTTTTAGGGGCCAGTTAAGTTTTGAAGTGGATTTGAAGGCCTTCATATTAGAAATACCCCATAAATGACCCCATTATAAAAACTGCACCCCTCAAAGTATTCAAAATGACATTCAGTAAGTTTGTTAACCCTTTAGGTGTTTCACAGGAATAGCAGCAAAGTGAATTCAAAATCTTAATTTTTTACACTTGCATGTTCTTGTAGACCCAGATTTTGAAATTTTACAAGGGGTAAAAGGAGAAAAAGCCCCCCAAAATTTGTAACCCAATTTCTCTCGAGTAAGGAAATACCTCATATGTGTATGTCAAGTGTTCAGCGGGCGCAGTAGAGGGCTCAGAAGGGAAGGAGCGACAATGGGATTTTGGAGAGTGAGTTTTGCTGAAATGGTTTTTGGGGGCATGTCGCATTTAGGAAGCCCCCATGGTGCCAGAACAGCAAAAAAAACACATGGCATACTATTTTGGAAACTACACCCCTCAAGGCACGTACAAGGGGTCCGGTGAGCTGTTGCAAGACTACAACTCCCAGCATGTACGGTCTGTCAGTGCACTCTGGCAGTTGTAGTTTTGCAACAGCTGGAGGCACACGGGTTGGAACCACTGAGTTAGGAAACAGATTCTAGCTCAGTGTTTCCAACCAATGTGCCTACAGCTGTTGCAAAACTACAATTCCCAGCATGCCCGTACAGTCAGGGATGCTGGGCGTGTAGTTCTGCAATATCTGACCCTTCAGATGTTGCAGAACTACAACTCCCAGCATGCCTGGACAGTCTGGGCATGCTAGGAGTTGTAGTTATGCAACAACTGGGGAAGAACAGTGGCCTCCAAACTGTATCCCTCCAGATGTTGCAAAACTACAACTCCAAGCATGCCCAGACTGTCCAGGCATGCTGGGAATTGTAGTTCTGCAACATCTGAAGGGCCAGATATTGCAGAACTACACGCCCAGCAATCCCTGACTGTCTGGGCATGCTGGGAGTTGTAGTTTTGCAACATCTGGAGGGCTACAGTTTGGAGACCACCATATAGTGGTCTCCAAACTGTGCCACTTCAGATGTTGCAAAACTACAACTCCCAGTATGCCCAGACAGCCTTTGGCTGTGTGTGCATGCTAGGAGTTGTAGTTTTGCAGCTTTTAGAAGGCCACAGTGAAGATCACTTATCACGATCTTCATTGCAGCCTTCTCAGCCGCACTTTCCGACCCCCGCTCCTCCTGCTCGTGCCGCTGCTCCGGGATGCCGCCTCCGCCGCCTCCTCCGGTCCGGGTAAGCCGGGCCATGTCCCCTACCTCGCCGCCTGTGTTCCCCCCGCTCTGTACCGACTTCGATCGGTGCGCAGAGCGGAGCGAAATGAACTCTAACCCCCCCGCCCCCCTCCTGCCATTGGTGGTCAGCCTGACCGACCAATGGCAGGGGATTGGAGGGGGGTGGCAACATTGCCACCTCGCTCCTATGCTTTAGGCTGGTCGGAGCGGTCTCTGACAGCTCCGATCAGTCTTATTTTCCGGGAGATCGGGTCACCAGTGACCCGATTTGACCGGATCGCGGTAAATCGCAGGTCTGAATTGACCTGCGATTTGCTGCGATCGCCGATATGGGGGGGGGGGGGGGTCTCAGGACCCCCCTAGGCATTGCCACGGGATGCTTGCTGATAGATATCAGCAGGCATCCCGGTCCGATCACCGCCCGGCGAGCGGCAGTGATCGGAAATGCCGAGGGCGTATGGATACGCCCTCTGTCCTTAAGTGACGGGACGCGAGGGCGTATGCATATGCCCTTCGTCCCCAAGGAGTTAAATAGAAATAAAACATAAGTTATAAGAGACCTCCTCATGACCTCGATCGCAGTCATTGGCCGGTAAATTTTGACCAGCGAATCACGGCGCTCACGGGCCAGTTTGGCTTCCAGGGGCACGGAAGATAAGGATGATGTAAATGTCTCTGAAAATGTCAGAGGGTTAGCCTGTGATTTTTCATGTGACAAATTTAGACACAAAAGTCTAAATGGTTTGATTCCCCTCAGAGCGAGTAGGTTAGGGGGAAAAATATATACCTGCTGATCAATAATTGTTACTGATCAGCAATACATGAAATAATAAATGAAATAGAGTAATGCTCCTTTCACACTGCCGTTAGTGCGGTTAGTGCAAGCAACGTATTTTCCTCCCGCTATATTCGGCCACAATAACAGGAGTTCTAACAGACGCTAGTGGAATCCCACTCAAGTGAATGGGGGATCCTCTTTGCCCGTTATGACTCCCGTTAGGCTCCGTTACAATAACGGACATTAAGGGCAGTTAAAGTGGGGGCAAAAAAAAAACCTTAATGTCCGTTTGTAACGGAACCACTTACATAGTGTGAAAGAAGCCTAAGGGGGAGATTTATCAAAAAGCTCTCTGAAGGTAAAGTCGCTGAGTTTCCCATAGCAACCAATCAAATCTTTCATTTTTAATAGGCGTCTGAAAAATGAGTCATCTGATTGGTTGCTATGGGCAACGTTTCCTCTGGACAGGTTTTGATAAATCTCCCCTATAATACTACATTTACACACACCTTTTATACGGTTACTCTCTCCCCACATAAAAATTTAGCCCGTAGGCAGGGGCCCCATCAGGGGGGTACAACCGATACCCGGCGCCTTTTTCATTTTTTGTTTTTATGGCTCCAGTGGAGCAGCCGCTATACACAGTTAGCATAATGAAGGTGCAGTTCGCAGGCACGTCCGCTGCGCTATAATCGGCATGCCCCGCCATCTCAGTAGTGCTGCCTGCTGGGGAGGAGCTGAAGCGTACCGGATGAATAGGCCTAGACACCTTGGAGAAGAGCCTACCCTGAGCTGAATGCACCCCGGCCGACCGTGAGGGTACTTAGTAGTATAAGCATGGGTGGGGTGGGTTCCAATGGAGTGTTGGTGTAAATACGGAATGACAGTGGCAGGCAGCTGGGTCCTGGGGACTGAGGTCTGCAATTATATGGGAGCAACTGTTAGCATGTGGTGATATGGGGGTATAGTTGTCGAAGGGCCCCTCTTTGCCGACAGTTGCTCCCATATAGTTGTAGGTCACAGTCCCCAGGTATGTCGCCATCTGAGAGGGGCCTACAACAACTATATTAACAGGGGGCCTACCCAGACTAAATGAACTAACTCGTATACATTGGGTGTACCTGTACAGCAGTCTTTCCCAACCAGGGTGCCTCCAGCTGTTGCAAAACTACAACTCCCAGCATGCCCAGACTGCATTTGGAACATGAATATGAACTATATGCCTCTGGAACTTGGAAATGAGAAATGTGGACAGGACCAGGGAGAGACAAATGAAAGGGGTGACTGATGGCCATCATGGAGGGGGGGGGGGGGGATGATTATGAATTATGTACTCATGTGAACTGTGAACAGGGCAAAAAGAAAGGGGTGACTGATGGCCATCATGGGAGAGGGGGGGGTGGTGATTATGAATTAAGTGTGCCTAACTATGGAAATCAGAGATGTGAATAAGGCAGGGGAAAAAGAAAGGCGTGATGGCCATCATGGAGGGGGGCGGAAATGTGACACGAGGGGGGGGGGGGGCGAAAATGTGACACGAGGGGGGGGGGCGGAAATGTGACACGAGGGGGGGGGGGGCGGAAATGTGACACGAGGGGGGGGGGGGCAGAAATGTGACACGAGGGGGGGGCGGAAATGTGACATTGTGGAATTGACATAAAAAGGGTTGATGTGAAAAAGGGGGGTGTGGACATAAAATTGCGGAATATCGTAATCTAGGAGCCAGCAAAATAAATTAGTGGCCAGGTTCTGAGGTAAATATAGAACAGTGAGGACTATTTGAGTGTGTTTTCACATACTTTTATATTTACTTTTTTAGTTGTATCTTGATTTTTATTTCATTTTATGTTGTCATTTTTTACTCTTATTCAACTTGACTGCAGAGCCAGTGCAATGTGTGCATGCCTGTTTTATTACTTTTACTTCTTGCCTACTGTTTGGGTGTATCCATCAAGGTGGAGAACCCTGCTTAAAATATCCATGATGAGCCCCACTAATTTTATACTATTTACACACACATAAGATGCCATATACCGTATACTCGAGTATAAGCCGACCCGAATATAAGCCGAGGCCCCTAATTTCACCCCAAAATCCCAGGAAAAGTTATTGACTCGAGTATAAGCCTAGGGTGGGAAATACATCATCCCCGTCATCATCCAGACCCCCGTCATTAACACCCACCCCCCCCCTTCATCATCCCCTTGTCATCATCCCACCACCCCCTTCATCATCCCCTTGTCATCATCCCACCACCCCCTTCATCATCCCCTTGTCATCCTCACCACATGTCATCAGCCCCCCACCATCATCACCGCTTGTCAATGTCTGATAAAGGTCTTCAACCTGCGGACCTCCAGATGTTTCAAAACTACAACTCCCAGCCATCGGCTGTCCGGGCTTGCTGGGAGTTGTAGTTTTGAAACCTCTGGAGGTCTGCAGGTTTAAGACCACTGCGGCCTTCGACATCATCCAGCCCCCCCCCCCCCTCACCCCTTTTAGTTTTGTACTCTCCGCCGCTCGGCGGGACGTTAGGGTGCGCTGGTCCGGTGCTGCAGGACTGTCTGGTGGGATAGTGGTTCTGGGCTGCCATCTTCACCGGGGGGCCTCTTCTCCACGCTTCGGGCCCGGATTAGAGGCGTTGCCTTGACGACGATGCAGAGGGACGTTGGAAATGAACGTCCCTCTGCGTCGTCGTCAAGGCAACGGGACTATTCCGTGGCCGAGCCCGAAGCGCGGAGAAGAGGCCCCCCGGTGAAGATGGCAGCCCGGAACCACTATCCCACCAGACAGTCCTGCAGCACCGGACCAGCGCACCCTAACGTCCCGCCGAGCGGAGGGGAGTACAGAACTAAAGGGGTGAGAGGCGGGGGGGGCTGGATGATGTCGAAGGCCGCAGTGGTCTTCAACCTGCGGACCTCCAGAGGTTTCAAAACAACTCCCAGCAAGCCCAGACAGCCGATGGCTGCCCGGGCTTGCTGGGAGTTGTAGTTTTGAAACCTCTGGAGGTCCGCAGGTTGAAGACCACTGAGGGCGGAGAGTTCACTCGAGTATAAGCCGAGGGGTGTGTTTTCAGCACGAATCGTGCTGAAAAACTCGGCTTATACTTGAGTATATACGGTATGCGTCATCCACAGGTAAATACCAGTGCGTCATCCACAGGTAAATACCAGTGCGTCATCCACAGGCAAATACCAGTGCGTCATCCACAGGCAAATACCAGTGCGTCATCCACAGGCAAATACCAGTGCGTCATCCACAGGCAAATACCAGTGCGTCATCCACAGGCAAATACCAGTGCGTCATCCACAGGCAAATACCAGTGCGTCATCCACAGGCAAATACCAGTGCGTCATCCACAGGCAAATACCAGTGCGTCATCCACAGGCAAATACCAGTGCGTCATCCACAGGCAAATACCAGTGCGTCATCCACAGGCAAATACCAGTGCGTCATCCACAGGCAAATACCAGTGCGTCATCCACAGGCAAATACCAGTGCGTCATCCACAGGCAAATACCAGTGCGTCATCCACAGGCAAATACCAGTGCGTCATCCACAGGCAAATACCAGTGCGTCATCCACAGGCAAATACCAGTGCGTCATCCACAGGCAAATACCAGTGCGTCATCCACAGGCAAATACCAGTGCGTCATCCACAGGCAAATACCAGTGCGTCATCCACAGGCAAATACCAGTGCGTCATCCACAGGCAAATACCAGTGCGTCATCCACAGGTCCCAATTTGTCAGGATGTAATTTTCTCTACATTATAAGGCAAATTTTACGGAATATAACGTTATCGATAAATAATATTGTTCTAAAGTTTTTGTTTTATTAGTTGTGTTATTTGTATCCTCCCGACCTATGTGGATGCTTGCATGCAGAATATTCTCTATAAAAACTTATTGAAACTATAAACAGGGTACCATCCTATGTGTATTCGGCTTAAAAAATGTGGCTCTCAAAATAAATTTCAATCGTGGTTTTGGCGAGATTTGGCTCATTTGGTAAAAAAAAGGTTGCCCACTACTGTACTAGAAGAAAAAAATGGAAAGTGGTCAATAGTCCCATCAGCACAAAAAATGTCCCTCATAAATCCATGTATACAGAGAGTTATAGGAGTCAGAAAAGAATTATATAAGCCTATTTGTCTTACAAAAATATCATTTTTTACAAGTAGTAACATAAAACAACCTATAAATTGGGTATTATTGTAATTGTATGTACCTTAAATTAGAAATGAATGGAGGGGGCGCGGTGGCCGCATCAACAGTCATCGGCCATGGTGCACAATTCTCTCCGTGTGCCGAATAACTGGGTGCCGCACCGGAGATCGTGGGGGTCCCGCGATCTAACATCTTAGGTTTGGGGTGGAGTACCCCTTTAAGTGGTTAAGGGTATTAAATTATAAAGGTACATAAAATTACAATGGTACCCAATTGATAGGTTGTTTTATGGTACTACTTGTAAAAAATTATAACTATTTATGACAATAAATATCTTCTTCTGACTCCTATAACTTATTTTTCTGTATACAGGGATGTATGAGGGGCATTTTTTGTGCTGATGGGACTTTTTGACACCATTATATTAACCCCTTTTAAGGAAATTTTTTTTTTTTTTGCATTTTCATTTTTCCTTTCTTGCCTTCTAAAAGCCATAACACGTTACATTTTCCACTTATAGACCCATATGGGACTTTTTTTGTGCCACCAATTGTACTTTGTAATGAAATCAGTAATTTTGAGTCTATGGAAAAAATTGTGGGGTAAAATTTAATAAAAACCATAATTTTGCAACTTTTGGGGGTTCATACGATTAAAATGGTAATTAATTCATACTAAAGTTTTACTTCATGGTTCAAAAAAATATATATAGTTCCTAGAGTTGGGGAGGACTTGGGTGTGGAGTAGACTGGCCCTAGTGGGGGGAATCAGAGGTGGGCCCCTGGGGTGGGGGGGGGGCCTATGCCTTGATCAGTGTAAGGGGCCCCGAAATTTCTGACAGCAGCCCTGAGCATAGGGCACTGTTATCCAAACAGGGAGCCTCCAGCTGTTGCAAAACTATAACTCCCAGCATGGCCAGACAGCCTTTGATGGTCCAGGCATGCTGGGAGTTGTAGTTTAGCAAAAGCTGGATTCTCCCTCTTTGGGAACCACCACCCTACGGGCTATTTATATTTTCTTATGGGGAGGTACTGTTTTACCCACCAAACCCCCCCATGATCCAGTGATAAGGTGTCCTCTAGAACAGTGGTTCTCAACCTTTTTAGCGACTGTACCCACAAAGGCTGAAAGCATGTCTGCGGGTACTCCTCAAGCGGAACTTGCGCGCGAGGGGTACCCGTGGACAAAAGGCGTGTGCTTTCCTTTATACTAATGCGATACTTAATCCCCTTGTTCCATTATTCCCCCCCTCCCTCTGATGCCCTTTTGCCATTATCCCCCTCCATCTTAAGCTGCTTTCACACTATAAAATTAATCCGTTTTAAAGATCCGTTTGATGTTCCGTTATGAAAACCCTGAAAATCGGCCATTAAACGTCCTTTAGAAAATCCCATACATCTGTTGTAAAAATCCCATAGACTATAATGGGATTTTCTATGATCCGTTTCAATCTGTTATAGTCCGTTATTAATAACGGACATTATTTTGTAACGGGAGAATGAACGGAAGAACTAGTGCATGCACTATTTCTCCCGTTACTATCTTCCGTCACAAAATAACGGACTAGAACTGATTAAAACGGGATCATGTAAAAATCCCATAGACTATAATGGGATTTTCTAACGGACGTTTAATGGCAGATTTTCAGGGTTTTCATAACGGAACATCAAACAGATCTTTAAAACGGATGAATTTTATAGTGTGAAAGCAGCTTAAGATGGAGGGGGGATAATGGCAAAAGGGGATTAAGGGGGATTAATCACACCCTATATTAATCCCCTTGTGCTTTTATTATCAGATATGGCAAAAAGGGAAACGGAGGGGGGGGGTAATCAAATTTAGTGACTATTTTTTTTTTACACTTTTTTTTTTACACTTTTTTTTTTTTATAGCACACGGGCATTAGAATAGAGGGGGGAGGGATAATGGCACGAGGGGGTCAGAGGGAGCGAGGATAGTAATCACCCCCCTCCATATTATTCCCCTTGTAACCGTATGGACCTACAGAATAAAGATATGGTGTCATTTTTACAGGAAAGCGTACTGTATAGAATCGGAAGCCCCAAAAGTTACAAAATGGGTTGCTTTTTTTTAATTTTTTTCAATTTTGCCCCACAAATATAAATTTTTCTGGTTTTGCGATTAAAAAGTTTTGTCATTAAAAAGTACAATTGGTGGCGCAAAAAATAAGCCCGCATATTGATCTGTAGGTGCAAAATTGATAGTGTTATTATTTTTAGAAGGTGATGAGCAAAAAACGAAAATGCAAAAACTGAAAAACTCTGTGGGGTTAAAATGACTTGGGTGCCATGGTTTTTGCATGGAGAAGTAGAGAAAATTCTGCAATGTGAACATAGCCATAGCCTACGTTCACACAGCGCAAGGTCCGTGCGGAATTCCGCATAAATATTCTGCATCGCACAACAATCGCCCCTGCAGCAACTTCTACTGCGGAAATCCTTATTCTGACACCAGTAACAACATTGAACCTGTTCTGTTCTCGTGGATTCCTCTCAGAAATGCATTGCTGTCTGAGGCAGAGCATTTGTGAGCAGTTCTAGCGTGTTCTGCCAGTGCTCCGCTGTGTGGAATGTCTGTTTGGACATTTAACCGTGCAGACATTCCTGTGTGAACATGGCCATAGGGGGAGATTTGTCAAACCTTGTGCAGGAGCAGTTGCCCATAGCAACCAACTGGATTTCAGCTTTTATTTTTAGAAAGGCTTTAAAAAAAAATGAAAGCTGGAATCTGGTTATCATGGTCAGCTGTTCCTCTGCACAAGATTTGAAAAACGTACACTGCTGTCTGGCTGAGCTCACTCTGCGCTATTCCATATAACATATGTTTTATTTGCGTAACGTATAAGGCATCAGCATTTTCTACCTTAAAACGCATGATCAGCATTGATCACGGCGTCTAAAGGGTTAATGAGCTGCGGGATTGCTTCTGATAATAGCCGTCTCTCACCGCTTATGAAATGGGCACAGCTCCTGCACTTCATGGCCATGTAACGGTTAAACCCTTGGAGGCGGAGCCCATTATGACTCTAAGGACGGGAGCATTTCTTTTTTCAAATCTGACCTCTATCACTTTAAGCATTAATAACTCTGGGATGCTTTTACTTATAAACTTGATTCCGAGATTGTTTTACGTGACATATTCTACTTTGTTAGTGGTAAATTTTCGTTGATACTTGCATCATTTCTTGGTGAAAAATTCCAAAATTTGATGAGAAAATTGGAAATTTAGCATTTTTCCAACCTTGAAGCTTGTAAGTAAAATAGACATAGCAAATAAATTATATATTGATTCACATATACAATATGTCCACTTTGCTTTATTAAGTTGACATTTTTATTACTTTTGGAAGACATCAGAGGGCTTCAAACTTAAGCAGCAATTTTCAAATTTTTCACACAATTTTCAAAATCTGAATTTTTGAAGGACTAGTTCAGTTTTGAAGTGGATTTGAAGGGCCTTCATATGAGAAATACCCCACAAATGACCCAATAATAAAAACTGCACCCCTCAAAGTAGTCAAAATGACTTTCAGAAAGTTTAACCCTTCAGGTGTTTCAGAGGAATAGCAGCAAAGTGAAGGAGAAAATTCAAAATCAGGGGTCCAGTGAGCCTTAACTCCACACAGGTGTTTGACAACTTTTCGTTCAAGTTGGATGTGTAAATGAAGAAAATAGTTTTTTCACTAAAGTGCAGTTTTTTCCCTCCAAATTTACAATTTTTACAAAGGGTAATGGGAGAAAATGCCCCCCAAAATTTGTAACCCCGTCTCTTGAGTATGGAAATACCCCATGTTAGGATATAAAATGCTCTGCGTGCAAACTGCAATGCTCAGAGGAGTCACAGTTGGCTTTTGGAAAGCAAATTTTGCTGAAAAGGTTTTTAGGGGGCATGTCTCATTTAGGAAGCCCTTATGGGGCCAGAACAGCAAAAAAAAAAACCACATGGCATACTATTTTGGAAACTACACCCCTCAAGGAACGTAACAAAGGGTACAGGGAGCCTTAACACCTCACAGGTGTTTGACGACTTTTTGTTAGTCGGATGTGTAAATGAAGAAAAACATTTTTTTTTCCCCCAAATTTACATTTTTACAAGGGGTAATAGGAGAAAATGCTCCCCAAAATTTGTAACCCCATTTCTTCTGTATATGGAAATACCCCATGTGTGGACTACAAGTGCTCTGCTGGCGCACTACAAGTGCTCTGCTGGCGCACTACAAGTGCTCTGCTGGCGCACTACAAGTGCTCTTCTGGCGCACTACACTCAATTGTTCTGGCACTATGGGGGCTTTGTAAACACACGTGGCCTTCAATTCCAGACAAAATTTCTCTCCAAAATCCCAATGGTGCTCCTTCTCTTCTGAGAATTGATGTTCTTACTCAGAAGAAAGGGGGTTACAAATTTTATTTTTTTTTTGTGGGGGGGGGGGGGGGGGGGCTTTTTTTTCCAATTTTCCCTTGTGAAAATGAAAAATTTAGGGCAACTCCAGCATTTTAGTGAAAAAAAGTTTTCTTCATTTTCCCATCCAACTTTAATGAAAATTCGTCAAACATCTGTGGGGTGTTAAGGCTCACTGTGTAATTTCCAAAATGAGGTCACACGTGGGTATTTTTTTGTGGTTGTCAGAACCGCTGTAAAATCAGCCACCCCTGTGCAAATCACCAATTTAGGCCTCAAATGTACATAGTGCGCTCTCACTCCTGAGCCTTGTGCGTCTGCAGAGCATTTTACGCCCACATATGGGGTATTTCCATACTCGGGAGAAATTGCGTTACAAATTTTGGGGGTATTTTCTTCCTAGCAACACCAGCATGTTAGTGTAATTTTTTTCAATTTTTTTTACACTAACAGGCTGGTGTGGACCCCAACTTTTCCTTTTCATAAGGGGTATAAGGAGATAAAGCCCCCAAAATTTGTAGTGCAATTGCTCCCAACTACAGAAATACCCCATATATGGCCCTAAACTGTTTCCTTGAAATACAACAGGGCTCCAAAGTGAGAGCGCCATGCGCATTTGAGGTCTAAATTAGGGATTTCATAGGGTTGGACATAGGGGTGTTCTACGCCAGTGATTCCCAAACAGGGTACCTCCAGCTGTTGCTAAACTCCCAGCATGCCTGGACAGGCAGTGGCTGTCCGGAAATGCTGGGAATTGTTGTTTTGCTACAGCTGGAGGCTCCATTTTGGAAACACTGCTGTACGATACGTTTTTATTATGAGGGGGGGGCAGTGTAAGAGGGTGTATATGTAGTGTTTTACCCTTTATTTTGTGGTAGTGTAGTGTTTTTATGGCGGGTTTACGGTTAGTGTCCCGCTGGGAGTTCGCGCTGCGGTGAAAAATTTGCTGCAGCTCAAACTTGAAGCAGGATACTCACTGTAAATCTACCCATGTGAATGTACCCTGTACATTTACATGGGGGGGGGGGGGATACTCCAGCTGTTTCAAACTACAACTCCCAGCATGTAGTGATAGACCGTGCATGCTGGGAATTGTACTTTTGCCAAAGCTGGAGACACACTGGTTGGAAAACATTCAGTTAGGTTCTGTTGCCTAACTCAGTATTTTCTAACCAGCAATCAGCTGTCTGGTCATGCTGGGAGTTGTAGTTTTGCAACATCTGGATGGCTACAGTTTAGAGACCACTGTATAGTGGTCTCAAACTGTAGCCCACCAGATGTTGCTAGGCAACTCACCAGCTTCTGTAGTCTGCACGTCTTTGCCGCACCAGGGAGCCGCCTGTTATCACCGCCCACATAGGATCTCGGGACCCCCCCCCCCCCCCCCCCGGGCATTGGCACAGATGCCTGCTGAATGATTTCAGCAGGCATCCCGTTCCGATCACCACCCGGTAATTTGCGGTGATCGGAAATGCAGAGGGCGTACAGGTACCGCCCTCTGTCCTTAAGTGACGTGGGCGTATACATACGCCCTCTGTCCCCCAACAAGTTAACATATAGGTTTTATACACTTGAAAAGAAAAATATATCTATGCTTACGGAAGCAAAAATAGCGTTTTTTTTTTTCTTTTAAGGACCAAGGGACCAGGTACGCCTTTGCTCCCTGGTACTTAAGGACCAAGGGCGTACCTGTACGCCCACGGGAATTTTGGGGACCAGACCGGGGTGACTGCTGATATCGATCAGCAGGCACCCCGCACAGATGTCCAGGGGGGGGGGGGGGGGGGGGGGTCCATCAGACCTCCCCATGTCGGCGATCTGCGCAAATGGTAAGTGAATTCACACTTGCGATTTGCGCAATTACGGGTCTATGGTGACCCGGAAAATAAGGGGGGTCGCGCTTGTCCAAGACACCCACAATCCCCCTGAAGGGATAGGAGTGAGGCGGCAGGGGTGCCACCCCTCCTATCCCTGATATTGGTGGTCTAGACGCAACCACCAATAGATCGGGGGCGGGGGGGATTAACTTTCGTTTTCCCCGTTCTGTCCACCCACAATAGGCGGGGCAGGACGGGGAAATAAAGGGGACCGGCGCTGAAGATCCACTTACCCTGCGGGCGAGGCTGCGGGCGACTATCGGTGTCTGAGATCGGTGCGTGAGGCATGTCGTGCGGCAGAAGAGGACAGCTCCCTGGATCTGACGGAAGCCGGTAAGTTGCTTAGCAACATCTAGGGGACTACAGTTTGAGACCATTATGCAGTGGTCTCTACACTGTTACCATAGCTGTCATGCTGGGATTTTTAGTTTTGCAACAGCTGGAGGGGTCACAGTTTGGAGATCACTGTGCTGTGAACTGTGGCCCTCTAGATCTTGCAAAACTACAACTCCCAGCATGCCCACAAAGCAGTTTGCTGTCTGGGCATGCTGGCATTTGTAGTTTTGCAACATCTGGAGGCCCACAGTTTGGAAATCACTGGGCAGTCGTCTCTAAACTGTAGACCTCCAGATGTTGCAAAACAGCTGTCTCAGCATGCTGGGAGTTGTAGTTGCGTACCTCTAGCAGTTGTGTAACTACATCTCCCAGCATGCACTTTGACTATCAGTACATGCAAGTATTTGTAGTTGTGACACAGCTGGAGGCACACTGGTTGGAAAATACTGAGTTAGGTAACAGAACCTAACTGAAGGTTATCCATCCAGTGTGCCTCCAGCTGTTGCAAAAGTACAACTCCCAGCATGCATGGTCTGTCAGTGCATGCTGGGAGTTGTAGTTTTAAAAAAGCTGGAGGTTTGCCCCCCCCCCCCCATGTGAACGTACAGGGTACATTCACATGGACGGGTTTACAGTAAGTTTCCTGCTTAAAGTATGTGCTGCAAACTCCTAGCGGTAAGCTCACTGTAACCCGCCAGTGCAAATGTACCCTAAAACACTACACGAACACATAATAAAGGGTAAAACACTACATATACACCCCCTTACACTGTCCCTCCCCAATAAAAAATGAAAAACGTATTGTTCAGCAGTGTTTCCAAAACGGAGCCTCCAGCTGTTGCAAAACAACTCCGCCCAGCATTTCCGGACAGCCATTGACTGCCCAGGCATGCTGGGAGTTTAGCAACAGCTGGAGACACCCTGTTTGGGAATCACTGCCGTAGAATACCCCTATGTCCACCCCTATGCAATCCCTAATTTAGTCCTCAAATGCGCATGGCGCTCTCTCACTTCGGAGCCCTGTCGTATTTCAAGGAAACAGTTTAGTGCAATATATGGGGTATTTCTGTACCCGGGAGAAATTGCACTACAAATTTTGGGGGGATTTTTCTCCTTTAACCCCTTATGAAAAGGAAAAGTTGGTCTACACCAGCCTGTTAATGTAAAAATTCTTTTTTTTTTTTTTACACTAACATGCTATGCTGGTGTTGCCCTTTACTTTTTATTTTCACAAGAGGTAAAAGGAAAAAAAGACCCCCAAAATTTGTAACGCAATTTCTCCTGATTACGGAAATACCCCATATGTGGGCGTAAAATTCTCTGCTGGCGCACAAGGCTCAGGAGTGAGAGCGCACCATGTACATTTGAGGCCTAAATTGGTGATTTGCACAGGGGTGGCTGATTTTACAGCGGTTCTGCCATAAACGCAAAAAATACCCACATGTGATCCTATTTTGGAAATTACACCCCTCACGGAATGTAACAAGGGGTACAGTGAGCCTTAACACCCCACAGGTCTTTCACGAATTTTCATTAAAGTTGAGTGGGAAAATTAAAAAAATAAAATAAAATTTCACTAAAATGCTAGCTACCCAAAACTTTTCATTTTCACAAGGGAAAATAGGAAAAAAGACCCCCACAATTTGTAACCCCATTTCTTCTGAGTATATAAATACCCCATATGTGGATGTAAAGTGCTTTGTGGGCGAACTACAATGATCAGAAGAGGAGGAGCGCCATTGGGAATTTGATGAGAAAATTTGTCCGGAATTGAAGGCCACGTGTGTTTACAATGTGCCAGAACAATGGACCCCTCCCACATGTGACCCCATTTTGGAAACTACACCCCTCACATAATGTAATAAGGGGTACAGTGAGCATTTGCGCCCCACAGGTGTCTGACAGTTTTCTGGAACAGTGGTCCGTGAAAATAAAAAATTTTATTTTGCATTTGCTCAGCCCACTGTTCCAAAGATCTGTCAAACTCCAGTGGGGTTGAAATACTCACTGCACCCCTTATTAAATTCTGAGGGGTGTCGTTTCCAAAATGGGGTCACATGTGGGGGGGTCCACTGTTCTGGCACCACTTGGGGCTTTGTAAACGAACATGGCCCCTGACTTCCATTCCAAACCAATTCTTTCCAAAAGCTCAATGGCGCTCCTCCTCTTGAGCATTGTAGTGCGCCAGCAGAGCACTTGAAGTCCACACATGGGGTATTTCCATACTCAGAAGAAATGGGGTTACAAATTTTTGTTTTTAATAATTTGCTTTTTGGGGGAAAAAACTGCATTTTAGTGAATTTTTTTTTTCATTTACACATCCAACTTTAACAAAGTCGTGAAATACCTGTGAGGTGTTAAGGCTCACTGTACCCCTTGTTACGTTCCTTGAGGGGTGTAGTTTCCAAAATAGTATGCCATGTGTTTTTTTTTTTTTTTTGCAGTTCTGGCACCATAGGGGCTTCCTAAATGTGACATGTCCCCCAAAAACCATTTCTGCAAAATTTGCTTTCAAAAAGCCAAATGTGACTCCTTCTCTTCTGAGCATTATAGTTTGCCCGCATAGCAATTTACATCATAACATGGGGTGTTTCCATGCTCAGAAGAGATGGGGTTACAAATTTTGGGGGGCATTTTCTCCATTGCCTTTTATAAAAATGGTAAATTTTGGGAAAAAATTGCACTTAAGTGAGAAATTTTTTTTTCATTTACACATCGGACTTTAAGGAAAAGTCATCAAACACCTGTGGGGTGTTAAGGCTCACTGGACCCCTTGTTAAGTGCCTTGAGGGGTGTAGTTTCCAAAATGGTATGCCATGTGGGGGGTTTTCTGCTGTTCTGGCACCGTAGGGGCTTCCTAAATGTGACATGCCCCCCAAAAACCATTTCAGAAAAATTCACTCTCCAAATTCCCATTGTTGCACCTTCCTTTCTGAGCCCTCTACTGCGCCCGCTGAACACTTGACATACACATATGAGATATTTCCTTACTCGAGAGAAATTGGGTTACAAATTTTGAGAGGATTTTTCTCCTTTTACCTCTTGTAAAAATTAAAAAACTGGGTCTACAAGAACATAAGTGTATAAAATGAAGATTTTGAATTTTCTCTATTTGGCTGTTATTCCTGTGAAACGCCTAAAGGAGGGTTGGACCTGAGGAAGAGGGGAGCGTGTTCCTTCGTAAAGCGTAGTCCCTTGTACATGTTCTGAATAAAGTGTGTTCTTACTTACCATCAGCTTCTGAAATTCTACTCTGCCGCACTAGTGAGCGCCACTACAGGATTGCTTCTTCATTGCCATTATATCTTCCACGTTGATCGTCCTGTGAGACGGGAGGATCCAGGCTGCACACCGTGACCACCGACCCACACCAGCTGGGCTCCCAAAGCAACCACAGATGTTATGCTCTTAGCATAACATTACCAGATGAGCACATTCTATTGTGATACCCTACTCCTTTGTTGGTTAGGATAACGGCACAGATATGGGCGCATTGTCCTTTTTTGTTTTTCATACTCCACCTAAAGCGTTAACACACTTACTGAATGTCATTTTGAATACTTTGAGGGGTGCAGTTTTTATAATGGGGTCATTTGTGGGGTATTTCTAATGGGAAGACCATTCAAATCCACTTAAAACCTGAACTGGTACATGAAGAAAAATTCCGATTTTGAAAATGTTGTGAAAAATTGGAAAATTGCTGCTATACTTTGAAGCCCTTTGATGTCTTCCAAAAGTAAAAACATGTCACCTTTATGATGCAAACAGGAAGTAGACATATTGTATTTGTGAATCAATATATAATTTATTTGGAATATCCATTTTCCTTAAAAGCAGAGAGCTTCAAAGTTTGAAAAATGCAAAATTTTCTATTTTTTCATCAAATTTGGGAATTTTTCACCAAGAAATGATGCAAGTATCGACAAAATTTTACCACTAGCATAAAGAAGGTCATGAAAAAAACAATCTCGGAATTAGAATGAAAGGTAAAAGTATCCCAGAGTTATTAATGCTTAAAGTGACAGTGGTCAGATGTACAAAAAACGCACTGGTCCTACACTGAAAATTGGCCTGGTCCTTAAGGGGTTAAGAACCAAGCCCATTTTCACCTAAACCCCTTAAGGACCAGGGGGTTTTCAGTTTCTGCACTTTCGTTTTTCCTCCTTACCTTTAAAAAAAATCATAACCCTTTTAATTTTGCTCCTAAAAATCCATATGATGGCTTATTTTTTGTGCCACCAATTCTACTTTGTAATGACATCAGTCATTTTACCCAAAAATCTACGGCGAAATGCAAAAAAATCATTGTGAGACAAAATTGAAACAAAAAACGCCATTTTGTTAATTTTGGGGACTTCTGTTTCTACGCAGTAAATTTTTCGGTAAAAATGACACCTTTTCTTCTGTAGGTCCATACGATTAAAATGATACCCTACATATATCGGTTTGATTTTGTCGTACTTCTGAAAAAAATAACTACATGCAGGAAAATGTATACGTTAAAATTTGTCACTTTCTGACCCCTATAACTTTGTTATCTTAACGCGTATGGGGCGGTATGAGGACTAATTTTTTGGTCTGTGATCTGAAGTTTTTAGCGGTACTTGATCACTTTTTATTCATTTTTTCCTGATATAAAAAGTGATCAAAAATACACAATTTTGGACTTTTGAATTTTTTTGCGCGTACGCCATTGACCGTGCGGTTTAATTAATTATATATTTTTATAATTCGTACATTTCCAAACGCGGTGATATCACATATATTTATTTATTTACAGTTTTTTTTTATGGGAAAAGGGGATGATTCAGACTTTTATTAGGGGAGGTGTTAAATGATCTTTATTCACTTTTTTTTTTTCCACTTTTTTTTTTTTTTGCAATGTTATAGCTCCCATAGGGACCTATAACACTGCACACACTGATCTATTACAGATCACTGGTTTCTCATAAGAAACCAGTGATCAATGATTCTGCCGCCTGACAGCTCATGCCTGGATCTCAGGCACTGAGCAGTCATTCGGCAATCGGACACCAGGAGGCAAGGTACGAGACCCTCCTTGTGTCTAATAGCTGTTTGGGACGCCGCGATTTCACCGCGGCGATCCCGAACAGCTCCCTGAGCTAACGGCATGGTTTCACTTTAGACGCAGCGTTCAACTTTGAACACCGCGTCTAAAGGGTTAAAAGCGCGCAGCACCGCGATCACTGCCACGTGCTATTAGCCACGGTTCCCGGCCGTTGTTAGAGGCCAGGCTTGACCCGCTATGACGTTATAGAAAGGGAAAGGACTCAGGATGTACCGGTACGTCCTTGGTCCTTAAGGGGTTAAGGACCAGGCCGATTTTATGTTTGCGTTTTCGTTTTTCCTCCTCGCCTTCTAAAATCCATAACTCTTTTTTATATTTCCATCTACAGACCCATATAAGGGCTTGTTTTTTGCATGACCAATTGTACTTTGTAATGAAACCTCTCATTTTACCATAAAATGTACGGCGAACCCAGGAAATTTAAATGAAAACCCAAATTTTGCACATTTTGGAGGGGTTAGTTTTCAGTGTACAATTTACGGTAAAAATTGTGTGGGTCAATATGATTAAAATGATACCCATGGCTAGATACTTTTAGATTTTTTTTTAAGCGTACAAAAATAAAAATAAACTTTTTGTTCAAAATCGGTAATCTAAAATCGCCCTATTTTGACCACCTATAACTTTATAATTTTTCCGTATATAGGGCGGTATGAGGGCTCATTTTTTGCGCCATCATCTACTTTTTTAAGATACCACATTTGCATATATAAAACTTTTAAATCTAATTTTTTTTTTAAATAAAATGCGACAAAAAAAGCATAATTTTTGGACTTTTTTTTTATTTACGTTTACGCCATTCACCGTACGGGATCATTAACATTATATTTTGATAGTTCGGACATTTACGCATGCGGCAATACCAAATATATAAAAAAAAGTTTACGCCTTTTGAGGGTAAAATGGGGGGAAAAACTGACAATTTTCATTTTTATTGGGGGAGGGGATTTTTCACTTATTTTAAATTTTATTTTTACATTTTTCAATTTTTTTTTTTTACACTTTTATGTCCCCAAAGGGGACTATCTATAGCAATCCTTTGATTGCTAATACTGTACAGTGCCATCGGTGATCTTCTGCTCTGGTCTGCTCGATCTCAGACCAGAGCAGAAGACTCCGGGAGACGGCCGGAGCCAGGTGAGGGGACCTCTGGCCGCCATGCTGGATGATCGGATCGCCGCGGCAGCGCTGCGGGTGATCCGATCATCCATTCCATGTACCGCAATGCCGCAGATGCCGTGATCTGTATTGATCACGGCATCTGAGGGGTTAATGGTGGACATCCGTGCGATCGCGGATATCGGCCATTACGGGCCGTGTATGATGCGAGCACCGTTCCGATGCTCGCGCTCATACACAGGGCGTAAATGTACATCCTGGTGCGGGACGTACATTTACTTCCGTGGTCGTTAAGGGGTTAAATATAATATAAACAGGAAACCTAATATAATAATGTTTAATAACGTATTAAATGGAAATAAAATCTGTAAATGGATGCAGCTGTAATGGGTGGGTTCACACTGCACTTTTGTTTGTGCATCATGTAAATGTTTAACCCCTTTATGACCTAGGGTTTTTCAGTTTTTGCACAATTTTTTCCTCCTTACCTTTAAAAAACCGTAACGTTTTAAATTATACACCTAAAAATCCATATGATGGCTTATTTTTTGCACCACCAATTCTACTCTAATCAGTCATTTTACCCAAAAATCTACTGTGAAATGGAAAAAAAAATCATTATGTGACAAAATTGAAGAAAAAAACACCATTTTGTAACTTTTGGGGCTTCAGTTTCTATGCAGTAAATTTTTCGGTAAAAAAATGACACTTTATCTTTATTCTGTAGGTCCATATGATTAAAATGATTCCCTACTTATATAGGTTTGATTTTGTTGTACTTATGGAAAAAATCATAACTACATTAAGGAAAATGTATACGTTTAAAATTGTCATGTTCCGACCCCTATAACTTTTTTATTTTTCCATGTACGGGGCGGTATGAGGGCTAATTTTTGCGCCCTGATCTGACGTTTTTAATTTTTGCAATGATCGGACTTTTTGATAGCTTATTAAATTTTTCATGATTATAAAAAGTGACCAGAAATACGCTACTTTGGAATTTTTTTGCACGTACGCCATTGACTGTTTAACTATTTCCTCACGTGGCCATATCACATGGTTATTTCTATTTATTAATTTTTTTAAGGGAAAGAGGGGGGGGATTCAAACTTTTATTAGGGAAGGGGTTAACTGATCTTTAATCATTTTTAATTTTTTTTCTTTTCACTTATTTTTTTTTTTTTTTTTTTGCAATGTTATAGCTCCCATAGGGGGCTATAAAACTGCACACACTGATCTTTACATTACATTGATCACGGTTTCTCATAGGAAACCACC
This sequence comes from Hyla sarda, assembly GCF_029499605.1. Lineage (NCBI taxonomy): Eukaryota > Metazoa > Chordata > Amphibia > Anura > Hylidae > Hyla > Hyla sarda. The sequence continues at coordinate 294,772,421 of NC_079189.1, forward strand.
GATGATTCTGCCGCTTGACTGCTCGTGCCTGGACCTCAGGCAATGAGCAGTCATTCAGTGATTGGACTGCATGGAGGCAAGTAAGGACCCTCCGGCTGTCCTGTAAGCTGTCGGGATGCCGCAATTTCACCGTGGCGATCCCGATCAGCTCCCTGAGCTAACTGGCAATGTTTTAGTTTCACTTTAGATGCGGCGATCAACTTTTGCGCGCTATTAGCCATGGGTCCCGGCCGTGGCTAGGTGCCGGGCCCCACCCGCTATGATGGAGTGGCCCCGTGTTATAGAATGGGAGCCGACCCATGACGTACATGTATGTCATGGGTCGGGAAGGGGTTAAAGGGTTGTTCGGGTGGAAAACTATATATAGCAACAGAAGAATGCAGCAGCACACTGCCAGCACAAGGATATAGGTGAAACATGAAAATGCAGTTAAAACATGGAGAGCTATACAGCTATGGTGTAATAGATGCAAATGTGAAACTATGAAATAGTGAGGCACTTAGCTCGCAAATTTGTCTCCGCCAGCGGTCAAATAGCTTGGACCGTCCCACCGCGATAAGGTAGCCTCCTGGGACGGACCCTACACTGTGTATATGCCTCTGTGTGAACAATTCAGTAAGCATGGCAGGATCTGGAACATCCAAGACACCTTATATACACACCTGATAGAGGTGGGTGGGGTGCAAGGCCAACATGGAGGTAGCCACTCCCCCGTATGTGCAATACAGACAAAGAATAAGTTAGCCAGCACTTTAGTTGATACCAAACTATTATATGGACCTGGCCTACAGGTGCACGCTACTAGGCTAAATATACAGCAACAGAAGAATGCAGCAGCACACTGTGCCAGCACAAGGATATAGGTGAAACATGAAAATGCAGTTAAAACATGGAGACAGGTGTGTATATAAGGTGTCTTGGATGTTCCAGATCCTGCCATGCTTACTGAATTGTTCACACAGAGGCATATACACAGTGTAAGGTCCGTCCCAGGAGGCTACCTTATCGCGGTGGGACGGTCCAAGCTATTAGACCGCCGGCGGAGACAAATTTGCGAGCTAAGTGCCTCACTATTTCATAGTTTCACATTTGCATCTATTACACCATAGCTGTATAGCTCTCCATGTTTTAACTGCATTTTCATGTTTCACCTATATCCTTGTGCTGGCAGTGTGCTGCTGCATTCTTCTGTTGCTGTATATTTAGCCTAGTAGCGTGCACCTGTAGGCCAGGTCCATATAATAGTTTGGTATCAACTAAAGTGCTGGCTAACTTATTCTTTGTCTATATATATATATATGTATATGTGTATGTATGTATGTGTATGTATGTATGTGTATATGTATGTGTATATGTATGTATATATATATATGTGTATATATATATATGTGTATGTATATATGTATATATATGTATATATATAATTTTTTTTTTTTTTTCAAATCAACTGGTTCTAGAAAGTTACAGATTTGTAAATTAACTCTATTAAAAAATATTAATCCTTCCTGTACTTAGCTGCTGTGTACTACAGAGGAAGTTGAGTTGTTCTTTTCTGTCTGACCACAGTGCTCTCTGCTGACACCTCTGTCCATGTCAGGAACTGTCCAGAGCAGGAGAGGTTTGCTATGGGGATTTGATCCTACTCTGGACAGGTCCTGACAGATGTCAGCAGAGAATGCTGTGGTCAGACAGAAAAGAACTCAAGTTAGTCTGTAGAGTAAACAGTTGATAAGTACTGGAAGGATTAAGCTTTTTTGACTTGAATTATTTTTCCACCGGAGTAGCCTTTAATACACTTAGGGCAGGGTCACACGTAATGGATCTGTAACATATTTTATGTTGCAGACCAGTCGGAGACTAGAGTGTGCCTCCCGATTTGCGGATTGCTGCTACTAGCAGACAACGCAGGCACGACAGGGACCAGCGAGTCGTTGCGAGCATGTGCAGTGTACAAAGACTTTGCAGCAGTTTTTGGCCTACCTCGAAACGGGTGTGTGGGGGGGGGGGGGGGTGTTGGAGTACACTGCGCCCGGAGGTCCCTGTGTGTCTGCTCCTGGGGGCAGATTGCTGCTAGGAGCAAACAATGGGCGCACACTCTAGGGACGGTCATTGGCGTTACCTGTGACCCTACCCTAAAAAAGGTATGCGATGGACCATAATTTCCCATTGATTTCATTATTTAAAAAAAAAGCCACTGATCTGTTCTTTTTTTTTTTTTTCCTGTACACAATGGTTAAATACATTTCTGCAGATGGTTCCTATCAGTAGCCAGGACCTGAACACTAATGACTTATAGCAGGGATCCCGCCGCTGCTAGTCATTAACCCCTTAAGGACACAGCCAGAAAAAATAACTCTGAAAGGGGGTGATTTCAAACTTTTATTAGGGAAGGGGTTAAATGATCAGTGCGAAAAAGTGAAAAAAAAAATTGAATGTTATAGCTCCCATAGGTGGCTATAACACTGCACACACTGATCCTTTTACAAGGATCAAAGGTTTCTCATTGGAAACCATTTATCAATGATTCTGCCGCTTGACTGCTCATGCCTGGATCTCAGGCACTGAGCTGTCGTTTGGCGATCGGACAACAGGAGGCAAGGTAAGGGACCCTCCTGCTCTCTTACAGCTGTTAGGGATGCCGCAATTTCACTGCGGCGATCCCGAACAGCCCCCTGAACTTTGAACTCCGCTTCTAAAGGGTTAATAGCGGCGCATTATTAGCCACTGGTCTCGGCCCGACCCACTATAACGCGGGGCTATGGCGTGGCCCCCCCCCCCCCGTTATAGAACGGGAGTGGATTTAGGGCGTACAGGTATGCTCTCAGTCCTTAAGGAGCTAAACATTATGTTGGTTAAACATTTGTGTTTTTTCTGGCATTCAGCCCCCCCCCCCCCCATTTCTTCAATAGAAATCCTTGAGTCACATGATAAAAAAAAAAAATTACAATGTTAACCTGTCACGCCCCCTCCCATAGGCTTGCATTGAGGGGGCAGGTCATCACAATATCCTGGTCCCTTTATCACGTGTCATCATCCACGGCGCGATCTTCTCTGTGCAGCTCATGAACAGGGGTGCTATAGGAGAGATCGTGGGGGTCCCCAGCGGCTGGAACCCCACGATCAGACATCTTATCCCCTATCCTTTGGATAAGTGAGAACATGTTTAGGGGCGGAGTACCCGTCTAAGGGGTTGTAACTAGACCTTAGCAATATCGAGGACTCTATAAACAGAATGTTTCCTAATCTCCCTTCCCCACATGGCAGCGCCAATAGCACTCAACTGGCTGGTGGCAGCAGGGCACTCTCCTGCTGCCACCTCCTGAGTGTCTTCCTTGCCTCTATAACTGCCTTCTTTCTTCAGATCTCCATGTAGGTTGGGAGGGCACACAGCGACCAAGGGATAGAAAACACCCTAAGCTACCGCTCTGGCCATACTGCAGTCTTGTGGTTTTATTGTGGGGTAAAAGGAGTGGAAGTGAGGAAGGTGCTACTTCTTGCCACCACTATGGGTGGCACGAGCAGCGCCACTTTCTGCGCAGGCAGCTTAGTGCTCAATTCTGAGAGAATACATCTGCACCTGGGTGTATCTAACCACTGTACGCCACCTCTACTATTTGAGCTCACAAACATCTGACGCCAGCATGAAATTCTTAGTCACCGTGGCAAACTGGTGCCTGAGCTTTGCCAAGCCCTGCCCTAATGTAGGAGGGTGGCGTATGTGTGTGCCTAGTGTATCCTCTACCTCTCTCCAGCTTAGTGCTGTATATAGGTTTTATTAATTCATACATGTACTATACATGGGTATACTGAGGTTTATACTGCTTTTTTCCTCAGTTATCAATAGGTATCCCACTGAGTATAGAATACTAATGTATACTGTGACATACAGCAGATGGTGAAATTAATTTCATTGGCATCAACGGAGTCTAGTGACTCCATTTAGGCTGCATTCCCCTGATATAAAATTATTTGTCCCATTACACTAACGTATACCAGCAGAATACAGGTCACTAGGTGATTCCGTTCTTGCCACTGACATGAATGGCATTGGCTGCTGTACACCACAGGATATCTTGGTATTCCATTCTAGGCTGATACTGAGGAATCCTCACTTTGGTGTGCTCTCTCCCTTGCCATACTCCACACTGTCGGATATTGCATATGCACAACAGTAAATTATTTTTTGCTTGAAATGTTATTTAAAGGGGATTATATGGGATTAGAAAAACATGGCTGCTTTCTTCAAAGTACGGTACCACACCTATCCATCCATTGTACAGTATCGCAATTTAGCCTCACTCAGTAGGGATGAGCTGTGATAACTAAAAAAATAAATCAGCCATGTTTTCTATTACTATAAATCCAAATTAAGATGGAATATCTAGATATATTAATAATTTTTTCTTATTAGCAGGAGCATTTGGTGCTGCCTCCTAACTCTGGACACACATTCCTAGGAGAGTAATACTACCAACCTCTACATCAGCCTCAGCATTACCGGATATCTACCCAGACTGGAAGGAGCTGCACTCAGTAAGTTCCAATTTCATAATTATGTAGTAGCTACTTAAGCATGGCTCGTTGCAAGGATAATGGGGAGGGGTTATCATTGTGGCACCATGTGAAAGTAACTACATAACTTGGATTTTTGACCCTGGTTTGCCCCTTGGTGCTACTGCTGTAAGAGGCCCAGTTGGAAGTGTAATGTGAGGTCTAAGAAACAGTGCTCCTGGCCCTTCTGTCCTCGTCCTCACAGCTCTCTCTGGGCAGTGGTAGGTGGATGTCCACATGTCTGCCAGTGCAGTGAAAACAGCTATTCCAGCCAAGATATCACTAAGGGCAAGCTAAGCAGCAGTCCCCGGTAGGAATACTGCTTGCTTGTCACTTTGTGCCCCCTGTTCTTTCACAGAGGCCCTGTCACCTGTCCCCCACAGAGTGCCTACCACCTTCTGTATCCTTCTGCCCTATCCCCACAGAGGCTATGCCCCATCAAGGAGAACTCACAACTCTGTCCTTGAAGCCAGCAGAGTCTCTGCCACCTTGACTCTCTAACCTCCAAAGCTTATAGCAGCAGTACAAAGCTTATTCTTGTAACCATTATGCCTCTCCAATTATATTGAATAAGCCCACAGCAGCTGTTATCCCTTAGCTGCTGCAACATAGCTTAATTATTACAGCCGCCATTAACCCTTTGCTGCTGATTGTGACTCCAAACCTTTCTATTCTGTGGATGAGTGGAAGACTGTTGTTGCCTGCCACATTCTGTCCCCCTGTTCTCTGCCCCTAAAGCCCTTTCCACCTTTCACCTTGCATCGTTATCCGTGTCCCCATCTCCCCTTCAAGACTCCCTACAACCTTCTGATCCTCTGCCCAAGACAGCTCTAGTCACCTACTTTCCTACCTTCCTGTACCCCACACAGTACCCCTGCCACCTTCTGTACTCCATCTCCTAACAAGTCCTTCCACCTTTCTGCCTTCTAGATCCCTAACCCCTCCTGGCTTCTGCTTCTAGCCCCCTACCCTCAAAGCTCACTCACAGAGCCACTGGCATCTTTGGACTTCCCCCCCCCCCCCCCCCCCCCCCCCCCCAACAGAGTATTTGCCTCCTTTTGTGTTCCACATCACTGTCTCCTCCCCCCCCCCCCTTACAGAGGCCCTAGCACTTGAACCATCACTTGTCCAGAGCTCCCAACATCATGTGTTTCATCTTCAATGATGGGCAACAGATGTAGGGGTCTCTCTGGAGGGGGGGTGCAGTGGGGGTGAAGGTGCCAGAGGCTCTGTAAAGGGGGGAAGGTCTGTGACATGGTACACAAGGATTCTGGTGAAGGGAATCAGAAGGTGTCGGGGGTTCTGTGTGAGGGGGGGGGGGTGGCCTTGTTGGGGATGGTGGCTTGAAACAGATGCTAGAGGGGGTTGGTGATTTGGAAGGTAGAAAGGTGGAAGCACTGCTCTTAGGGAAGTGGGTACAGAAAGTGATAGGAGTACTAGGTGGGGTATAGGAAAGTGAGAAAGTAGGTGGCTAGGGCTCTACCTAGGGCAGTGGGTCAGAAGGAGGCAAGAAGTCTTGAAGGGGAGGTGGGGATATGGATTCGATGGAAGGGAGAAGTTGGTAGGGGTTCTGTTAGAGGAGGTTGGAGATGGTGGTAGGGATACAGTGCCTTAGGGGAAAAGTACAGGAAAAGGGAATGTGACAGGGGCCATAGGGGCAGGGAGACATAAGGCGGCAGAGGGCCTGCTGGGTTCAAGGATACAGAGAGTTGCAAGCGCTTCTTGATCGGGTGTAGTCTATGTAGGGGTAGGAAAAAAGGGTACAGAACGTGATAGGCACTCTGTGGGGGAAAGGTGAAAGGGAATCTGTGCAATAACAGAGAGGCACAAAGTAACAGGCAAGCAGTCTTCCTATCAGAGACAGCTGCTTAGCCTGTCCTCAGTGATACCTTGGCTAAAACTGCGGTCTTCACTGCACTGGCAGACTTCTGTTAAAGAGATTTCCCCCGGCACATCGCGTTCGTGTGAAGACAAGAAGTGAAGGAGCAGAAGTAGCTAACAACTAGCAAGGGTGAGCACTGTTAAGGCCTTATGTAGGCCTTAGTCTGTAGAAAGCAGTCTTTCATATTTGATGATTTGGTGTGATGTCTATCCATATAAAACACTTAAACTGTGGGTTGCTCGCCATTATAGCTATTTAAACTTAAATTGGCTAACTGATGCTGATTGTTGTTTTCACATTTACGTTTGATTCTTTTTTTCTAGCTCTGTCTTTGATTAAATTTTTTTCTCCTCTACTTCTATATCTTTGGTTCTAGCGATTGGCATATGAACTATACTCACAGGTGTTTCTATAACTTACTGAGTTTGCCCCTTTTAGCCCTTGTAGGTATGAAATGTTTATTCTACTGCTTGTTGTGGATCTAAGAACCACCCTAAACTTCCCCTCTTACTGTACTGAACATGGCATCTAGTCATTATCATATGGTAAGGCCATAGGTTTTTACGTTTTTTCTTTTTCCCCTAAAGAATGGCAGTACACTTGAAAGGCATATGCCCTGGTTCATAACCTTTTACCCTATTCAGTTACCAGACATATACCTCTACTGAGATGCTACCAGAATGTATGTTTTACTGAGCAGTATAACAACCTTTTATAATGCTTTATAGCAAAATGGCAGTTTGTTAGAAACGTTATCAGAATGCCACCATGTGGAAGTAGCTATAACTAACCCTAAATATTGATGCAGTGCATTGCTGCTTCAGTGCTGGCATCTTCCAGAGAAGTAGGATTTATGTAGTTCTGTCAGGATAGTCAGTAGCTACCTAAGCATGACTTGTTGCACTGGTAACCTTGGGGGTTTCAGTGTGGCACCATGTGGAAGAAGCTAACATTAGAGTAGCAGGACTTTATGATCTTATTGTGCCCAGGATGCAAAAAGTGAAAAAAAAAAAAAAAACTTGCTTACCTTCCACCGTTGTGCAACTATCTCTTTGGTCGTCCGGTTCCCGTCTTTTTCCTGCTTCTGTGTGCACAGATCGTCAAACTGAGGTCAGTGTATTGCTGGCCGCAGCGATGTCCTGCCTTGGCCCTTGATAGGCTGAGTGCAGTGTCAGGGCCTGTTGCGTTTAAGTGTAGGGTCATGTAACAGGCCCTGACACTGCGCTCAGCCTATCACCGACCGAGGCAGGACATCACTGCAACCAGCGATACACTGACCAGTGTGACTATCTGTACACACGGAAGTAGGAAGACGACAGACCAAAGGTGAAGGTGGAAGGAGAGTTATCTTTTTTATAATTTTTTTACTTTTTGCAGCCATGCACAATAGGATCCTAAGGTTCTTCTACACTACTCCTTTAAACCTAAATAATCAGCTAATTATTGATGTATATTACTAAACCAATAATGGGTAGTGTGTAGGTTGAAATAGCCAATCTTATGATCACCCCTCCTGGATTCAACAGGTATTTTAATTACTTACTGTTTTTTTTCTTGTAGGTATGAGATGTTGATTCTACTGCCTGATGTGGATTTTTGAAGAGCCTTAAACAACTTATTCGCCTAAGAGCGTTCCCACAATAGCCTTAATTTTTTAAGTGTTGTCACTCATCTTTACTTGCTACTGCTGTGCAGTTTTCACTGTATGAAAAGCCCTCCCACCGTACTGCCCAGTCTCTCTACAGTGATTATGGTGATCCTGTCCATAGCAAGGCTGATAATGGATGAACATGTGACATACATATAACTCTTCATACTCCGTAGGCATATATAGGTGCAGTGGAGTCACATACTCCTCCATACTTGGCCAAATTATGGATATGATTCCATAGTCACTAAAGATAAGGGCGAGGTAGAATGGGGCAGGACTTGTTGAATAGTAAAAACACAGCACAGCAGGAGCAAGTGACTGAGTGATACTTTACAATTATAGCACTTATACATCCATCCAATCGGCAAAGAGACCTGCATCTGGCCATAATCGCATGGTAAGTCCTTACTATTAAAGAAGAATGGCAGTATGAAGCTATTCCATTATCACTTGAAGGCATAACGGTTCATAAGCCCCCCCTTATGGATCCAAACCTTTCTGTGCTGGTGGACCAGTGATAGACTGCTTTTTTTTTTTTTTGTATTAAAGGAGCTTAACTTCAAAATGTATTGGATATAAGCAATGTGTTAGCTTGCTTTAGACTAACTCACTTAGTTCTATAGTTTACTTACCACAGCAGTACAAAGCTATTCCATTATCACTTGAAGGCATAACGATTCATAAGCCCCCCCTCTTGTGGATCCAAACCTTCTTGTGCTGGTGGACCAGTGGTAGACTGCTGTTTATAGTTCACAGAGCTCGTATTGGCAATTAGCAGTGTGTTAGTCTAGAGCAGTGGTCGGCAAGTCGCTCTTTACACACTTTAATGCGGCTCTTTTGTGTGCCGCGCCCGCTCCCCTCCCTCCTCTCGGGCGGCCGCCCCAAAAGTCAGGACTCTGCAGCTAGCCTCTGTAAGTGCGCGCCCTGTGTGCAGCCCCGGCGGTTGGCTCCAGTCGGGTCATGTGGTATAGGGGGGGCGTGACTTTCTGTGTGGCGCCACGGCGGCGAGGCAGCATCCTCTGTCTGCCGCCCTCAGAAGAAGACTGTGCCTCCCAAATCAGCAGCGTGTCATCCGGTAGGTGTAGCAATAGCCTGGCCTGCCTGCCTCTGGAGACCCAATTTCTGTGACAGAAAAAGGAAGGGTTGAGGGGGAATGGAGGGGAGGAGGGGATGAATATGAACTATATGCCTCTGGAACTTGGAAATGAGAGATGTGGGCAGGGCCAGGGAGAGACAAATGAAAGGGGTGACTGATGGCCATCATGGAGGGGGGGGGGTGATTATGAATTAAGTGTGCCTAACTATGGAAATTAGAGATGTGAACAGGGCAGGGTAAAAAGAAAGGCGTGATGGCCGACATGGAGGGGCAGAGATGTGACATGGAGGGGCAGAGATGTGACATGGAGGGGCAGAGATGTGACATGGAGGGGCAGAGATGTGACATGGAGGGGCAGAGATGTGACATGGAGGGGCAGAGATGTGACATGGAGGGGCAGAGATGTGACATGGAGGGGCAGAGATGTGACATGGAGGGGCAGAGATGTGACATGGAGGGGCAGAGATGTGACATGGAGGGGCAGAGATGTGACATGGAGGGGCAGAGATGTGACATGGAGGGGCAGAGATGTGACATGGAGGGGCAGAGATGTGACATGGAGGGGCAGAGATGTGACATGGAGGGGCAGAGATGTGACATGGAGGGGCAGAGATGTGACATGGAGGGGCAGAGATGTGACATGGAGGGGCAGAGATGTGACATGGAGGGGCAGAGATGTGACATGGAGGGGCAGAGATGTGACATGGAGGGGCAGAGATGTGACATGGAGGGGCAGAGATGTGACATGGAGGGGCAGAGATGTGACATGGAGGGGCAGAGATGTGACATGGAGGGGCAGAGATGTGACATGGAGGGGCAGAGATGTGACATGGAGGGGCAGAGATGTGACATGGAGGGGCAGAGATGTGACATGGAGGGGCAGAGATGTGACATGGAGGGGCAGAGATGTGACATGGAGGGGCAGAGATGTGACATGGAGGGGCAGAGATGTGACATGGAGGGGCAGAGATGTGACATGGAGGGGCAGAGATGTGAAATTGCGGCATATCGTAATCTAGGAGCCAGCAAAATAAGTTAGTGGCCAGGTTCTGAGGTCAATATAGAACAGTGAGGACTATTTGAGTGTGTTTTCACATACTTTTATATGTACTTTTTTAGTTGTATCTTGATTTTTATTTCATTTTATGTTGTCATTTTTTTACTTTTATTCAACTTGACTGCAGAGCCAGTGCAATGTGTGCATGCCTGTTTTATTACTTTTACTTCTTGCCTACTGTTTGGGTGTATCCATCAAGGTGGAGAACCCTGCTTAAAATATCCATGATGAGCCCCACTAATTTTATAATACTATTTACACACACATAAGATGCCATATATGCGTCATCCACAGATCCCAATTTGTCAGGATGTAATTTTCTCTACATTGTAAGGCAAATTTTACGTTATTTAACGTTATCGATAAAGTTTTTGTTTTATTAGTTATTTGTATCCTCCCGACCTATGTGGATACTTGCATGCAGAATATTCTCTATAAAAACTTATTGAAACTAAAACAGTGTACCATCCTATGTATTTTCGGTTTTAAAAATGTGGCTCTGAAAATAAATTTCTATCGTGGTTTTGGCGAGATTTGGCTCAACTGAAGAAAAAGGTTGCCCACCACTGGTCTAGAGCAACTCACTCACTTAGGATTAGTTGTCACTATAAATTTCTATAGTAGTTTGCTTACAGCAGCAGTACAAATCTATTCCATTATCACTTGAAGGCATAACGATTCATAAGCCCCCCCTCTTGTGGATCCAAACCTTCTTGTGCTGGTGGACCAGTGGTAGACTGCTGTTTTGGTTTACAGAGCTTATATTAAAAATCTATTGGAGATGAGCACTTTTATATTTGCATACTGCAGCAGTACAAAGCTATTCCATTATCACTTGAAGGCATAACGATTCATAAGCCCCCCCTCTTGTGGATCCAAACCTTCTTGTGCTGGTGGACCAGTGGTAGATTGCTGTTTTAAGTTCACAGAGCTCGTATTGGCAATTAGCAGTGTGTTAGTCTTGAGCAGTGGTGGGCAACCTTTTTTTTTTTTTTTTTTTTTTTTTTAACTGAGCCAAATGTCGCCAAAACCACGATTGAAATTTATTTTGATCCATGTTTTTAAAACCGAAAATACATAGGATGGTACCCTGTTTTTAGTTTCAATAAGTTTTTATAGAGAATATTCTGCATGCAAGTATCCACATAGGTCAGGAGGATACAAATAACACAACTAATAAAACAAAAACTTTAGAACAATATTATTTATCGATAACGTTATATTCCGTAAAATTTGCCTTACAATGTAGTGAAAATTACATCCTGACAAATTGGGATCTGTGGATGATGCATATATGGCATCTTGTGTGTGTAAATAGTATTATAAAATTAGTGGGGCTCATCATGGATATTTTAAGCAGGGTTCTTCACCTTGATGGATACACCCAAACAGTAGGCAAGAAGTAATAAAACAGGCATGCACACATTGCACTGGCTCTGCAGTCAAGTTGAATAAAAGTAAAAAATGACAACATAAAATGAAAAAAAATAGATACAACTAAAAAAAGTACATATAAAAGTATGTGAAAACACACTCAAATAGTTCTCACTGTTCTATATTGACCTCAGAACCTGGCCACTAATTTATTTTGCTGGCTTCTAGATTACGATAGTCCGCAATTTTATGTCCACACCCCCCCTTTTTACATCAACCCATTTTGTCAATCCCACAGTGTCGCACTTCTGCCCCCCTCGGTGTCGCACTTCTGCCCCTCTCGGTGTCGCACTTCTGCCCCCCTCGGTGTCGCACTTCTGCCCCCCTCGGTGTCGCACTTCTGCCCCCCTCGGTGTCGCACTTCTGCCCCCCTCGGTGTCGCACTTCTGCCCCCCTCGGTGTCGCACTTCTGCCCCCCTCGGTGTCGCACTTCTGCCCCCCTCGGTGTCGCACTTCTGCCCCCCTCGGTGTCGCTCTTCTGCCCCCCTCGGTGTCGCTCTTCTGACCCCCTCGGTGTCGCTCTTCTGACCCCCTCGGTGTCGCTCTTCTGACCCCCTCGGTGTCGCTCTTCTGACCCCCTCGGTGTCGCTCTTCTGACCCCCTCGGTGTCGCTCTTCTGACCCCCTCGGTGTCGCTCTTCTGACCCCCTCGGTGTCGCTCTTCTGACCCCCTCGGTGTCGCTCTTCTGACCCCCTCGGTGTCGCTCTTCTGACCCCCTCGGTGTCGCTCTTCTGACCCCCTCGGTGTCGCTCTTCTGACCCCCTCGGTGTCGCTCTTCTGACCCCCTCGGTGTCGCTCTTCTGACCCCCTCGGTGTCGCTCTTCTGACCCCCTCGGTGTCGCACTTCTGACCCCCTCGGTGTCGCACTTCTGCCCCCCTCGGTGTCGCACTTCTGACCCCCTCGGTGTCGCTCTTCTGACCCCCTCGGTGTCGCTCTTCTGACCCCCTCGGTGTCGCTCTTCTGACCCCCTCGGTGTCGCTCTTCTGACCCCCTCGGTGTCGCTCTTCTGACCCCCTCGGTGTCGCTCTTCTGACCCCCTCGGTGTCGCTCTTCTGACCCCCTCGGTGTCGCTCTTCTGACCCCCTCGGTGTCGCTCTTCTGACCCCCTCGGTGTCGCTCTTCTGACCCCCTCGGTGTCGCTCTTCTGACCCCCTCGGTGTCGCTCTTCTGACCCCCTCGGTGTCGCTCTTCTGACCCCCTCGGTGTCGCTCTTCTGACCCCCTCGGTGTCGCTCTTCTGACCCCCTCGGTGTCGCTCTTCTGACCCCCTCGGTGTCGCTCTTCTGACCCCCTCGGTGTCGCTCTTCTGACCCCCTCGGTGTCGCTCTTCTGACCCCCTCGGTGTCGCACTTCTGCCCCCCTCGGTGTCGCACTTCTGCCCCCCTCGGTGTCGCACTTCTGCCCCCCTCGGTGTCGCTCTTCTGACCCCCTCGGTGTCGCTCTTCTGACCCCCTCGGTGTCGCTCTTCTGACCCCCTCGGTGTCGCTCTTCTGACCCCCTCGGTGTCGCTCTTCTGACCCCCTCGGTGTCGCTCTTCTGACCCCCTCGGTGTCGCTCTTCTGACCCCCTCGGTGTCGCTCTTCTGACCCCCTCGGTGTCGCTCTTCTGACCCCCTCGGTGTCGCTCTTCTGACCCCCTCGGTGTCGCTCTTCTGACCCCCTCGGTGTCGCTCTTCTGACCCCCTCGGTGTCGCTCTTCTGACCCCCTCGGTGTCGCTCTTCTGACCCCCTCGGTGTCGCTCTTCTGACCCCCTCGGTGTCGCTCTTCTGACCCCCTCGGTGTCGCTCTTCTGACCCCCTCGGTGTCGCTCTTCTGACCCCCTCGGTGTCGCTCTTCTGACCCCCTCGGTGTCGCTCTTCTGACCCCCTCGGTGTCGCTCTTCTGACCCCCTCGGTGTCGCTCTTCTGACCCCCTCGGTGTCGCTCTTCTGACCCCCTCGGTGTCGCTCTTCTGACCCCCTCGGTGTCGCTCTTCTGACCCCCTCGGTGTCGCTCTTCTGACCCCCTCGGTGTCGCTCTTCTGACCCCCTCGGTGTCGCTCTTCTGACCCCCTCGGTGTCGCTCTTCTGACCCCCTCGGTGTCGCTCTTCTGACCCCCTCGGTGTCGCTCTTCTGACCCCCTCGGTGTCGCTCTTCTGACCCCCTCGGTGTCGCTCTTCTGACCCCCTCGGTGTCGCTCTTCTGACCCCCTCGGTGTCGCTCTTCTGACCCCCTCGGTGTCGCTCTTCTGACCCCCTCGGTGTCGCTCTTCTGACCCCCTCGGTGTCGCTCTTCTGACCCCCTCGGTGTCGCTCTTCTGACCCCCTCGGTGTCGCTCTTCTGACCCCCTCGGTGTCGCTCTTCTGACCCCCTCGGTGTCGCTCTTCTGACCCCCTCGGTGTCGCTCTTCTGACCCCCTCGGTGTCGCTCTTCTGACCCCCTCGGTGTCGCTCTTCTGACCCCCTCGGTGTCGCTCTTCTGACCCCCTCGGTGTCGCTCTTCTGACCCCCTCGGTGTCGCTCTTCTGACCCCCTCGGTGTCGCTCTTCTGACCCCCTCGGTGTCGCTCTTCTGACCCCCTCGGTGTCGCTCTTCTGACCCCCTCGGTGACGCTCTTCTGACCCCCTCGGTGACGCTCTTCTGACCCCCTCGGTGACGCTCTTCTGACCCCCTCGGTGACGCTCTTCTGACCCCCTCGGTGACGCTCTTCTGACCCCCTCGGTGACGCTCTTCTGACCCCCTCGGTGACGCTCTTCTGACCCCCTCGGTGACGCTCTTCTGACCCCCTCGGTGACGCTCTTCTGACCCCCTCGGTGACGCTCTTCTGACCCCCTCGGTGACGCTCTTCTGACCCCCTCGGTGACGCTCTTCTGACCCCCTCGGTGACGCTCTTCTGACCCCCTCGGTGACGCTCTTCTGACCCCCTCGGTGACGCTCTTCTGACCCCCTCGGTGACGCTCTTCTGACCCCCTCGGTGACGCTCTTCTGACCCCCTCGGTGACGCTCTTCTGACCCCCTCGGTGACGCTCTTCTGACCCCCTCGGTGACGCTCTTCTGACCCCCTCGGTGACGCTCTTCTGACCCCCTCGGTGACGCTCTTCTGACCCCCTCGGTGACGCTCTTCTGACCCCCTCGGTGACGCTCTTCTGACCCCCTCGGTGACGCTCTTCTGACCCCCTCGGTGACGCTCTTCTGACCCCCTCGGTGACGCTCTTCTGACCCCCTCGGTGACGCTCTTCTGACCCCCTCGGTGACGCTCTTCTGACCCCCTCGGTGACGCTCTTCTGACCCCCTCCGTGTCTGCCATCACGCCTTTCTTTTTACCCTGCCTTGTTAACATCTCTCATTTCCATAGTTCGGCACACTTAATTCATAATCACCACCCCCCCCTCCCATGATTGCCATCAGTCACCCCTTTCATTTGTCTCTCCCTGGCCCTGCCCACATCTCTCATTTCCAAGTTCCAGAGGCATATATAGTTCATATTCATCCCATTCCCCCCCCCAACCCTTCCTTTTTCTGTCACAGAAATTGAGTCTCCAGAGGCAGGCAGGCCAGACCCTTGCTACACCTACCGGATGACACGCTGCTGATTTGGGTGGCACAGTCTTCTTCTGAGGGTGGCAGACAGAGAGGATGCGGCCTCGCCGCCGCAGCGTTACAAAGTCATGCCCCCCCCCTATACCACATGACCCGACTGGAGCTGTGTGGAGCCGGCCGCCGGGGCTGCACACAGGGCGCGCACTGACAGAGGCTAGCTGCAGAGTCCTGACTTTTGGGGCAAGCGCCCGGCACACAAGAGCCGCATGTGGCTCGTGAGCCGCAGCTTGCCGACCACTAGAGCAACTCACTCATTTAGGATTAGTTGTCACTCTAAATTTCTATAGTAGTTTGCCTACAGCAGCAATACAAAGCTATTTCCTAATCACTTGAAGGCATAACGGTTCATAAGCCCCCCCTTGTGGATCCAAACCCTCTTGTGCTGGTGGACCAGTGGTAGATTGCTGTTTTCGGTTAACTATCGTGGAAACTAAATGTAAGAATTCTTTGTTTTCCAGATTCTGACTGACTGGGGAGAGCTCTGCATTTCTGAAGTTGCTGTTTTATGTAGTCAAAAACCATCAAGTATGAAGAACTCTTGTAACCCGGAGCCCTGGCTGAGCTGGATTATGATTTTACAAACATTAAAAAATTTAATTGACCGTTTTCTTTATGTATGACATTGAATCTTTCTCCTGATGAAATGTTTTAGAATCAGTTTTTCAAATATTTTTTTACTTTCTGTCAATAAAATTTGGTTTATAGAATTTCAAGAACATCTTGCATTTACTTGTGTTGGATGGAGTACTTTATTTATTTATTTTTTAAATGCACTTAAATCTTGTTTCCTGCTCCATCCTAATGTTTCCATCATTCATTTTGACATTTCATTCATTGGCTGACTGTTCAGTCTTGAATCAATAGCATGTCACAGGATGAGCATTTGAGTTTTGGTGGGCGGAGGCAGGCTCTTATGAGACTCTAGCTTTTACACAGCCAGAGAGAAGGTTAAACTGAAAGCTACATATTAGTGTGTATGCCATAAATTAACTGAGAAAGTAGTTAAAGGACATCTGCAGCAAAAAACAACTTGATCGCGGGGGTCTGAACGCTGGCGATCTCCTGATTGGGTCCACGGCTCTCTCGTCAGGAGGCATGCCGGCCAGAGTGACGTTGCGGCCCACACGCCTCCTCCATGTAGTTCGTACCTACTTGCCTCTCCCATAGAACTGTATGGGGAGAGGGTGTACCGTTGACCTCAGAGAGGTTCACATTACGTGCATTAGCCACTCGCCTAGTGCGGCAATGCGGGCCTCCATTTGTGACAAGGGGAGGGGGAATGTGACATGAAGGGGGATGTGACAGGGGAGGGGAATGTAACATGAAGGGGGGAAGAATGTGACAAGGGGGGGAGAATGTGACAAGGGGGGGAGAATGTGACAAGGGGGGGAGAATGTGACAAGGGAGGGAGAATGTGACAAGGGAGGGAGAATGTGACAAGGGAGGGGGAATGTGATGGGTGGATGTGAAATGGGCGGGGGGGAGATGTGAAATTCAGTGCAAAAAATTGTACCGCTTTTGCTACAAATTTCCAGAAAGAATCATACCGCCAGGGAGGTTAACATCGAATTCTGCTATTTGTTTCAATACATATTATATGGCCTGGGATTAAAAAGATACTTGACCGACCCATCTCTCCACCTATCTCGGGGAACTCAGTCCAAGCTAAGCAGTTCATTTTAACTGGTCAATACACAGAAAGCAGAGTCACAATACCTTCCTCTTCTAGAGCAGTACTTAACCACTTAAGGACCCAAGACGTACCTGTATACCCTGATTCTGCTCCCTTTCTGAGTGCCGCACGCTATTAATCCTTTAGACGTGTCGTTCAAAGTTGATCATTGTCTAAAATGAAAGTAAACTATTCCAGGCTAGCTCAGTGGGCTGTTCGAGACTGCTGCGGCAAAATTGTGGCGTACCAAAAAGCTGGAACACAAAAGGCGGGCCCCCACCTTCCTCCTGCATGTCCAGTCACCGAATGACTGCTCAAGTGCCTGAGATCCAGGCCTGAGCAGTCAATTGGCAGAATCATTGATCAATGTTATCCTATGAGATAACAATGATTAATGTAAAAGATCAGTGTGTGCAGTGTTATGGGGGCTATAGCATTGCAAAAAGTGAAAAAAAAGTTAGATCATTTAACCCCTTCCCTAATAAGTTTGAATTGCCCCCCCCTTTCCCATTTAAAAAAAGTGTAAATAAAAATACACATGTGGTATCGCCGCATGTCAGAATTATAAAAACATATAGTTATTAACCCCTTAAGGACCCAGCCATTTTACACCCCAGGACCCGGCCATTTTTTGCAATTCTGACCACTGTCACTTTAAACATTAATAACTCTGGAATGCTTTTAGTTATCATTCTGATTCAAAGATTGTTTCTTCGTGACATATTCTACTTTAACATAGTGGTAAAATTTTGTGGTATCTTGCATCCTTTCTTGGTGAAAAATCCCAAAATTTTATGAAAATTTTGAAAATTTTGCATTTTTTTTTTAACTTTGAAGCTCTCTGCTTGTAAGGAAAATGGATATTCCAAATTTTTTTTTTTTATTCACATATACAATATGTCTATTTTATGTTTGCATCATAAAATGTACGTGTTTTTACTTTTGGAAGTCATCAGAGGGCTTCAAAGTTCAGCAGCAATTTTCCAATTTTTCACAAAATTTCCAAACTCACAATTTTTCATGGACCAGTTCAGGTTTGAAGTGGATTTGAAGGGTCTTCATATTAGAAATACCCCACAAATGACCCCATTATAAAAACTGCACCCCCCAAAGTATTCAAAATGACATTCAGTCCGCGTTTTAACCCTTTAGGTGTTTCACAGGAATAACAGCAAAGTGAAGGAGAAAATTCACAATCTCCATTTTTTACACTCACATGTTCTTGTAGACCCAATTTTTGAATTTTTACAAGGGGAAAAAGGAGAAAATGTATACTTATATTTGTAGCCCAATTTCTCTCGAGTAAGCACATACCTCATATGTCTATGTAAAGTGTTCGGCGGGCGCAGTAGAGGGCTCAGAAGCGAAGGAGCGACAAGGGGATTTTGGAGAGTACGTTTTTTTGAAATGGTTTTTGGGAGGCATGTTGCATTTAGGAAGCCCCTATGGTGCCAGAACAGCAAAAATCCCCCACATGGCATACCATTTTGGAAACTAGACCCCTTGAGGTACGTAACAAGGAATAAAGTGAGCCTTAATACCCCACAGGGGTTTCACGACTTTTGCATATGTAAAAAAATAAAAATAAAATTTCACTAAAATGTGTTTCCCCCCAAATTTCACATTTTTGCAAGGGTTAATAGCAGAAAATACCCCCCAAACATTGTAACCCCATCTCTTCTGAGTATGAAGGTACCCCATAAGTTGACCTGAGGTGTACTATGGGTGAACTACAATGCTCAGAAGAGAAGGAGTCATATTTGGCTTTTTGAGAGCAAATTTTGCTCGGGGGGGCATGTCGCATTTAGGAAGCCCATATGGTGCCAGGACAGCAAAATAACCCCCACATGGCATACCATTTTGGAAACTAGACCCCTTGAGGAACGTAACAAGGCATAAAATGAGCATTTACCCCCCACTGGTGTCTGTCATATCTTTGGAACAGTGGGCTGTACAACATTTTTAATTTGCACAGCCCACTCTTCCAAAGATCTGTCAGACACCTGTGGGGTGTAAATTCTCACTGCACCCCTCATTACATTCCGTGAGGGGTGTAGTTTCCGAAATGGGGGTCACATGTGTTTTTTTTTTTTTTTTGCGTTTGTCAAAACCGCTGTAACAATCAGCCACCCCAGAACACTTTACGCCTACATATGGGGTATCTCCGTACTCGGGAGAAATTGCGTTACAAATTTTGTGGGGCTTTTTTCTCCTTTACCTCTTGTCAAAATGAAAAGTATAGGGCAACACCAGCATGTCAGTGTAAAAAGTTTATTTTTTTACACTAACATGCTGGTGTAGACCCCAACTTCACCTTTTCATAAGGGGTGAAAGGAGAAAAAGACCCCCAAGATTTGTTAGTCGATTTCTGCCGAGTACGGCGATACCCCATATGTGGCACTAAACTGTTGCCTTGAAATACGACAGGGCTCCAAAGTGAGAGCGCCATGCGCATTTGAGGCCTGAATTAGGGATTTGCATAGGGGTATTCTACGCCAGTGATTCCCAAACAGGGTGCCTCCAGCTGTTGCAAAACTCCCAGCATGCCTGGACAGTCAACGGCTGTCTGGCAATACTGGGAGTTGTTGTTTTGCAACAGCTGGAGGCTCCATTTTGGAAAGAGTGGCGTACCAGGCGTTTTTCATTTTTATTGGGGAGGGAGGGGGGCTGTGTAGGGGTATGTGTATATGTAGTGTTTTTTACTTTTTATTTTATTTTGTGGTAGTGTAGTGTAGTGTTTTTAGGGTACAGTCACACGGGCGGGGGGTAACAGCGAGTTTGAGCTGCCGCGCAAAATTTGCTGCATCGCAAACTTGCAGCCCGATACTCACTGTAAGCCCCCTGCCCATGTGAATGTACCCTGTACATTCACAGGGGGGGACCTCCAGCTGTTGCAAAACTACTACTCCCAGCATGCCTGAGAATGTTTGGGAGTTGTGGTTTTGCAACAGCTGGAGGCACACGGGTTGGGAAACACTGAGTTAGGAAACAATGTTTCCCAACCAGTGTGCCTCCAGCTGTTGCAAAACCACAACTCCCAAACATTCTCAGGCATGCTGGGAGTAGTAGTTCGGCAACATCTGGAGGACTACAGTTTGCAGACCACTAATACAGTGGTTCCCAATCTGTGCCCTTCCAGATGTTGCAAAACTACAACTCCCAGTATGGCAAAACTGTCCAGGCATGCTGGGAGTTGTAGTTCTGCAACATCTGAAGGGCCAGATGTTACAGAACTACAACTCCCAGCATGCCTGGACAGTAAGGGCATGCTGAGGATGTGTAGTTTTGCAACATCTGGAAGGGCACAGTGGTCTCCAAACTGTGGACCTCCAGATGTTGCGAAACTGCAACTCCCAGCATGCCCAGACGCCAAGGGCTGTCTGGGCATGCTGGGAGTTGTAGTTTACAGGGTCCTATTACAGCAATGCATGTCGCTTTACGGCGACGTGCATTGCTGTAAAGGGCCCGACCGCGGCTGAAGATCTACTCACCTGTCGCCGCCGCCACCATCTTCATCGTCTGGATCCGGGTCTTCAGGGACGAGGTAAGTATCGGGGCCGGTCCCCAGCACTCCCCCGTCCCCCGCCGCGTCCTCCGGTCTTCCTCCCGTCCTCTCCGGACTTTCAGGGGCCGGACAGGACGGGAGGAAGTAACCGCCCTCCCCCCTGCGATTGGTCGGTTAACTAACCGACAGATCGCAGGGTATAGGAGGAGGTGGCCGGCTTGCCACCTCGCTCCGATACTTCAGCATGGTCCTGGCTGTCTGTGACAGCCGGGATCATGCGAAATTACCGGGTGGTCGGGTCCCAGAGACCCGATCAGCCCGGTATCGCCGCAGATCGCAAGGGCGATTTCCCTACATGGCCCCCCTCGACGTTTGCCCTGGATGCCTGCTGAAGGATTTCAGCAGGCATCCGGTTCCGATCTCTGCCCGGCGAGCGGCAGAGACCGGAAAACGCCATGACGTATGCATACGTCATGGGTCCTTAAGACCCAGGGTGTGATGACTTATGCATACGTCATGGGTCCTGAAGAGGTTAAACCACACGGTCAATGGCGTACACACAAAAAAATTCCAAATTCCAAAATAGCTTATTTTTGGTTTGGTCACTTTTTATCATGAAAAAATGAATGAAAAGCGATCAAAAAGTTTGATCAATACAAAAATGGTACCACTAAAAATTAAGATCACGGTGCAAAGAATGAGCCCTCATACCACCCCGTATGCGGAAAAATAAAGTTATAGGGGTCAGAAGATGACCATTTTAAACGTATACATTTTCCTAGAAACATAGAATGTGTCGGCAGATAAGAACCATTTGGCCCATCTAGTCTGCCCAATAATCTGAATACTATGAATAGTCCCTGGCCCTATCTTATATGAAGGATAGCCTTATGCTTATCCTATGCATGTTTAAACTCCTTCACTGTATTTGCAGTGACCACTTCTGCAGGAAGGCTATTCCATGCATCCACTACTCTCTCAGTAAAGTAATACTTCCTGATATTACTTTTAAACCTTTGCCCCTCTAATTTAAAACTGTCCTCTTGTGGTAGTTGTTCTTCTTTTAAATATGCTCTCCTCCTTTACCATGTTGATTCCCTTTATGTATTTAAAAGTCTCTATCATATCCCCTCTCTCATTTCCTCTAAGCTATACATGTTAAGGTCCTTTAACCTTTCCTGATTAGTTTTATCCTGCAATCCATGTACTAGTTTAGTAGCTCTTCTTTGAACTCTCTCTAGCGTATCTATATCCTTCTGGAACTTCACCAATAAAAGTATTTATTGTCCTGTGCCACTTTTTACCCTTCGTTCAAGTATATCCTTCTGGAGATACAGCCTCCAGTACTGCGCACAATACTCCAATTGATGTCTCACCAGTGTTCTGTACAGCGGCATGAGCACTTCTCTCTTTCTACTGCTTATACCTCTCCCTATACATCAAAGCATTCTGCTAGCGTTTCCTGCTGCTCTTACATGGTCTTCCTACCTTTTAAGTCTTCTGAAATAATTACTCCTAAATCCCTCTCCTCAGATACTGAGGTCAAATAATCTATATTCTACCTGAGGGTTTTTAGGCCCCAGGTGCATTATCTTGCACTTATCCACATAAAATTTCAGTTGCCAGAGTTCTGACCATTCTTCTAGTTTGCCTAAATCCTTTTCCATTTGGCGGATCCCTCCAGGAACATCAACCCTGTTACATATCTTTGTGTCATTAGCAAAAAGACATACCTTACCATCGAGACCTTCTGTAATATCGCTAATGAAGATGGTCCCAGTACAGATCCCTGAGGTATCCCACTGGTGACAAGACCTTGCTCTGAATATTCTCCATTGACTACAACCCTCTGTTGTCTGTTACTCAGCCACTGCCTAATCCACTCAACAATATTGGAGTTCAAGCTCAATGACTGTAGTTTATTGATAAGTCTTCTATGTGGGACAGTGTCAAAAGCCTTACTAAAATCTAGATAGGCAATGTCTACTGCCCCTCCGCCATCTATTCGTTTAGTCACCCAGTCAAAAAAATCAATAAGATTTGTTTGACATGATCTCCCTGAAGTACACCCATGTTGTTTTTCATCTTGCAATCCATGGGATTTTAGATGTTCCACAATCCAATACTTTAATAGGGTTTCTATTTCCCCACTATTGATGTCAGACTTACTGGCCTATAGTTGCTTGATTCCTCCTTACTACCTTTCTGGTGAATGGGCACAACATTTGCTAATTTCCAATCTTCCGGGACGGCTCCGGTTACCATTGATTGGTTAAATAAATCTGTTAACGCTTTTGCTAGCTCACCACTAAACTTTTAATAATTTTAGGTGTATCTCATCAGGCCCCTGTGATTGATTTGTCTTCACTTTAGAAAGCAAACGTAGAACCTCTTCCTCTGTAAAGACACATGCATCAAAGAATTCCTTAGTTTTCCTCTAATGGAGGTCCTTTTTCTTCTGTAAAAACTGAGCAGAAGTATTCATGAAGGCAGTCGGCTAGCCCTTATTCTCTTCTACATACCTTCCTTACTTTGTTTTTAATTTAGTTTATTCCTGGTTTTGATTTCCTTTTTTCATTTATATATCTGAAGAATGTCTTATCCCCTTTTTTCACAGACTGAGCTAGTTTTTCTTCTGCCTGTGCTTTAGAAGTTCTTATAACTTGCTTGTACTCTTTCTGCCTAGTCTTGTAGATTTCCCTATCTTCATTGCTCTGGGTTGTTATATAATTGCTAAATGCTAGTTTTTGTTTATGATTTTGGCCACTTCTGCTGAGTACCACAGTGGTCTCTTCCTTTTTCTGCTTTTACTGACAAATCTAGTGCAATTTTCTGTTGCCTTCAATAGTGTCTTTTAAGCAGTCCCATTTCTCCTGAACTCCATGTAATTTGTTCGTCTGATAGGGACTCATTTATGACTAATCTCATTTTTGAAGTCTGTTTTTCTAAAATCTAAAACTTTAGTGTTTGTGTGGTGTGACTCCTTCACTGTTCTTATATTAAACCACACTGATTGGTGATCACTAGATCCCAAGCTTTTGCCAACAATAACATCATATACCAAATCCCCATTTGTGAATACCAAATCCAAAATGGTCTCCTTCCGCGTTGGCTCCTCAACCACTTGTAGAGATAATCCCAGTAGGGACTTTAGAATATCTGTACTCCTGGCAGAACTTGCTATTTTGGTTTTCCAGTTTATATCCGGAAGATTGCAGTTTCCCATAATAACCTCTCCTTTCATTGTCATTTTAGATATTTCTTCAACTAGATCTACTTCTTTAACTTGGCCAAATGGTCTGTATATCACACCTACACAAGTTACTGCATGATTACCAAACAGCAACGCAACCCAAACTGACTCTGTGGTTGCCTCACTAACTTGTATTATGTTAGATTGTATGCGATCTTTCACATATAGGGCCACTCCTCCTCCTTTCTTGCCTTCGCTGTCTCTTCTGTATAAAGAGTACCCTGGTATGGATATGTCACAGTCATTCCTTTCATTAAACCATGTCTCAGT
Organism: Hyla sarda; assembly: GCF_029499605.1. Classification (NCBI taxonomy): domain Eukaryota; kingdom Metazoa; phylum Chordata; class Amphibia; order Anura; family Hylidae; genus Hyla; species Hyla sarda. Next base: position 294,796,369 of record NC_079189.1, read on the forward strand.
AACAGCCACTAAATCTACATTCTCAGATGCCATTATTGACCCAAGTTCATTGATTTTATTACCTACACTGCGGGCATTTGTAGACAGGACTCTGAGCTTGTCATTTCTTAACCTCTGTGCTACTGACATGTTCTGGCATTGTTTCGGGGGGCAATTGGACTCATGGATTTTCACTTTTGCGCCCCCCCCCCCCCCTTCCTAGTTTAAATGCTCCTTAGCAAATTCTTGGAATTGTTCACTGAGTGCATTTGAGAGAAAGATGCAAACCATCTTTTTTTGTACAGTTCCTTTCTATTCCAAGTAGAGCTATCATGAGACACAAAGCCAAATCCTTGCTCTTGACACCATTTACTAAGCCATAAGTTGAACTCTTTAATGTGCCTCTGCCTATCATGCTGATCGTTATGCACAGGCAGAACTTCAAAAAAAAAATGAAACAATGGATGCAAAATCCTGTACATCATTACCAAGTGTGATGAAAGATTCCTTAAACCCTGAAACTTCATTGCGAGCCAGGTCATTTGTCCCTAGATGGACAAGAACATCAACTTCCCCTTCCTACTTTGCTTGCTTAACAATATTACGAATACATCTTATATCTCTTCTAGCAGTAGCTCCCAGGAGACATCTCACAAAACCATTTTCCTAAATCTTACCTTTTTTTTTGTTTTTGAGTGTAGCCACCTCCAGCCAACCTCCTGACTATTTCCTGCAATATCTCTCCAATGCACTTAGAAACAGCAGCAATTGTATACAGCAGCTAATGAATTAAGCCAGCTAATGAGTCAGAGCCTATATATATATATATATATATATATATATATATATATATATACGCACACACACACACACTCCCTCACAAGCTCCTCCCCCAAAAACAAATGTAACACCTTGATGAGCTAGGCTCATTATCAAACACACAATACTAAACACCTGAACAAATTCCTTACCTGTTCTCAAGCAGTGGTAAGCAGAAACACAGATGTTGCAGTTGAAAAAGTTCAAGTAAGTCTCCTGCAATATCTTTCCAATGCACTTAGAAACAGCAGCACTTGTATACACCTGCATGTAGTAATTTTTTCCGGAAGTACGACAAAATCAAACCTATAAAAATAGTGTATCATTTTAATCGTATGGACCAACAGAATAAAGCGGTGTCATTTTTACCGAAAAATGTACTGCTTAGAAGCGGAAGCCCCTAAAAGTTACAAAATGGCGTTTTTTTCTTCGGTTTTGTCGCACAATGATTTTCGTCATAGATTTTTGGGTAAAATGACTGTCGTCACAAAATAGAATTTGCTGGTGCAAAAAAATAAGCCATCATAGGGATTTTTTCAGGTGCAAAATTGAATTTATTTTTTTTTTTTTTAAGGTAAGGGGGAAAAAAAAAACGAAAGTGCAAAAGACTGAAAAACCCCGGGTCCTTAAGGGGTTAAAGGGGTACTCTAGTGGACATTTTTCCCGTATCATCTGGCTCCAAAATGTTAATTTGTAAACTACTTTTTATTAAGTAACTGAAGGATTAAGATTTTTTTATCAGCTGATGTATGCTGCAGAGGAAGTTGAGTTGTTTTCTTTCTGACCACAATACTCTCTGGACAGTTCCTAACTCAGACAGAGGTGTCAGCAGAGTAGGAGCAAATCCCCATAGTAAACCTATCCTGCTCTGGACAGTTCCTGACATGGACATAGGTGCCAGCAAAGAGCACTGTGGTCAGACTGAAAAGAACTTCCTCTGTAGTATATAGCAGCTAAGTACCTCAAGGATTAACCCCTTAAGGACTCGGTGATTTTCCGTTTTTGCATTTTAATTTTTTCCTCATCACCTTCTAAAAATCATCACTTTCAATTTTGCACATAAAATTCCATATGATGGCTTATTTTTTGCGCCACCAATTCTACTTTGCGGTGACATTAGTCATTTTACCAAAAAATCCACGGCGAAACTGAAAAAAAATTCATTGTGCGACAAAATTGAAGAAAAAATGTCATTTTGTAACTCTTAGGGGCTTCCGTTTCTAAGCAGTGCATTTTTTTTGTAAAATGACACATTCTCTTTATTCTGTAGGTCCATACGGTTAAAATAATACCCTACTTATATAGGTTTGATTTTGTCGTACTTATGAAAAAAATCATAAGAAAATGTATGTTTAAAATTGTCATCTTCTGACCCCTATAACTTTTTTATTTTTCCGCTTATGGGCCGGTTTGAGGGCTCATTTTTTGCGCCGTGTTCTGAAGCCTTTATCGGTACCATTTCTGCATTGATCGGACTTTTTGATTGCTTTTTATACATTTTTTTATGATATAAAAAGTGACCAAAAATACGCTATGTTGGACTCTGGAATTTTTTGTGTGTACGCCATTGACCGTGCGGTTTAATTAACGATATATTTTTATAGTTCGGACATTTACGCACGCGGTGATACCACATGTTTGTTTTTACTTAGTTTTTTCTTTATGGGAAAAGGGGGTGATTCAAACTTATTAGGGAATGGGTTAAATTACCTTTTGTAAAAAAAAAAAAAAAAAATCTCTTTTTTTTTTTTTTTTGCAGTTTTCTAGCTCCCATAGGGGGCTAGAACACTGCACACACTGATCTCTTATACTGATCCATGCAAAGCCATAGCTTTTCATGGATCAGTGAGATAGGGGCTCGATTGCTCAAGCCTGTAGCTCAGGCTTGGAGCAATCAAACCCAGATCGGATGTGACGTAGACAGTTAAGGGGACCTCCGCTCGCGTCCTAGCTGATTGGGACATCGCGATTTTATCGCCATGTCCCGATCAGCCCGACTGAGCGGCCAGGAAGCGTTTACTTTCACTTTCAGATGCGGTGGTCAACTTTGATCGCCGCATCTGAAGGGTTATTAGCCCAGGGTCCCGGCTATGACTAGCAGCCGAGATCGACCCGGTGTGATGCGGGGGTCACGGCGTGACCCTGCTTTAAACACCGGGCTCAGGGCGTACAGGTACGCCCTGAGTCCTTAAGAGGTTAATATTTTTGAAGATAAATTTTTAGAAGTAACTTACAAATCTGTCTAAAGGAAATCTGTCACCAGTGTCACCTGCATTAACCTGTCGGTACCGACAGGTAGTGCAGGTGACACTGATGACGACAGTACTCACCTTGTCCCGGTCCGTGGCGGGGATCTCCTGTAATCTTTTCTGCAATCTTTGCTCCCGGCACGGGCGGAGCTTAATGACGTAACAGCTGCTGCCTGGGACCCTGCAGAAAGCAGCAACGGCTTGGGGCATGGGCAGAGCTTAGGGATACCACTGCTGCTGCTCTCTGCTGGGTCCTGGGAACAGCAGCGGATACATCATTAACCTCCACCCATGCCAAAAGCTGGTAAAGATACCAGAAAAGATTACTGGAGATCCCCGCCACGGACTGGAACAAGATGAGTGCCGTTGTCATCAGTGTCACCTGCACTACGTGACACTGGTGACAGATTATTTTTTAACTTTCTGACACCTGTTGATCGAAAAGCTTTGTTTCTACACCCCGGAAGAAGCCTCATTGGTGAAACGTTGGGTGAGGGTGGTCTGGTGCACGTCTATTACTCTGCTCTTGGTAACTATACCTGCCTATTGTTTATTTTTGATGGATACTCTTTGCTGCAACTCTGCAATTTGCTTTACTTATACCTACTTTATTGCTTTATTGACCACTGGGTCTTCTGAGGGGGCTTTATTTATTTTTGCTCCCCTCCTCACATTATTATTGCTATATTCCTTTTGGGCACTCAGTAGGTTTCTCCTTATTTTTACTTTGTGAGTCACTTCTATGGTAGCACTTGAGTCCCACCGGACCACCCTATATGTTCTGTGCCTCTGTGGCTGCAGGCCTTGCAGTTGTATCTGCGCTTTATATAGTCATATATATTTTACTTGGTTTTAAATGTCTGTAATTGGATTTTGGATTTATGTCAATAAAATTTTCATTTCTTATCATGGATCTGCATACGCTTCTTTTTTCATATATCTACCAGGTGACACTGGTGACAGATTACCTTTTAACTTTCTGCCACCTGTTGATCGGAAAGATTTGTTTCCCACTGGAAAACCCCCTTTTTAAGTAAGTTCCGATGCCCCCCAGATCATGGGTGTCAAACATGCGGCCCACAATTAATATCTTTGCGGCCTGGCAAAGATATTCATTGCTCTGGTCAGGGCCGGATTATCATTGGCGCTCCTGGAGCGCCTGCTCCGGGCCCCATGCCCGCAGGGGCCCGCTGTCACATCCCTGTGTCCCGAAAAATCTTTTCAGGACATAAGGATGCCCGGTTACCTCTTTGCAGCCCCGTGTTTACTTTAAAAACGCTGGGGCTGCAGGGAGGTAGGGCACGCAGGGACGTCACTGATGTCGCGTACACCCATAGGAGAAGAGCAAAGTGGACCAGTGTAGAGGACACGTGGGTATGGTCACCACTCACCAGCACCTCATCTTCGGTATTCCGACCCCCGCTCCTCCGGTCCCGGGACCTACTGCTATGGCCCATAGGCTATAGCAGTAGATCATAACCCCGGACTGGAGGAGTGGGGGTTGAAATACTGAAGTGGGGCAGTAAACAGGCATACAGCCTCCAGCCATACACTGTATATGGCTGAAGGCTGTATGTCTGTGGGGGAACTGTACTGCACACCTAATGGGGGGGACTGAGGGGCATGGGGTCTTGTGCAGGGGGGCATGTTTATTTTTTTTTATGTGGCCCACATAAATTTTAACCTTTTTTTTTTTGGCCCATGTTAGCCTTTGAGTTTGACATGCTTGCCCCAGATGGAGGAAAAGCTGCCTTTTGGCTTTAATCCTGATGTGAAGATTGAGGTTCCTAATCACATTATGTTCCATAAGGGTTTTTACAACAAAGTATGTTCCACAGGGTCAAAAAGGGGACCCAAAGAAGTAAGCCATGAAGAAGCACATGTAGCATGAAACAATTGTCGCTTACATTGTTATGCAACTGTCTGATCCTGCTGCTCCTAAGAAAATAAAGCGGTGTCTGTTCATTGCAAGACGTGAGTGCCGCCCATTCATTCCTATGTCTGTGGGATGAAAACTGACATGTTTCGGAAAAAAAGTCCATAGTCATAGTTGACCTGAATTATCCCAAAAGGGATGTGCCCAAGCTGTGCCCTTTCTTTAACAGATACAAGAGGCCCAGACCCCATGGACTTCTGCTTAACCAGAATTGACCGTTGGCCAGAGTTTGAGTATTCTGTCTTGTCTACCCTACAGTGTAGCATTAGAGAGAGTTCAGCGCAGCAGTCGGTGGTGTCCCCCGAAAGTGAACAAGAAGTGAAAAAACTCACGTTTGTTAAAATGAATCAAGCATGGATCAGTGAGTAATTTAAAATGCCTTTGCCTGATGCTACTCAATAGATAGCACATCCACGATCTCTTCTGCCCACTGGTTACTAAAATTTCAATCAGTCTACCACTGCTTGCAGTCCACTGACCACTACAACTCCAACCAGTCCATCACTGTCTGCTTGCTACAACCATCCTTAGTCCATAACTTCCTGCTGTCTTCTGGCTACAACAAATACCACAGTCCACCACTGCCTGCTGTCTACTATAACTATCACTAGTCCACCTACCTACAACTTTTATAAGTTACTATGGATTGCTGCTTGTTGCTGTAAGTTTGACATTAACTTAGCCTTAAAACAACTTTAGAACTACTTGACTATATTCCTAGGTGACCAAGCAGTGTTATACAGGGCTTTAGAACTCTTAGGGTGCGTTCACACGGAGTAAATGAAGAGTAATTCACGCCGAAAAATTTACGAGTGAAAATTTATTTTTTTACGCGCAATTCGCACGGGAGAAATGGGGGAGAAAGAAGTGAAGGGTTTTTCAGCCATTTCCGCGCAAATTCCATGTGAATTTCCGCGCAAATTCCATTTTTTTTTACCATTGATTTCTGCTAGCGGATTCCACTTGAAGAATGAACATGCTCATTCATCAAGCGGAACGGAATTCAGCGTCGGAATTCCACTTGCAGAATTTCCGCAGTGTGAACAGAACAGCGGAAAAAACATTAAAGTCAATGGGCAGAGGAGATGTGAATGAATTTGGAGCGGAGAATTCAAGAGGAATTACTCGAGTAAATTCCTCTTGAATTACTCTGTGTGAACGCACCCTTAGGCAGTGTTTTCCACAAGTTTTGAGGGTTATTGCATTGCAGGTGTGCATAGAACATATTCTCTGTAAACTGAACTTTTTGAAGAGTTCTGCGAGCACAGCAAATCGGACTTTGCTAAAGATTTTCCACAGGATAATGTGTACTGCCACACTTTAAAAAAATGTCTTAGAGTATATTGAAGACATAGAATATAGTTTTGAGGTTTACCTTCCAATTTCCCTAGATCTCATCCAACAGTCGTTTGTGGGATGTGCTGGAAAGACCAGACTAATTCCAGGAGGCTCCACATTGCAACTTACAGGAATCTGCTGGGAATGCCACAGAACACTTTCAGAGGTCTTATGGAATTCATGTCTTGACAGGCAAGGGCTATTTTAGTTGCAAGTTGCTATAGTTCATAGGTGTAAAGCACATGTGGTCATTTGAATAATTAATTATTTAATTATAAAAAAAATATATAACTTTGTTATGCCTCTTGCAGTCCCTAAAGGGACAGTGGTATGGCACAGGAATTCAAAGAACACCAAAGATAGAATATCTGTCCTGCAACATTCCCTACGTCATGCAGAAGGGCAAACACACTGGGACAGATTTATTAAAACTGACAAAATCTGTCTGTGTTGCCTATAGGAACCAATCACAGCAATTTTTTAAGAGCAGTATACAGAATGAAATCTCAGCGCGGATATGGTGGTTATAGGGAACCAGACAGTTAAATAAATGTGGCGAAACATATCAGTTTGGCTCTGTATTCCTTCACCTTGCACAAACCTATTTTCCAGGGCACTGTCACTTGGAAAAACCTTTGACATGTCCTAGTCACATGTCAATAGTTTTGATCAGTGGGGTCTGTTTGTTCAGACCCCTGCCAATCAGGAGAGTGAACCAGGAAATATCCACACTCAGCACGTTCTCAACCAGCTCTGTCATCGAGACACACACTCAAAATAATTCTACGGACCATGTCTTGATGAAGTCACACTGAGCAGGGAGAGGGGCATGTGACTGTGCGGACTTCTCCTGGATTATTCTTATGACTGGTGGGGGTCTGAACACTCAGACCTCCATCAATGAAAACTTTTGACACATCTAAAAAATGTAATTGAAAGGTTTATTTTTAGGTAGTTCATGCTAGAACAATCATGGCCAGTCAATGGGAAATTAATTTCACCATGTTTTTTGGAGTTATGAGGAAATTGTTAAATTGTTACTTTAATAATAAGGGTATTCTTACAGATACGGTATATGCTGAAGATGTGATGCTGTGTTTAGCTATTTCTTATATTAAATGCGCATGAAATAATCTGCAGCAGGAAATCCACAACATATACAGTACGTGTACCCATAATGTGACCAAAAATTTCTTTGTGGTGGATATATATTCTTATAGGTA